>NW_021636754.1:0-534525 GCF_004799145.2 Neltuma alba | reverse complement strand
TTGGCTTTTGGTTAAGAGTCACATATTTCACTTCAAATGTGCAAATCTATTATTTCTTCACATAATTGCACATAAATGGATATTAAATTAAAGTGAGTTGGGAATAATGTTAGATAAAAATCTCATTCTTCTTGTTTGTCTCTGAATGAAACAAAAGATATTTTTAAAGGAAACTTATGAATTTAGGAGAGCTATACTGCATATTCCCAATATAAAGGGGAGAAAATGAGTAGCTAGAAAGAGAACACATAGAATGCATTTTTATTATCAATGTAGATCCTCAGGTACAGTAGTATGAACTATAAATTCATAAAGACTTGCTTTCATAAAAATATTATTAATAATGCAAATGTAATTATTAACCTAAATGAAAATTCTTGATTTTCAAATTCCAACTACAGGGGCTCCTATTTTTTTTTTTTATAAGACATGCCTACAGTATGAGAAAATGATCGGTTAAAAAGAAAAGTAAAAGGAGCAAATCATGAAGATGATTATACTAAAAAGACATGAATTGTGAAAGAGGCTAAGACATAACTATTTGACCATTAAAAATGTTAAAATACTTGAAAAAGAGATCCCGATATGTTATGTTATAAAAGAAAAGGAGACCGAAAAAGAATAAAATTGTCAACAATAATTTTAGTGATGATATCACGTGATCAAAAGAGGATCTTATATGCAAGTTCGTATGAGATATAGACAAAAAAAACAATATGCCAACATAAAAGAAAAAACATAACGTACAACATTATAAGGGGAATTTATGTATTTCTAGACCAAGCACTTGAAATGTAATGTTAGTTTATATAAATGACCATTTGTATTAAAAAAAAAGAGAAATGTAGTCTTGTGACAGATAAATTTTTTATGTACCTTATTAATATGACAGTTTGATAATATATATAAGATATTTCATATGTGTCTAAGAAATATATTGAATCATTATGTAGCGAAATTTTATGTAAATCTCACAAAGATTTGAATTGCTGGTGTAAGTTCAAAATGATCCAACATATGGATATATTTGGATCACAATATATAAAAATCCTTGAAGGATTTAAGTTTCTAGAAGTATACATTATATTTTCAAAATACTATTCAATTAAGTTAAATAAGTCTCCTATGTAATATAACTGATTTAGTAAATATTAGTTACAACAATGATATTAAATATTTTAAATTGCCCATATATAAAAAGATCAGAAATGAGTTTGTTATCATTGCTATTTACGTATTATGTGTTCTGATAGTTGCAAATTTTTAGATGTAAACTAAAGATCTATTTAGACCTGTAGAAGGTAATGAATAAATACTTGGTCCAAAAGTATTATATTTTAGTGTCACTAAAGTTATGTATCTAACTACTCATACAAAACTTAACACATCATTTCCTAATTAGCATGATATAGTTCTTTACTAACATGACATTAAAATGAAATTAAGTTTGTTCTTTGTTACTTAAGAATACTGCGGATGTGATATTATTTTATATGAATATATCTAGGACTAATCTTATTGGCTACTAGATAAAGAATTCTTATGTGATCTTCATGTCGAAAGATCATAGCATGATCTATATGTCAGTAGACTACAAGGAGACTATTTGTCTCATGATTTTCAAAAGATTATAAATTTATATTTGATGTCTTTATCTCACTATAATATTTGAAAGGTTTATTCATTATATTCGACTTTACAGGCTAAAAATGTCAATTGATGTTGCCAAGATGAGAAGTTGATGCATATTGTATTCTTTTTTTTTTCCTTCTATGTTTTATAGTTATCCCATTAGATTTTTCTAATAAGGTTTTTAATGAGTAGTACTGTATAATGTACCAATAAATGATGTACTCTTTTTTTTATTAGGTTTTTGTTTCACAGGATTTTTACTAGTTGAAATTTTTTAACGAGACACATTCATATATAATAGACATCTAAGGAGAGTATTATGAATATAAAAATATTTTTGTGGATGTCAATATATTTTCATTATTTCTTATATTTCCTATCATCTCCAATATTTCTTATCATCTCTATATCCTATAATTATCTCCTATTATTATGTAATTTATAGATTCTACTGAAGATATAAAGTTATCCTTATAAAAAAGAACATGTATTCAATATTTTAAATGGAACGAGGAATACTTTTACATTCTATTCTCTCTAATTTTTTTTTTGGTGACACTATTCTCTCTAATTTTGTTCTTTACTCATCTTCTCTTTTTTCAGTTTTGTAACAACTTTATTATCATTTTTTTTTTAAAATCATGGTTCACCATTCACTTCAGTGTTCATACTTGTTTTTTTTTTTTTTCTTTCCTCCCTTTGATCAGCAGTGTTCATACTTCTTCAATATATCCTCTAGAAAACAAATATCTGTAAATGACTCCTATATGTTTTGTTTTTAATCACCGTTCCAAAACGCATCTCGTTCTTCCCTCGCCTTCGCGGTGACCCTTTCTCCGTCATTTCTTCCGGGGTCGCCCCTCTATGTTTTTTTTTCCGAGAAAGAAACAAAATTGGAATCTGATTGTATTTACTGCAAGGTAAAGCAGAGATTTCGCGCAATTCAATTCCTTTGTCATCTTCGTCGGGATTCAGACCACGATGTCGGAAATGGCGAACACAGATCCTGAGGGAGTCGATGGAGTCCGAATGACATGGAACGTGTGGCCTCGCACCAAGGTCGAAGCTAGCAAGTGTGTGATCCCACTTGCTGCCTCCATCGCCTTGATCCGTTCTCACCCTGATATCCCAAGGCTCCCTTATGCTCCTCTTCGATGCAAAACCTGCTCTTCCGTCCGCTCAATCCTTTCTCGCGCGTCGACTTCACTGCCAAGATCTGGATCTGTCCGTTCTGCTATCAGCGCAACCATTTTCCTACTCACTATGGGATGATCTCGGAGACCAATTTTCCCGGCGAGCTCTACCCACAGTACACCACTGTTGAATACGTTCTTCCGCTATCAACGAACCCTAATATGTTCGGGAACCAGACTCTTGATCCCCATCATCAATTGCAGCCATCCCCGGTTTTTGTTTTTGTGCTTGATACATGTATGATCGAGGAGGAGATGGAGTTTGCTAAGTCCGCGCTTAGACAGGCGATTGAGTTGCTACCTGACAATGCTTTTGTGGGGTTCGTCACCTTTGGAACCCAGGTTCAAGTTCATGAATTGGGCTTTCCAGAGATGTCCAAGGTTTATGTTTTCCGTGGCAGTAAAGAGATTACGAAGGATCAGATTTTGGAACAGCTAGGTCTAGGTGCTTCCGGGAGGAGAACTGCCGGAATTTATCAAAAGGGAGTCCAGAGTGGACCCCCTACTTCAGGTGTCTTGCGATTTTTGCTTCCTGCATCTGAATGTGAATATACTCTCAATTCGGTGGGTTTTGTTGCAATTTATATATTTCCTATGGTTGGTTCTGGAATTGCATTTTGACAAATGGGTTGCGACTGTTATGGTTTCCAGCTATTGGATGAATTGCAAACAGATCAATGGCCTGTTCCACCTGGCAGTCGTTCAGCACGGTGCACCGGAGTTGCTTTAAGTGTTGCAGCGGGGTTGCTGGGTGCATGTACTGTTGGGACTGGGGCAAGAATCATAGCTTTGGTTGGCGGTCCATGCACAGAAGGACCTGGCACGGTAAAAACAGTCCTTAATTTTTTGTTTTCTTAGTTGACTGATCGTATAATTTGTGTTTTATGTTATCAGTCAATAAATCGGTATAATGAATATTTTCAAACTTCAGTATGAGTAAAATGTGCAGTGAGAGTTCAAAGCAAATCATTGGCCAGTTGGTTGCTAAATTCTTTTGTAGTGCTGCACTGGCATCACCCGTGGTCTTTTTTTTGTGTCCATAAGGGGATGCTTTTGAAGGATTCTGAACTGCTTGCTCTAATTTTCTGGTATAACTCCATCATAGGATGTATGATATATAGTTAATTTGCAAGCCTCAATTCAGTTTGGGCCAAGCATTGTAAGAGAAACCAAAGCAGAGAAATCACGTCTTGTTTCATTCTCTCTCTTGAAAATATGATACAAGGGCATACGAATTCAAAATTTTTGCTTATATTCATAGGTACAGATAAAGTTCTATTCAATACTGAAGTGATAAAATAATTCCTTTCAGATTGTGTCAAAAGATCTATCTGATCCAGTGCGTTCACATAAAGATCTTGATAAAGATGCAGCACCATACTTCAAGAAGGCAGTGAAATTTTACGACAGTCTTGCAAAACAGCTGGTTAGCCAGGGCCATGTCTTAGATCTTTTTGCATCAGCGCTTGATCAGGTGTTTTCGGGATCTTATTTTCTCACGTTTCTATAGTTGTTTTAACTAGTTTGTCTTAATATCAATGTTGATGAGTATTTTTTTTAAGGTCGACATGTTATTGTCCCTAGTGACTTTACCTTTCTTTCTTTCCTTTGTTGTTTTTTCCCCGGTTAAAGGTAGAGCTTTCATGATGGGGAAGCTGTTCTGGGCTGATGCCCTTATCATTTTTCTGCTGTTGATGCTTTGCATTAGCTGCTCATTAGTTGTTTTTTCCCCTTTAAAGGAATGTATTAAATGTTGTTATTAATCTGCTTCTTACATTTTTTTCGGTTGAAGGAAACAAAATAGAATTTTGTTTCACTTATTTTATTTGTCAAGTTTGTGTAGCATTTGTGATCATATTGATGTTATGATGATTGTGATGCTTGTTTGTTTCCTAGATACATGCTCATGGCTTATCATTCTTGAATTCTGACAGTGGGCCGCTTATGCAGTTTTTATGTGCTTGAATTATTGTTGATATTGTGATCTGAATTTTCCACTTCAAGACACTGAAGTTGTTACATCTATTTATAAGCCCAATCATTCTAACAGCTAGCCTCTTATTCTATTTTATTAACTAACTATAACTACCTATTCCGTTGTTATGATACCATATCATAAGTGTATGTGCTGGTTCTACCTCTTGTTCTCACTTTTGCGTGTTTGGAGTTTATAGGTTGGAGTTGCGGAGATGAAAGTTGCAGTTGAAAGGACAGGTGGCCTTGTTGTTCTGTCTGAAAGCTTTGGTCATTCAGTATTCAAGGACTCCTTTAAGCGTGTTTTTGAGGATGGTGAACAATCTCTTGGTCTCTGTTTTAAGTGGGTATTCTGTATCTTAGTCTCTTTTTGGATGTGGTTGCTTTCATTAATTCAATTTGTGGGTATTAGTGTTTATTTTTAGTTTTTGACATTCCCACTTATTGTGAAATCAATATTTTCTAAAGTGAAGAAATATCCCGCATTTATAAAATAAAAGCCTGAGATGATCTCAACTATTTATTTAAAATGTGGAACAGAATAAATGAAAGCACATTCACAATACTAAGTATATTCTCAACTAATTCCCTCGTAGGGAAGCAATTAAAATAATACAAGGTGATTGTACGATAAATGAGTATATCCTCAACTAATTCAACTATATATTCACTCTAAATAATCACATTTAATTTCATTGGAAATAAAAGAAGAGATTGTACGATAGCTCATTTGGTTCTTAAACAATATTTCTCTTCTCTACCCTTTTGCAACGCATATAAGTCAGAAAAATGACATAAAAGCCTCCTGCATTTTTTCACTGCAACTAAAACAACTCCACGTGTTGGAAAATCTGTTAGAATGGTAGGTACCCTAGTGGGATGAGAAACCCTTTTCCAAAAGTTAGCTGTTGAGATACGAGAGCCACTATACTTAAGAACCTCATTGAGCAACCCATACCAGTCAATGTGAGATTTAGGTATTTTATATTACTTTGGTCACTATAATAAATATGTTGAATTGTATTTTCTCCGTTCTGGCTTTGTCGGTTTCAATTTCAATTTTACTCAAAACAGGTTGCATTATTTGAGAAAGAGGATGAATATGGAGAGAACAATTATCAGAACTTAGTTAACTTATGAACTATGAGGGGGGACTAGAAAAGGCAATTCTCTTTAGTCAAATAGGGGGTTTTTGTGTGATTTCTTACTATAAGGATCTAAGAAAGAGAGAGAAACAAAATCATCAGCCATATACCTAATAAATGAAATTGAATGGTGAATCCACCTCTCCTTCCCCTGCTTCTCCCATGAAATCAGCTGTATACCTAGAAACAATCTAGTTTGGTTTGAGGATGTATTTTTGGGGCTCTAGGTTTTAATAACAGTGTGATTACACAAGTAATGATCTGTTTGGTCTTTATATATTCATAAGGATTATTATTGATTGTATCTTTCTGCTGTTGTTGGGATGCTTAAATCATTTCTACTTGGTTAGTTCAATTTATGAGTTTATTTATCTTTGTCTGTATCTATCTGCGTCCTCCTCTTTTCCCGTCAAACATTCTCACTTAAGTTTTGCTTCAGTGGAACCCTAGAGATAAATTGTTCCAAGGAAATAAAAATTCAGGGAATAATTGGACCTTGCACATCATTGGAAAAGGTTAGACCATTTAATGTTTCAAACCTCAATTTCCCGTCATTTTATGATATTTTGATAGGAGTTTTGTCGGGTCTGGATGAGTGATATCATTTAGAACTTTCCTGGACCTTTATAATGCTGATCACTTACTGCAGAAAGGACCTTCTGTTGCCGACACTGTCATCGGAGAGGGGAACACAACAGCATGGAAGATGTGTGGCCTTGACAAGAGTACATGCCTAACAGTGGTGTTTGATCTTTCAACAACTGATCGTTCAAACACTTCAGGAGCTGTCAATCCCCAGTTGTACCTGCAGTTCCTGACAAGGTTAGCTTGGAGGATGTATACTGACAGTTAAAATTAATTAAGCATACAACTGCGTGCTTCTTTCGTCTTTCTTAGTAGGTATCAGATATCAATGGGTCACTTTTGGACTGCAGTTACCAGGGCCCAGATGGTCAATTAGTGCTTCGTGTTACTACTGTAACTAGAAGATGGGTAGATAGTGCTGTTAGCTCTGAGGTAGTTTGAGTTTCTTTTTAATTTTGCCTTCATTTTGAGCAGCTCTGATGTAGTTTTATGATAACTTTGAGAAGCTTCAATGAATTCATTTTTTTTATTGCTGTCAATTTTGATTGTCAAATTGTGTTCATACGCTTAGGTAAATTCCATTAATTTTTTTGGTGAAGAAAATCCTTTTGTTTTCTGTGTACATACTAGTTATGTCTGTCTCTACATTATTAGTGTTTCTTATTTCTCTGATTTAAAATTGTTGGTCTGTTTGGTCCCTGCAATCTATCTGGCAAATGTAATATTCTACAGTTGTGTTGAGTCTCACTTGTCCCAATGGCTACACTTTAAGATGTTTCACTTAGTTCCAAACTAGTCCAAACTCTTCATTGATCAAAGTCCTCCATAAAAAGCCTTTTCCAAGGCTGGCTAATAATTAAGCTTTGAAACCAATTGATAGTTACTTGAGTGAGATGAGGAACTTTTCCTCAAAAGCTAGCTATTGAGGTGAGAGTACCAGCATCTTTCAATGCTGCATTGAGCATCTCATTCTACCTTAGTCCCCATCAGATACCATACAGGCTGTTAGTGATGGTCATTTGTTTTTTGGCTGTTTCTTATCCAAAGAAAATACTATTGCTGTGTTTATATGGACATTTGGTGGTTCTAATTTTTTCTCCATCATCATCATTCGTTGTTCATATATAAATAATGTGTTCACTAAAGAAGAAATTTTCTTCTGTTCAGGAATTGGTACAAGGATTTGATCAAGAAACTGCTGCTGTGGTGATGGCTAGATTAGCTTCCTTGAAAATGGAGACGGAGGTACATCACAAATTGTGTTGTCATATAGTGATTAATTCAATATTTCTAAATCATCATTGTTGCGAATTATATTCTAATGTTGCAATAAGTGTTATTTTCATCTACGGAAAGCTTATTGTTTAGAGTTACAGGGAGATTAGGAGAAGTGGTTATGTTGAACTGATGTTTATGTTAATTGTGTTTGTTGAACCCTTCACTAGTGGGACTATATATTTTTGGAATGATTTGGTAAATGTAGTATCTCTGAGACTATTTCGATTTGTCCGTTTAATTATTCTAGCCAAGTTTTGATATTTGACAGTGATGTGTTTTCTTTTGCAATGATAACTAACTGTTCTGAGAGCAATTTATGTTTCTTTAATATCATTTTTCTTGTAATGTGATACTAATAACAGTTTTCTTATGCCCCTGTTGGATATGTCATACTCAACCTTCTAGCTAAAAGCATCAATCTTGTTTGATCAGGAAACATTTGATGCCACACGTTGGTTGGATCGATACCTCATTCGTCTTTGTTCTAAATTTGGTGACTACCGCAAGGATGATCCATCATCTTTTACGTTGAATCCATCATTCTCATTGTTCCCTCAGTTTATGTTCAATTTGCGACGGTCACAATTTGTGCAGGTACTTTGTCTGGAGATTATTTTCTTTTCACAGTTATGAAACTTATTTAACTCTGATATGTGAATGATGAAATTTGTTGTCAGGTTTTTAACAACAGTCCAGATGAGACTGCCTACTTCCGCATGTTGTTAAACAGGGAAAATATTAGTAATGCTGCTGTTATGATTCAACCATCTCTAATATCATATTCATTTAATTCACTACCTGCACCAGCACTGTTGGATGTGGCTTCCATTTCTGCTGACCGGATTTTGTTGTTAGATTCATATTTTAGTGTTGTTTTTTCACGGGATGACAATAGCTCAGTGGCGCAACATGGGATACCAGAACCAACCGGAACACCAAGTATGTGTTTGGACTTGGCCTATTGGCTAGTGAAATGATATTCATATGAAAATTCTTATTTAACCAATCAGATACTTGAAGGCAGTCTGTTAATTGGGACTATTAGTTAATTTATAATGGAAGTTCATGCTTTAGGCAAGAGCTTTACTTTTTGGCTTGTCTCCTGCTTGCATGTGGCACTGTATTTTATTCCTTCTTACCTAATATATTTATTATAATCCCAGGCATTTGCACAACTACTGCAAGCTCCACGTGATGATGCTCAATTGATCATTAGAGATCGTTTCCCTGTCCCTAGATTGGTTGTATGTGATCAACATGGCTCCCAGGTTAGTATGCAGAAAGATCTGTATGAAACATGGGTCTTGTTGGGGACAATTTTCAATATCTTCTACTTGTCCATTATGCTTTCCAAAGTCTGGATTTTTCTTCATGGGTATTATTGGGGGTGTCTTTGATGATGAACAGGCTAGATTTTTATTAGCAAAGCTGAATCCCTCTGCAACTTACAATAACGCTCATGAGATGGCCGCTGGTTCAGATATCATCTTTACTGACGATGTGAGCCTTCAAGTCTTTTTTGAGCATCTTCAGAGGCTGGCTGTGCAATCTTAAGAGCGGATGATAGTATAGACTGGCACTGTTTATAGGTTCTGGACTTCAATTAGCTAAATTCGCCAAGGGTATATCATGCATTGTGCTGCTCCATTCAGTTATTTTGCTTTCTTTCCTTTTGTTTTCAAAAGAGAGGGTTAGAGCCCATTCCAGTGGAAGAAAAAGGAAAGAAAATCACAAACACAATTCTTTAGGGTTCAGATCGAGGCTGTTCCTTAGAGATAATAAGAGGGTTCAAAAGTATGTCAGAGTCTTGGGTGATTTGGGAAGAAGGGTAACGAAAATGTATGTTGAGGTTTTCCTTGCGTCAGCAGCAAAGCAGATGAGAGATGGTTTTTGTCCCATTTTTTTTCCCTGCCTTTTTATCATTCCCAGATCTGAATTTTGAGTTCTCTGTCTGGATTAATTTATATAGCTATTCTTACATGCTCTCTGGGTTGCATAGTGCATTTTTTGTTAGTCACTGCAGGAGTTTGGTAATAGTTCCTCTTGAGAAGTTTTGTATATGGTGCAGTGGTATTAGACATATCCTTCACTGAGTATTTTTTAAGTGGTTCTTTTCATCCTTTATGTGAAGGTTTCATTGCATTTAGGCCTCAGCATTATAAATAGCTATAAGGTTAATTGACTTGAATACTATCTGCTAAGGACATTATTGTGATATTTTGGTTCCCTCTTTAAGGGATTTGGATCCGGTGCCTAATTTCCTCAAATTTCCGGCAAATTTGATTATAAAATAAAATATAAAAATAAGGTAAATGTTTTGACTTGTACATTGCGCTTAAGCAATTAAGAAAGATAGGCATTGCATGAGATTAGTTCCCTTTCGAGTCAAGAAGATTATAACTGGGTTTGGATTCATGACAAATTAGTTACAGGTAAATCATGGTTTAAGCGGTTTTTAATATGAAAGTAAACATACTTTAAGCGATTTAGACCTTACGTGAATTTAAAGAGGTTGGAAGAATAATTTAAATCAATAAATGAATATTTTTTATTTTGTTATGGCACACTTATATCCAACATACTTTTAAATGACTTTTTCTATTTACAAAATACTATTAGTTTATCAGCAGTATAGTGGGAACCATTTAAAATTCCATAATCACCCCCAACACAAAAAGTAGTCTCTTTTTGTATATTTATTTTGAGAGTATTTTAGCCTTACTTTTATATCTCCATGATTTCATATCTTCTTTAAACTCATCGAAGAAATGGAAATGGCCACATTAAAGAGTGTAATACTATCACTGGATGCGATGGTCACTAGTCATTGATGACTAAAACCTAAGGTTAAGGTTTGTTTAATTCTCTTTTTTGTCTTTTCTCCTAAATTGTTTTCTAAAACAAGTTTTGAAATAAAAAAGTAAAAAAAAAAAAACCTGATAGGATGATTGTTGTAAAAAATTACATTAGAAAGAAAACACATTGACATTGGAAGTGAAATTTTGATGAGAACTGAAATCTTTAACTAGAGAAAAATCATCGAGTGGTGAAAAAAAGGTTCCTAATTTTTTGAACAAAAAATTAAAAAAAACCTAAAATAAGAAAAACAACTAAAATTATTTTTTATTTTTAAAAACATATTTTTGTTTTTCTAAAAACAATTAATTTAAAACAAATTATTAAATAAGTTTTTTTATTTTTGTTTTTGAAAAAAACTGTTTTCAAAATAAGAAAATAAGCAAATACTTAATTTGGCTGATTTAGAAATTGTATGAGGAAACATTTTCTCGTATATGCAGCTATTATACAACGTGTGTATAATAGCTGCATATACTATTTTACGAATTAATTTCGAATATACTATTTTCCATCTAATTCATTAAAACTGGCATCCTCCACCTTCCTCCATTTGAACACGCCACTTGTTCTTATTTCATCAATTCAAGTGGGTTTTCGGGCTTTTAGATCAATTATAGTTTGTTCGAGTCAAAATTTCTCCTTATTCTTTTTATAAATACTCCTTTATGCATATTATTTTGGACAAATTAAATAAAAAGAATCGTTTAGTTTCTTTTTTAATGAGTAGTGCTTGTTTTCTGGAATCTTGAATTAAACATATTGTAGTGTTTTGCATTATCTTGTGATGTTATTGTGAAATCTTGTTGGATATCATGAATGTGATTCCACTTTCTCTATGTTTAGTACAACAAGGGGTTAGAAGTGTTTCTTGGGAAAACTCTGAAGAAAAATGGAATTTATGGGTTAAATAAACATGCAACATATTATTAGAAGAGAAAAAGAATTGTTATAAAAAAAGAAAAAGAAGAGAAAAAAGAATTAAAGACTATGAAGATTATTTTTTGAAAAGTAAAAACAAGGAGAAAAAAATTAGATTGGCTCGTTCTTTATAAAATAAGAATTAAGGTTTAGCTGAATAAAAGGTGTGGTAATTACTCCTTATACAAAGAAGACCACTCTCGAGAGAAAATTGACCATCAGGGAAAAAAGTCAGCCGTTTTTTGGTGGTTGATGTGTTTGACTGTTCATGGAAAAATTGTTGTTCATTTCTTCGAGAGTTGATCTTTACTTTACACAAGGGAAAATACTTCCAATAAGTTCAGGAAAATAAGATCTTCCATGAAAAAATCTTGTGAAAATTACCAAACTGCTCCAAATACTAACTATTATCAGCCATCTTATTTGTAAAACTCTACTGTGGAAGCATCGTTCATGGCTATTATCTTTTTCTAGAAGATCAAGTTAAAATTAACAGATGCTCATCAGAATCTAATTTTAAAAAAAATAATCAAGCAACTAAAAATATATTATAAAAATGTTGAAGCTCTTTATTCTCATTGTTCCTTCATCATCTAGTCATCTCTATGGCCTACCTATTTTACTCAAGGTGATAACGTCATCTGATTTTTATCAGCAGATCAGCAGATTTCACCTTCTAACTATATTAGATGAACATAAGGTAAGGTGGATAAGTGTGATTATGAAAGGGAGAAGATGTGAGGGGGCAGTAGGAGATATTACTATAAACTTATGTTAATTATTTATTACTAGCTCTAGTTCTAAATATAAAAAGTAGTTTGTATTATAAAAATTTAGTTTGTAATGTATTACACTATAAATAACTCTCATATTTAAGACCGGAGGATGTAGTATTAATTTATAATATTAATAAAAAAAATAAAAAAATTATTAAAAAATCTTAGTTAGGAGCAAATGTAGATGTTTGAAGATACTAACAAATTTTTGACAGAACAAGGTAATGGAATTTAAAGTAATTAGTTTAACCTATTGTATAAGTAGAACAATAAGTTTTCAATTAAAAGATTAAATGAAACTTATTGAGGCCATTAATATAAACATAATCATAAATAATTTTTTTAATTTTTTTTATAAATGATATCAAAAAAATGAGTAAAATACATCAACCCCCTCTATTTAACTTAAATTACTGAGACTTTTCTTTTATTTTCAAAACCTATATAGATCTTCCTTAAAATCAAAATATATGTTATACAAACCTTTCTTCTAGTTTTAAAATTCAACTTCCATTCACCCAACAATTAGTTGACGATAAAATCATCGGCTTGATTCATTATTTTGATTAAAATGCCCCCTTTAACGTTATCATATAATAACATATGATTTATCTTTACATGAAATTAAAAAATAATTTTAATACGTATTTTACTATTTTTTGTTGTACTATTACCATATTATAAATTCAATTAATTTTATAAATACAAATTTTTATTTTACAATAAAATTAAATGTTTAATCTTGTTTATTTATTCAAACTTACTTGTGATGTAATTTTTTAAATACTACCTCTAGTCTTTAATTTAAGAGCTTATTTGACTTTTATTTTGGTCATAAATATAAAATTTTACTTTGTCATTCATATTTATATATTTTTTCTCAAATAATCCTTCTAATAATATTAATTCTAACAAATACACTTGATTAACAAGGATGTTTTAAAAAAAAACACTTATTTATTACAAATAATTAACTTAACTAGCTTTCTTAATTTATTTAAATTAGTCATTTAGTTCTTATATTAAGAACGGGAGGTAGATTATATTAGCTGAAAATGTTTTGTAGTTCTATATATGTATTTTCAATTAAATTATAAAATTATGTCTCAATTTAGTAAAAAAATATTAAATATATTATTAATAAATATTAATATTAAAAGATAAACTAGAGATTTAATATAATGAGAGATAAAATAGTAAACAAGATTTAGATGATGTTTGGATAGAAACCAAACTGTGATTTTAAAAATAATTTTACAGTATATAAAATAAATGTGTAAGAAAAATTTTGTCTCGACTTGCGTGAAAATAGTTTTTAAAAATAATTTTGAAAAAACCAAACACTCCCTTATTCTAATATGTTTTTTTAACTAAAAATATACTTAGAATATTCTTTAATGATGTTAATGATTTTAACTAAATTTTATGTTATCAAAATAAAAAAAATGATTCGCGTAATTAAGACAAAATAGAAAAGTAGTGACAATATTTTACTTAAAAATCAATTATTTTATTATCATTTCAAATGAAGGGTGTTAAAGTGATCTATTCTTCACTTCTTCCTATCACTTTATCATTTTCATCTTATCACAAATTTTTCTATCAACATTTTTCATTACAATGCATACCACATATCAAATATGTCAAAGTTTTTCTATTGTCTTCTTTCTCATTTTTTTTCAATTATAATTAATTCTTCCTACCAAACGGCCCATACAATATGCTTTCATATTACACGAGCCAAAAATTGTCCAGATCCTCGTCGCTGTTGCATGTTAGTAACTGGATGATATATTCAAGATTTTCTGGTTAAGATATTGGACATCAAACTATATGAATAACTTGCAAAAACTCTTATTCAACAATGCTAAGATGTTCTGAAAAGATATCACTTTGCGAAAAGATAAAACCATGCAAGCAAAAGGGGGGAAAAACAATGGAAGCCAGCCTACTTCTTTGTCTTGGCTGTAAATACCTGTAAATATAATCTGCCTATTAAGAACACCACAATTTTTCTATGGGGGAAAGATGCTCTTGTCCCTGTGGCAGGAGATTTTACTCGGCATGAACTAAATAAAAGAATATATTCAGAAAACAAATCAGGAGATCAACACTGGGTGAGCCTAGTTTTACTCCAAATGAACTACTATGCCTAAAATGCTAAAGGATCAAAATTAAGTATTCACAAAGAAACACAGGAAATAGAACTGTCTGCCATCACCCAAGGCATGTTTAAAAGACACCAAAAATTAAACCAATATAGTGATGACTCTGATTTAATAATAAATGCTTAATTCAAAACTCTTATTTATTTATTTATTTATTTTCCTTTAAAAAAAAATAACAAAATTTTATATGCTTGATACAATTAAAAGAGTTGATTTTATTTCACTCATAGGTAAAGAATAAGTGGAATAACACAACTTTTTTTTATAATCAAAATACATAAATAATCTATTTCAATTGTTGAAAAACAATAAATATTAAATTGAAACGTATTGACAAAAGCACCAACAAATCAAGCAGTAAGAATGAATATTCTATATAAGAAAGATTTAGAAGCGTTAACGTTGCATTCAAGAGGAAGACCTTGAGGGAATCGATTGAGATCAGTGCAATTGTTATAGATCATGAAGCTCAATGCTTTACACTTCAGAATCAGAGACTGAGTATGATGAAGAGGAAGACATAAAATCTGTGACATTTGAAGTTGCCGTAATAAGCTGTGAAAGGATCTCTAGAGATTCCAATAACTAAAGTTTTTCAAGACACAAGATTTTATAGATTAGATATGAAAACAAACTACAGAAGTTACCAACAGATAATTGTTCCTCCATAACCATAAACTCGCGAAGGAAAGAGAGATATCTTTCCAGAATTTGTAGCTTCAACAACAGAGCATTTTCACAATATTTTCCTGTGCAGCTCAACTTCATCAAATCATTGAGAACTTGTCTATGATTCCCTCAAGCATATGTTTGAGGAATAGAATAGTCAGCATGCAGAAAAAGTCAGATGAAAAGGCAAAATTGTTAAAATTAACCCTAAACTAACAAAATGTCAGCATTAATTTCAGTCACCTTCCTCTCTGTCCCCCTCAATCCAAGTATATTCCATAGTACCCAAAGCTCCAGCATAAAAGCGTGTGAACAGAACATGATGATTATTATCATGTAGAAGCATCTTCCAGATGGTGGCCCTTGTAAGCCAGCAGTAAAGCCTCTTCATTATCTCTGAACTTGGAAATATACTTTTCCAAGAATTTCTCCTCCCGCATATGAAGCACCCGAAGAAAACTTGGATTATTCATAAGTAAATTTTTTGAGATTAGAAGTTTCAGTACCCTCCATCGAGGAATCACCCTTTTCTCCATGTTTAACGTCAAAATCACAGGGTTATTAACCAGTAGTGACTTAGGCAGCATAATTTTATCCAAGAACACTTCAATTTTAAACTTTAGCCTCGTCTCAGATCTGCCAAGTACCCTGGAGTTCTTCTAAACATTTGCATGGCCTCATCTCTGGAAAACCCGCAGCTCTGAATTATTTCCAACTTTCTGTTAAACTTGACAATGCTCATACTACTAATTGTCCGGAGCCCATGTACCAACATTCGCGAGTTTACGGAGAAACCCAAGTTTACAGTCCGTGAAACATAGTTTCTAACCAGGGATTCTCGCATTGCAAAAAGGCGAGCGTTTTTCGTCATTAAAAATGAAAGTTGAGAACCAACGATCCCACAACTCTTGAAGAAAGCAGCATTGTCCAAAACCCTTTGTTGCCTTGGAATTATCCACTCCGCATATCTTTGAAGCACCTTAATTAAATCTTTCTCGTTATTCACAATCTGCCTTACACATTTCACAGAGGGCACCAAAGTTTTATTCAAACTACAACTCAAAAGAATTCCATTCTTTGAGAGAAGCTCACCCAACTCAGGACCATGAAACCCTAGAAGCTGAAAGTACTCAATTTTCGGCTTCAGGGTTTTATCCACACGGGAGAACAGTAATTGGGGTCGACGACTAATGATAGATTGAATATGCGATTCAGAAAGTCCAATCTGTTTAAAATAATTAAGCACGGTCCACGGATGTTGAGGCCACCTAGCCTTAGAGAGTCGTTTTGAGATATAGACCGATTGAGCTTTAGAGAATTTGAAGTTGGTGCTTAGATGATCAATGATGGAAATGTGTTTGGGAAAGGCTTGAGTTGGAAAAGAAACAACAGTAGAGAACAGAGAGAGAAAGGATCTGGACGAATTACTCAGAGAATATGAAAGTGCAGGTTTCAATTTGAGAAAATGCTTTGCTCCAAAACGATGCAAACTCATTAACGGGAAATGCCCCATTTCACGGTTTCAGCTTTCTCATGAATTTGAAGCAGATCTAAATGGCGAGAAGAAAGAGAAGATCCACATCCTCATTCAAGCATTCGGCATACCTGAAAGAGGGAATAGAGTCGGAGATTCCACGGAAACAAGACGCTAGCTTGTGTGGCAGTGCGAAGTGCCTCGGCGATTTGGCGCTGCAACGTCTTCGGCCGTCGGGAAGACGCGTGAGAGGCGAACGGCTGCTCTCCGCGGCATTCTTCTACCCGCAACAATGTCATTTTTGATGGGAAGGGTAGGGAAATGAGGGAAAGGTGAGGTGCTTTTGTCTCGTTGGAGCTAATAATATAAGTTAGACTCGTAGACCCAGCCCGCTAACCGGATTTACTCACGAGGTAAGGTTGGTCAAAAGCCAACCAGTAAGTAGAGGGGTCTTTTTAACTCGTACTGTTAGGCTCACAACCCATCACATGTTAACCTCAAATTTCAGGCTAGCCCGCATTTATTTTTAAAAATTTTTTAATTATTATAATTATATTATTATATATTATATCCTATCTAAAAAATTAAAAAAAATACGTATGTAATTTATTTGATACTTTCAATCAAATATTTTAAAGAAAAACAAAAAATTTATTATTATTTTTATATATTGTATAAAAATATTAAAAAGTAAAAAAAAAAAAAGTGTTGACAGGTCAACCCACCCATCTAACGTGGCAGGTTAGGGTTGGCTTTTGGCCAATCCAACTTCAAACGAGTTTTTTCAGCCCGACTCGCCGTGGGCTTAACCTGTCACGGGCTAACCCGAAACCTGCGGGTTGACTCATATTACTAGTCCTAATCTTTATCTTGTTTGGTTGATTAAAAGGGAGGGAACAGAGGAAAGATATTTAATGATCCCTTATTTGGCTTAAGAAAGAGATGAGAGAGATAGTAATAATCAATTTACTATTTTACCCTTACATGTTAATTTATATTTTTTATTGATATATTATATAAATTAAGTTACATCTTAATTTAAATTATATAATTTAATAAAAATTCAGTCTTATCATGTTAATATGTGTATTAAAAAATTGGTACATTATTTTTAAATTCTAATTAATATAATAATATATTTGAAATAATCAAATTAACAAATTTTATATTCTCTAAAAAAAATTGAAATTTTATCCTCTTTAGGCTTTGCTTTTTCCAGCTTTAAAATATATTTAATAAATAATATATTCATAAAAAACAATTAATTTTATAATATTATAATTTTTTATTTATATAATTTTTTTTTATTTTTAATTGATTTTTATTATAATATATTTTTAATTATAATAATTTATATTTTTTATTTTTTACTTAAGATAATATATTTTTTATTTGAAAAATAATATTATAATAATATATAATATATATTTAGGGTACTAGTGAAATATAAAAAAACTATAAGCATACGATGGTCTAAAAATTTAGCTTCCTTCCAAAAATTTCCAATTTGGGAGAGCTAACATGGGGGTGAGAGAAGGGAGGAGAGAGAACATTTTGGCCTCCTTCCCTTTCAAATTTTTAACCGAACGAGGAAAGAGACTCACTCCCCCACCCATCCCCACCCTTCCCTCCAACCAAACAAGTCCTAAAGCGGGCTTAGGGGCTGTTTGGTACAAGGAAATGAAGGTGAGGAAAAGTGGAGAGAAATTTGAAATGAAGTAAATATTTTTAACTGATTTTTAGGCTAAGTATCCATTTGATCCTTTGTAGAAGGTTTTAATTTAATTCATTAACTTTAAAAAGCATACTTTTGGTCTTTTAACCCTAAAATCATTAGGCTTCAATGATAATTTTTTGTAATAATCATATATGTTTTAAAAATTAAACTTAATTATTAGTATTTGAGAATATTTTATTAATATTTAGATCTTAATCTTATCATTTTTTTAAAAGAATGTTAGAGTTGAAAGACTAAAAGTATACTTTTTAAAGTTAAAGGATCAAATTGAAACTTTGTACAAAGTTAAAGAACCAAATGTATATACTTTAGCCTAATTTTTATTACTCTTTTGTAATTTTGTTATTTACATTTTAAAATCCACACTTTTAATTTTTTTTAAATGAAGCGTTGTTAAAAAAATTTTTGTCCTCTTCCCTCCATTTCTTTTTTTTTTTTTTTTTGGTGATACTCCCCTCTCTATTTTCCTGATGCCAAATAGTACTTTAATGTTTTCTTAAATAATATTTAGTATATTTGAGTATTTTTTCAAGGGTAGCCAATACACTAAAATAATTTTTGATACACTCATTATTCTAAAATATTTTATTTCGAAAACATGCATCCAGTATTCTAAAATAATTTTTTATACACTTAGCACCTTAAAATATATTTAGCAACACCTTGTAGCATCCTAAAATGAATTCTGATTCCAGTATCACCCAATATTTTTCTGAGTAGCAACAAATATCCTAAACTTAGGATACTAAATGCTATTCCCAAAAAAACAATTATGATGCTAGATACATCAAAAATTATTTTAGGATGTTATGTATTAATGAAAAAATATTTTATGGTGCATAGTGCATCGAAGATTATTTTAGGACACGGGATGGGTGCTTCTTAAAAAATATTTTAGAGTGCTGAATGTATAAAAAATTATTCTAGAATATTTTGTGCTCTTGAAAAAAAATACTCCTCCAATCCTTAATATAGGACCTAATTATTGAGTTGGTTTTGATCCTAAATATAAGACCCATTTTGCAGATTTATAAATTTTCTTTAAGTTACCCCTATAGATACTCCCTCAATTATAATCAAGTAAAAGAGGAAGAGGAAGTATTAAGAAAGATAATTATGGTGCTTTAGGAAAAATGTGTCACATTTCTTATAATTAACTACTTTACCGAACTTCCTTAATCTAATCAAATTAGTTAAATGAGTTTTATATTAAGGATTGGAGGAGTACTTCAAGATGCATGGTACTAAAAAACGGGTTAATATAATTTTTTATCTCTTAAGTTTGTCTTCATTTTGATTTTCATCATTCAAGTTTCAGATCATAGGCATTGACCTATAGAGAGGCAAAATAGTCTAAGTGTTTATAGAATTATAGAGACCAATTTTTTTATTTGATTATAGATATCTCCTTTCGAGGCTTAAAGTGTAAAGAGTTTTTTTATCTCCCCCAACAAGTGCACTTTCTAGCATTTAAACATGTGTTGTCTTTTTTATTGGGTGAAACTATATCCCAATCAATAACTTGTTCACAAGATCAAGATTTGAAGAAAAACTTGAAAGGCAAAATCTATCATCAACAAATTCGTCATTTTTGGCCAAAAGAAACCCTAACCTATTCTGTTTTGCATACACACATATATGATATTGGTTTTAACAGAAGGACACATGCCTGTAAAGACAAAAAAAGTGTGTGTGTGATTTTTAAAAAAGTATTATTCATAAATTGACTCATCTTTAAAACCATGTGTGCTATTGGTTGAAATAGTAATTATGCAGTGTCAACCCATAAGGAGAAGAGCATATGTTCGAATCCTAGAAAGCATACCTGTTAGGCACTAAAAAAAAAAAGGACATTAGTGATGGAATTTAGTGACGGAATTTTATTTCGTCACTAATCCCTCACAAATTCCGTCGTTAAAATTAGCGATAGAATTTAATGATAAAAAATTTTCTTCGCTAAATTAGTGAAGGATTAGTGATGGAATTTTATTAGTGACAATAAAAAAATTCCGTCACTAAATTCTGTCACAAGTCCGTTGCTAATTTTGTTTTAAATGATTAGTAATGGAAATTAGTGACAAAAAAATTCTGTCACTAATTTCTGTCACCAATCCATCACTAACTCTCATTTTGTGACGGAATTTTTTCATCACTAACTTCTGTCGCAATTCTGTCACTAATCCGTTGCAAAAAATATAATATAAATATATAATAATTATTTTTTAAACTTATTATTAAAATAAAATAGAGATTAGTGTTCATCTCTATTTTGTCACCTCCTGCGGAATAGAAAATTTCTATCACTAATTTTTGTTGCTAATCCATCAATAATTTGTCGCTAATTAATGACGGAATTTTGAATTCCATAGTGACGGTGAAATTAGTGATGGAAAAAATTTCTTTGCTAATTCTGTCACTAATCCGTTGCTAATTTTGATTAGTGACGGAAATTCCGTCACTAAATTCCATCGCTAATTTGATTTTCTTTTGCTTTTTTTTTTGTAGCAAGGGAAGCTTTAACCTTAACATTCCCGGTCTAATAGAGATTAGTCTCAAACCCAAAATGACTTGAGAATACTCTCACTTGTACCCAAAAAAAAACAAAATACTAAATGTTATTAAATTAGAAACATGGGATGTAGGAATTAGAAAGGATTTTGTATTATAATTACAATGGATCTCCAATGTCCCAAACAGAAATATTTTTCCAAAAAAAGTCATCCATCACACTTATTAAATTATTTTGGGTTAATATAAATTTTAGTCTCTAAAATTTGGATATATTTTGATTTTGATCCATCAAATTTTAAACTTATAGTTTTAATTCATGAAATTTAATCTGTGTTAAAATGTTAGTCCCTAGAGTCATAACAGTATTAAAATATCCCGAAGTATCATAAATGACATTAAAGTAGTGATGTAAACTTACCATATGGTATTTAGCTAAACCTTTTGCGGTCTGTGGATAATAGAAAAAAAGCACAAAGAACACGTTCTCAAAATGTAGCTACTTAGCCCCTTCCCCCCCCCCTCATTGTTAGTTCCCGAAGTATCATAAATGACATTAAAGTAGTGATGTAAACTCACCATATGGTATTTAGCTAAACCTTTTGCGGTCTGTGGATAATGGAAAAAAAGCACAAAGAACATGTTCTCAAAATGTAGCTACTTAGCCCCTTCCCTCCACTCATTGTTAGTTTGAGGAGTTATTCACTACATCGTGTTTTGAGAACTCATTCCTTTCTATATAATTTGTTGACCATCTAAGATTCAGTTAAGCGCCATTTGGTGAGTTTACATCACCACTTTAATACCATTTATGACATTTCACCCGATTTCAGTATTATCACACCTCTAGAAATTAACATTTTAAGATGGATTAAATTTTAGATATTAAAATTATGAGTTTAAAATTTAAAGAATTAAAAACATAATAGACTGAAATTTTAGAGACAAAAATTATACTAACCCATTATTTTTTTTTCCTACCGATCTCAAATACACAATTTAGAAGTGTGTCTTTCGTATCTATGCCGCTACGTAAAGGGGGCAATTATTCACATTCAAATTATTGATTCCATATGTTGTTGCTAATAATCCAAGTGCCAAATATTTAATTACTTCTTCATACATAATGAGGAAGAAAAAAAATAGGAATTCGGACATAATCAACTCAAGCAATCCAGGCGATAAACACAATACCAACCACATATATAGGATAAAATTTTATTTATTCCCTCATAGGTAGATAATACATAAATTTATTTCGCTTCATAAAAAAGAATAAATATTAAATCGAAACATATTGACAAAAAGTATTAACAAATTAAGCAATAAATGCGAGAGATTTAGAAGCGGGAACGTTTGCATTCAGGAGGAAGGCCTTGAGGGAATCGTTTGAGATCGGTGCAATAGTCATAGATCATGAAGTACTTCTGCGCCCATCTCAGTCTTCTTCTGCCATTAGCATCAATCTCATTGCTTTGCACTTTAGAATCAGAGAACGAGTCTGAGGAAGAAGACGAAGAAATGAAATGATCTGTGGCTTTGAAGTTGCGATAATAAGCTGTGAAAGGAGCCTTAGACCAATCTGTTTTAACCAAACCACCTCTGGTGGCCCAGTCATCAGCATTCCAGAGACTCGAATACATCCTCATGGCTTGGTCCTTAGGGAAGGGAACGCCTTTAGCCTCCTCGTTCTCAAAAACCCTAATGGGAATATTATCTACCAAGAATCTGCAGTTAACATAATGTAAATCAAAGATGAAACATAAATATATATAGGTAAATATTAATACATGAATTTATGGTTTTGTGGGACTTTACATAATGTGTTGTGGCTTCCAGATAATGGAGTATTTGTGGAAGTTTCTGGTAGGGTCGAACCAGAGATAGAATTGCTGCTCTTTGTTGCCTTTGCCTTGAGCGAAGACGTTGGTATGAAGAATATAAGGATCCCCACTTACATTTCCCAAGAACTCAAAGTCAATCTCGTCATGATTTGGTCCTTCTGAAGACAACTACACACACACGAATAAAATCAAGTCAGCACACATTATAAGTGACGAAGTTAATTGAAGAATATTATTTGTATATGAAACATACGTAGAAAGTGGTAACGGTGCCAGCAGAATTGCCAGAAACAAGCTTGATGTCCATATCGATCTTCCCAAAAAGGAACTGCTTCTTGGATTGGAAGCCAGAGCCAGAGAATTTATCCAGAGAAAGAGTTAGAAGCTGGCCTCCATTGAGTACCTTCCCACGATCACCACCCCATGTCAGTTCTGTGTCTTGGAGGAAGTTTGCAGCACATGAAGCCGCCATGGAACTCATCATCACCATCCCAAGCACCATACCCACGTAAAACCCTTTACCAGTAGTACCAGCCATCTTCGCTTTAGAGAGAGAGAGAGAGATAGAGATTGTGTTTTGATCAGCCGAAGTGTGAGAGATTATTGCAGATGTCGAGTGTATAAATAGGTATAGGAAAGGAAGGAAGACGCGTTTGAAAGCTTAGTGCCAGCTCTAATTAGCAAGCTATCAAAGTTGGGGGCTTCTATTATTTGTTTATTATTACTTCATTTTCTAAAAAGTATTATTACTTCGTTTTGAGTTCATGGAGGTCAGTGAACAATGATTAATAGTATACATATAATATTTGGACCTTGACCCTATTGACATGTGATTTTGGAACATACCCAAAATAAAATTGAGAAGAAAAATGAATTACGCGTATAGATGCCAACTGGGTTTGGTATTTGTAGGTAGAAAGAATAATAATGCTATGAATTGAAGCTATGTACCGCCAACTTATCGTAGGTAGAAAGAATAATATAATGCCATGGAGCCAGTAGGTACAAGCAGACAATCTAGAAATTTATTTATTTTTTAAAAATCAGTTTCTATATTTTTTTAATTTATTTAATGTGGAAAGTTTCATTGACCAAAAGATATATATATATATATATATTTTATTGATAGATTAAATTTTGGTCATTTGAAGATCTTCGACAATTAACATGTTAAGTAAAGTGATGTCCAATTTTAATTTTCAATTTTGGTCACTTCTTTCAAAATTTTCTCTGCAGATAAAAGCAATCAACGAAGTTGATATTTTTCCTCTTCTCTTTATAATTAGTTATATAAAATTGAGTTTTCCTGTTTTTCATGTTCAAGAAAGTGCATTTCCGTCCAAAACAATTGAGGAATAATATATAGGGAAAATTAGTCTTTTGGCCCATTGACTTTTAATCCACTCATAATTCCGTCCCTAAGGTATAACTCAGTCTTGCTCAGTTCCTAAATTTTTAATTTGCTTAAAACTCAGTACTTATTTTTTTTTTTTTTTTTACAAAATAATCCTCATCATCCAACTCAATTAGTACACCTATATGTAAATTAATATAAGTGATGATGTGGCCGCCAACTTACCATATTCATCATCACCTACCTCCCCGTGTCTCATCAAGGCCAATGCTCTTTGTGGGAGTTCAATATCAACGTGAAAGGATCAAACAAAATCCTTTGGATAACTTCCATGCTTTTCCCTGTATGCATGGACGTTTGCCCTTTATTGGGAACAAAATTAAAATAGCAAAAAGCAAAAGGAATTATGCATTTACCAAGATACTGAGTATGGTATTATATACGTGTGGAAAGAATAATGTTATCATGAAGCTACGTATCTCGCCTCAGTATGTCAAAAATTCGTTTTCACAACTGCATAAAGGATATAGTACAAATGGCATAGGAGAAATAATTTTTGCGTCTGTTATTAAGGAACAAACACTGTAATTCAACCAATTACTTTGTTATTGGCATGTTTTGGGGGGAAAAAAACCGGACAATTACTAGAATTTTTTTAAAAAATTATTTCTTAATTAAATATTATTTAACCCCATAACTTTGAAAGGTATATTTAATCCTTTAATCCTCAAATTATTAGTCTTAAATGATGATTTTTTACGACAATTATAGTTATTTTAAAAATTAAACTTAATATATTAGTATTTAAAAATGTTCTGTCTATACTCAATATCTCAATGTTATTATTTTTTGTTAATAATTTTAGGATTAAATGACTAAAAATATATTTTTTAAAATTAAGGCAAACAAGATTGCGGAATCTGAAATACTAGTCAAACATCAAGAAGCCTTACCCCATTCTTAGCACTCCTAAAATCAGTTTTATGGAAATATCTTTAAGAATTTTGCACTCATGAAGATTTTGAAGAACTCTCCAAGCTGATTTGGCAAGAATAGCTTTATCAAAAGCTTGAAAATGTCTGAAACCCATATCAACATCTTTTTTTACTGTACTACTGGTCAATATCTCCCATTTCCTCCGATGAATTGAATTCGCGCGTGCCTCCCCTTTCTCACTTTGTCCCCACCAAAAATTGGAGACAAATATCTTTGCATCATTTCTAAGGTAAGGAGAAAACTGACATCGGTTATGCAAGAATTGAATTTGCTATAGCCTTGATTAACACCTCTTTCCCTGCAAATGTTAGCAATTGGCGCTTCCAGCCTTGAACTTTCTTAGTCATCTTACTTTTCACAAAATTAAGAGCAGTGACTTTAGGTCTTGTTTGGTATGAAGTATTGAAAATAAGAATAAGAATTGGGATTATAATTAAAAATATATATTAAAAGAATGTTTAGTATGAGTTGTCAGAGAATTAATACTTGTTATTAAGTTAGAAACTAATTTCTCTTATGTATATTTCTGTTATGTATTGGTTAATTATATAAATACTTGATTAAGCAGGTAATGAAAGTGAGATATTCATTTTCCCCATTCATTCAGTATCATGGTATCCAAAGCCTAAACATATTCTCTCTCTCTCTCTCTCTCTCTCTGTTTTTCCCCCTTCTTTTCTTCCTTTTCTTCTCTCTTTGCCCTTTGCCCTATTCGATCTGTTTTCTTCTCTTTGAGCTTCCATGGCGACTCTGCCATCTCTGAATCTATCACTTCTCCTTCCATTGATCAAAACAACCCTTACTATATACATCCCAATGAAAATCCTGCTTTGATTTTAGTTGCACCATTGCTTGCTGGCTCGAAGTACGACACCTGGGCAAGATGGATGCAAATGGCGTTACTATCCAAGAGCAAACCCAAATTCATCAATGGATCTCTTTCTCCCCCTTCTACTTTCAATTTGATGTTTTCGTATTAGGAGCATTGTAACAACCTGGGGCAAGGCTAGATCACCAAATCACTCTCTCCTACTATCGTGAAGAGTACTCTTTGGTTTGATCATGCTTCCAACATCTGGACTGATCTCCACTCTCATTACTCTCATTTTGATATATTTTGCATTACCGACCTCCAAGAGGAAATACATAGTCTAAAACAAGGAAATTTGAGTGTTACTGAGTATTATACTAGGCTCAAGATTATTTAGGATGAACTTTCCGGTATTTGTCCAACCAAGCCATGTGCATGTGACTCCGGTGGATCTATTGCTAAACAAAGAAAGGATAACTACATCATTAGATTTCTTAAAGGCCTCAATGAGCAATATGCTTCTATCAAATCTCATCTTATGATGCTGGATCCCTTACCTCCCATTAATAGAGCCTTGTCTCTTGTATTGTAACAAGAACATGAATTTCAGATTACACCTGAGTCCAAGATTATGCTTGCCAAGGCTCCATGACCTTCTCCTCCCGGTTCTTTCTTTGGTTCCAAACCGAGCACCACCAAACAATGCACTTATTGCAGAAAACCAAGACATACTGAAGAAACATGCTATAAAAGCATGGTTTTCCACCGGGCTTCAAGTTTCGCAATGGTTCCCCTGCCACGGTGAATAATTTTTTGACTCAAGATTCTATCTCTATTCAAGAAATTCATACTGGTAAGCCTCTTCCTCCATATCCATCAACACAAACAGCATCCATTCTCCCTTAACTTTCATCTAAGCAATATCAACACCTTTTAACACTCCCAAGTCCTTCTCAACCTTCCACTTGTGCCTCTGTTAATCATTTTTCCACCTCTATTTTCTCAGTTAAAGGTAATTGTCAATCATTTTCTTCTCAACATTCTAGTACTTGGATAATCGATTATGGTGCTACGGATTATGTCTGCTTTTCTTTGGATTTATTTTCTTGTTATCAATTCATTTCACCCATTTCTGTGAGTCTTCCTACTGGTTCTCATTCTATAGCTTCTATTTCTGGTACTATTGTTCTTTCTTCTACTTTGGTCTTGCATAACATTTTCTATCTTCTGAATTTTGCTTTCAACATTATCTCAATTTCTCATTTAACCTTTTCCCTTCATTGTTTTCTAATTTTCTATTCTCACTCATGTCAAATACACTTGCTCCAACCTTCATTGATGATTGGCACAACTAAAATTTTCAAAGGGTTTTATCTTCTAAATGCAGATATGCTTCCATCCTTTCCTACTTCTCAGGTTCATCTGGCCACTACAAAATCAGAATCAACCTTTAATCTTTGGCATCTCTGCCTTGGTCATCTCTCTAATTCAACCTTATCTATTTTACATAAGAAAATTTATGGCATTACTTGTACTCCCTATTCCCTTGTTTGTGACACTTGTCATTTTTCTAAACAAAAATGATTATCTTTTCCTGTAAGCTCCAATATAAGCAATAAGATTTTTCATTTGATTCATGTAGACATTTAGGGACCCTTCTCTGTCCCCTCTATTCAAGGAGATAAGTACTTCCTTACAATTGTTGATGACTACTCTCGATTTACCTAGCTATTTTTATTGAAATTTAAATTTGATGCTAGAACATGACTTGAAAATTTTCTTGCTCTCATTGAAAAACAATTTGCTGCCACTATTAAAGTTTTATGTTCTGATAATGGACCAGAGTTTTCTATGCTTGATTAATATGCTTCTAAAGGAATTTTACACTAAACATCCTGTGTTGAGACTCCTTAACAAAATGGTCTTGTAGAGAAGAAGTATCAACACATTTTAAACATTGCTCATGCTTTGTTATTTCAATCTAACATTCCTATTAGTTATTGGTCATTTGTTGTTATGTATGCTACTTCACCATCAATTGTTTTCCTTGTCCTATACTTCATAATTTCACACCCTATGAAAAGTTATACAACACTAAACCTTCATATTCTGATTTTAAGGTTTTTAGATCATTGTGTTTTGCATCTACGTTGTCTAGTCATAGGTTAAATTTTGATTCAAAAGCTAGAAAATGTATTTTTTTTGTTTTCCCTCTGGAGCAAAAGCTTACATTTTATTAGACTTGGTTACAAATCAAATTTTTTGTCCAGGGATGTTCTTTTTCATGAGTTGATTTTTCCCTCCAAACTTGACAAGGTCACTCCCCTTTCCTCACCTACCAATTCTCCCTCTGATCCTACAATTCAAGACCTTCCTAATTTTTTGGATGATGTCAATGATATCTCTATTTCCCCTATGTCTATTCCCAACATTGATTCATCCACTTCTACTTCTGCCTTTGTTGAACTTGACATCTCTACTTCGTCAACCATTATTTCCTCTATCTCTACCGATTCATTCATTTGTTCTCCTTCTCCTGTCACTATCTCCTATCTTCTTTGCCATTCTACTAGGTTTCATAACCCTCCATCATATTTGCAGGATTATCACTGTGCCCTTATCTCTACTATTAACCAATCATCAAGCAAAGGTAATTCACCTAGATATCCTCTATCTTCAGTTTTATTGTATTCTTTTCTTTCATCTACATATCATAACTTTGTATTATCTATCACTTCCACCCCTGATCCAAAGACATATAGTCAAGCTGTTAAACATTTAAAATGGAGGGATGCTATGAATACAAAAATTCATGCTCCATAACAGAATCAGACTTGGATTTTAACTACTTTGCCACTTGGTAAGAGAACCATTGGGTGCAAGTGGTATTCAAAACTAAGTGTAAAGCCAATGGTGAAGTTGAGCAATATAAGGCCAGACTTGTAGCAACAAGCTACACACAAATAGAGGGTATTGATTACTTCAACACTTTCCTACCAGTAGCCAAGATGACTTCTCTTTGTTTACTACTTTCCATTGCAGCTGCTAAAATTTGGTTTTTGCACCAATTGGATGTTAATAATGCCTTCCTCCATGGAGATTTGCATGAAGAAGTGTATATGGAGCTTCCAAAAGGCTTCACATACTCTTCCCCAAATTTGGTCTGGAAGCTACAAAAGTCACTTTATGGTTTAAAGTAAGCAAGTCAATAGTAGTATTCAAAATTATCATCTATCTTGATTTCCCATGGTTATGTTCAGTTAGCTTCTGACTATTCCCTCTTTTTTAAAGCAGTTTCTGATTCTTTCACTACTATACTGGTATATGTTGACGATGTCATTCTTGCTAGCAATGATTTGACTTAAATTAATCTTGTTAAGCAACGTTTAGATGCATCTTTCACCATTAAAGACCTTGGTGAACTTTGTTTCTTCCTCGGTCTTGAGCTTGCACAATCTAAAGATGGTATCTTTCTATCTCAATGTAAGTTTGCCTTAGAGTTACACAAGGACACTATTTGGCATGCAAACTTGCATCTTCTCTTATGGATCCACATCTGAAGCTTTTCAAAGACAAGGGTCGACGTTTAGTTGATCCACAATCATATCAAAAACTCATTGGCATACTTCAGTACTTTACTGCTACTCAGCCTGATTTAAGGTTTGCCACTCAACAATTGAGTCAATTCATGTCCTCCACAATTGACATTCATCTTCATGCAGCATATTGGGTCCTGAGATATATTAAATCATCTCTTGGTGCAAGTCTCCTTTTCTCTTCTATATCAAAGTTGAAGTTGAAAAGTTTTAGTGACTCTAATTGGGCTGGTTGTCCCGACACCAATCATTTTTTGTTATTGGCTTTGTCATCTTTCTTGTTTCTTCTTTAGTTTCTTGGTAAGCTAAGAAACAATCCACAGTCTCTAGATCTTCATTTGAAATTGAATACAGGGCCCTAGCCTCAACTTCTTGTGAGCTGTAGTGGCTTATATATATACTTATTGAATGATTTCCATTTATCTCATATAGATCTAGCACTACCCTACTGTGATAATCAATCTGCCATTCAGATTTCTTCCAATCCCACATTTCATGAACGCACAAAACATATAGAATTAGACTATTATCTAGTCAGAGAAAAGTTACAAGCCAAGATCATTCATCTACTTCCAGTTTGGATCTCAGACCAACTAGCAAATGTTTTCCCTAGCCCCTACATCCAGCCAGATTTCATGAACTCATATCCAAGCTTGGCATGAAAAACATTCATGCTTCAGCTTGCCGAGGGTGTTAAGGAATTAATACTTGTTATTAAGTTAGAAACTAATTTCTGTTATGTATATTTCTATTATGTATTGGTTAATTGTATAAATACTTGATTAAGCAAGTAATGAAAGTGAGATATTTCATTTTTCCCATTCATTCAGCATCATGAGTGATTGCTTATTACTTGAGATTAGATAAATCCATATATATGGGATTGGGCAATACTATGGGGGATATGGTATTCCCCAATCCCACTTACATGGAATTATCAGATCCTATGTAATAGGAAATTGCTCATACTAAACACTCTTTAATGACTTTCTCAATCCCAATCAAAATCCTTACCTCTTATTTTTAATACATCATACCAGACACAACTTCATATCTCCCCCAAAGCACTGGTAGTGCTAGATATTTTCCAGGCTCACTGGTGTCCTTCATTGCAAGAGCTTCTTCAATTTCTATCCTCGTTTAGTGTAGTGTTTGCTGAAAAAATAAAAGCAAGATTTATCCGAGTTCATTTCCTGAGTAGATGCTGCACTAAACATATTCAAAATAGACTTTAAAACCATGCACTTTTTTCATTGAGCTCTTATGAAAAAAAAGTGCATCATTAGCCAAAAACAATGAGATCAAATTGGTCATCCTCTAGTCTTAAGCCTTTTAATTCACGATTACACACATGATACTATACCATAACAGAGAGAACATCTGCCACAATAATAAAAAGGTAAAGAGAGTAAGGATCCTAGTCTAACTTCCCTTTGTGATCAAACAACTTCCTTCGTATCTGCACCCATTTGATATCAACTTTTATAATACATATTTTAGAATTTTGTAATATTTTTTTTTTGAAATGTCTCTATTAAATTATTTTCCATGACTTTTAATAAATGATCAGAATCGGTGGCCAAAAAGGTTTTATTTTACCTTTAAATCCTGGAGGCTTGTTGATAGAAATACTTTTAGGCAAAATACTATTACCATTGCCAGTTATAAGATCTTAGAAAGTTAAGTCCTTTGTCAAGAAATTATTTTCTGATACCACTTGGAGAATGAGAAATACTTGTTTTCAAACTTTTGTAAAGCAAAAAATAGTTGACTTTCTTTTTGAAAAATATTTTAAAGATTAATTTTCGTGATGTTACCTCATTCTTATTTCTTGGGACTTGTTTGGCTGATGTAATTGATCTTGGTTTCATGCTTGTTGGTGTCATCGTAATCTTACTGTTAATAATAAAACTTAATAATTAAAATAATATGCAAAATATAGTATGATGCATTATATCTACATCATATGCATACTATGATACATTATATCTACGTCATATTAGTTTATATTGATGCACGTAATACTGTGTAGACTAATAATCATTAACAATTTGCACAGCAGACATAGAATATTATACGAATATTGATGAAGCTCTTTATTTACATATTTTATGTGAGAATTTTATGGGTGGTCAGAGAGTTTTATAACTAAAAATAATATAAAAAGTTGATATTTGTGACCCTTGATATTGTTTTAGTATTTTAATAATTGCAGGGGCAAATGGGAAAAATAGTAAACTCTGGGAAATAAAGAAATCGCAAGACGGTGAATTAAGGTGCTGGAATTTTTCTCAAATTTTGACGGCTTTAATTACTAAATGGCTTTTGCTGTTTTTGTTGGTTTCTTTGACTTTTATGGTATATATATTAAGTATCTAACAAATTTCTGCTTCCTTCTTTGAATGAAAGGAGTTGTTAAATGATTGCATTTTATTAGAACTTGTTGCACTCATTCAAATTATTCATTGTTGCATGAATTTGAGTTGTGTCCTTGAGTTTCAATTTGCATTCATCTCATGACTTAAAATTGGAATGATGAAAGTTTTGACCCCCATCCTTCTTTGTTTTCTCATGATCTTTCAAGTAATGATATGAATTATAGGAACCTTTTTCCTACCGCTCAAGAAACCAATGCATTGGTTTTCTTCTAAATACTACCTCCGGTCTTTATTATAAGACTCTATTTGACTTTTATTTTGGTCCTAAATATAAGACCTCAATCTACTTTGTTTATCATATTTCCACTTTTTCCATGATAATCCTTCTAATAATAGTAGTTATAGATAACAAACTTGACTAGCAAGGATATTTTAGGAAAAAAAACACCTATTCATTACAAATAACTAACTTAACTAAGTTCCTTAATCTCTCCAAATTAGTCAACTGGGTCTTATAATTAGAACCAGAGGTAGTATTTCGGATGAGATTGTGCCCTCTTAGAAATGAGAATCTCACTGCAACTATGGATAGATAAACAAAGGCTTTGAAGGAGCTTTATGATCAAAAAAAAAGAAGCATGGGAAGATTGGAAGTTGAAATGGTAATGTATGGATGTCCTAAGGAGTTAGAAAACGAGGCAAGAGAACTTGAATTTCTCTTCACTGAGTATGAGGACCACATATTATAGGGGTGATCAAGGGGCAAATTTGGAGCACCGTGGCCTCAGGAAAGAAGAAAATCTAGAGGAAGCCCCAAGCACTACTAGACATGAAAGGCAAATCCAATCTCCAATGTCCGTGCTTGAGGCACCCACACAAGTGCAAGAAGTGAAACAAGTAGAAACATCTATTCAAGGTGATTTGCCTCCTCCTTTAAGTAACATGTCTCTTGTTCTTATGAAAGTTGAGGCATGCATGTATGCTGGTCTGAATGATGAAACAGAAGAGGACTTCAGTGATGATGAAGTAGATTAGGAAATAATAGTAGAGGCTCCTCGAAGAAGAAACAAGCTTTTTATGGCTTATATTGATATTAACATGGAATAGTAAAAATAATGTTGGTTAACGTTTACATTTTACTTGATTTAGATGCAATTTGTTGAGCTTTGGGCATTTAATGGCGCCTGCTGGATGATTTGTTGTGTTTGATGATAATGCATGTACCATTACAAACAAGAAGTCCAGCAAAAAGGTTCATATCAACATGATTCCAAACAAGATGTTCTAATTATATGGTTCTAATATGGAGAATTTTGCTCTCGCTGCACGTTAAAGGATGAGTCAAGGTTGCCGCGTTCAAGATAGAGCATCTCAACATGAAGGACCTAAAACTGCCAAGTTCTAAAAATATGTTCTTTTTGGACTAGTGCATTTATGAAAAACAAACTAGGAACTCTTATCTCGTTGAAGAAGCATGGAGAGCTTCTAAAATGCTTAGAATTAATACATGCTAACATATATGCATGGTCCTATATATGCAAATTAAACAAGTCCTTAGGGGGGAGTCATTATCTTTTGTTGTTTACTGATAATTATAGTAGCATAATGAGCGTATTTTCTAGAAAACAAGTAACTTTTTTTTTTTTTGGGGGAGAAGTTGCAAAGATTTAAGGCTTTGGTGGAGAATAAAAGTGGTTATCCTGTCAAAGTTCTTCACATAGATAGAGGAGGAAAGTTTCTGTCCTATTATTTCAACTTATTCTGTGAAGAAAATGACATCATTATGGAGTTAACTCCTCATACTTTGGAGCAAAATAATTTCTGAGTGGGAGAACTGAACCGTTGCGGGGATGGTAAGAAGCAAGCATGTTACAAGCTAAGTAAGAGAACTCACAAATCAATTTTAGGAGGAAGTTGTAGCAGCACCCTCGTTTACCTGTTGAGTCTCTCAACTAACAAGGGTTGTCATGAATATATAACTCCTCACAAGGCTTGGCATGGAAGGAGGCCAGATGAAAACGCAAGTCACTTACAAATTTTTCACTGTGTTGCTTATGCTTTGGTAAATTCACACCTTCGTCAGAAGCTTGATGAAAACATTGAAAGAAGCATTTTTATTGGTTATTATACTACATCCAAAGCAAGTAGCTTGTATATAACCCTCTTGATTGCAATATCTCAATAAAAAAGGGATGTAATGTTTGATGAAAATACAAGGAGTTCACAGTATTTTCCCACACGGCCCAAACATCAATCCTTAACAATTTCTACATGTTTCCCTCCAGCATATGTTTGAGGAATATAGCATTTTTAGTGAGCATATAAATTCATGAGTGTTCATTGTATGTTCTATGTGTGATATTATGTCTTGTAACAAATTGTTTAAAAAGAAAGAAAAATGACAGAAAAATACCTATTGAATTTAAAATGACAAATAGGTAATTTTAATAAGTTTTGACTCGTCAAAATCATTACAAGACTAGTTAGCATAACTTTTTTTTTTTTTTTGGGAATTCAACAGCTATTCTTTTTTTTTGGCCATTTTCTCTAAAATAGCATCTAACTATAAGCTCACTCTCTCTAAACAGAAGCTAGTTTTTCAACTTAATACCTAGTACTCTATTCACTCCTCTTTTTCATACTTTTTCTGCAACTTCTTTGCATCCTCAAACTCTATGATCTCCAGCTTGAAAATTTCCCATTTTCATATATCCATTTTTATGCAATTATATTATGATGAGTGGATTAAAATCAACAAATACTAGAGAATTCCGAGTATTAACTTCCTTGTAGGGTTGCAGTACTTGAGAAATTTTGCTGGGTCAAAGAAGTTAAAGTAATATATCTAAATTTAAATTAAGCAACTAAAATTTCAATTCCTTCCTCTTTGTTCTCCTCAACACAAAAATATTCTTCAGTATCCAAAGCCCAGCACGGATGAAATGAAATAGAACTGATGATAGACAGTGACACTTGTAAGCCTCCAATAAAACCTCTTCGCATCGAAATGTGTATGATCTTTATTCAATGTTTATAATTTATATTATAATAGGAAAATACTTTTCTCTTTTACTTGTAACTTTTTACATGAAAATTCTTAAATGCCCTTCTTCATATAGAAAACCTTAACGTTGCCACACAAAAAAATTAGGAAAACATAACATCAACACCACTGTCTGGAACAATGAATCTTGAACGCTGGCTCTCCAAAATCCAAACCGAAACAATCAGTCTCATAAACTAGAAATGGAGAAGACAATGGTTGTTGCGCTTTTGGGAGGCAGAAAAGAAGACACAGGTTGTTCTTGCTCGACATCGTTGCCATTGCGTTGGGGTGGCTCTCGATGACGACACTGACATAGCTTGACCGGAGATTGCCGGCGCAAAAGATTGCTGACGGCAGGATTGAATGGCACCAGGGGTTGAGGACTTGAGAGAACGAAGCTAGAGGGGGGGGGGTAAAAGCATAATTCTATTGAATTTTTAGAAATCCGTAGGATATATGATGGAAAGTCATTTCCATATATTTTGATGGAATTGGCTTCCACATGGAAACCATTTCCATGTCTCCTCAGCTGTACCAAAGACACCTAAAGCCATCTAATTTAACTCCATTTCCATTTTCATGAACCTAATTCCAATGTACCAAACGGGGAATTATAGATTAAATATGAAAACAAACCAGAAAATGAAAAGAAAGATGCATGTTTAACTATACAATTATCACAAGCTTAATGTAACTATCTTTCACAAGATTCCAGGTCAGATAGCTTCACGAGATTATTGTTTGAGGATACTGAACTTCATTATCACCAAATTTAGAGAGATAGTAGAAAAGGGAGAAATCTTTCCAGAATCCTGTACCTTCTTCAACAGAGCATTTTCACAATATTTTCTTGCGCAGCTCAACATCATCAAATAATTAACAACCTGTCTATGTTTCCCTCCAGCATATGTTTGAGGAATAGCATCGCCAGCATACAGAAAAAGTCATATATAAAGTTAAAATTGTTAAAATTAACTCTAAAACTAATAAAATGTCAGCATTAATTTCAATCACCTACCTCTCTGTTCTTCTCAATCCAAACATATCCTATAGTATCCAAGGCTCCAGCAGAGAAGCGTGTGAAACAGAACTTCATGATTATTATCATGTAGAAGCATCTTCCAGATGGTGGCTCTTGTAAGCCTCCAGTAAAGCCTCTTCATTAGCGCTAAACTTGGAAATATACTTCTCCAAGAATTTCTCCTCCCGCAATTTAGCACCGCAAAAAAACTTGGATTCTTCTCAAGTAAATTTTTTGAGATCAGCAGTTGCTGTACCCTCCATCGAGGGATCACCCTTTTCTCCAAGCTTAACATCAAAATCACAGGGGTTATTAATCAGTACTGACTTAGGCAGCATAATTTATTCAAGAACACTTCAATTTTAAACTTCAGCCTCTTCTCAGATCTGTCAAGCAATGCTGGAGTTCTTGTAAACATTTGCATGGTCTCATCTTTAGAAAACCCACAATTCTGAATATTTCCAACTTTCTGTCGAACTTAACAATGTTCATACCACTAATTGTCCGAAGCCCATGTACCAACATTCCTGAGTTTATGGAGAAACCCATGTTTACAGCCCGTGAAACATAGTTTCGAACCAGGGACTCCGGTGCAGAAAAAAGAAAAGGTTGCCGTGACAGTAACATTGAAAGATGAGATCCAACGATCCCACAACTCTCCAAGAAAGCAGCATTGTTCAAAATTCTTTGGTGATTTGCCATTTTCCAGGACCCAGACCTGCAAAGAACTCTAAAAAAATCTTCCTTATTGTAGGCAAATTTTCCTAAGAGTCTCCAGAAGGGGAACCAATTTCTCATTCAAACCATAAGTCAAAAGAAGTGAATTCTTGGAAAGAAGCTCACCCAGCTCAGATCCCTCAAACCCTTGAAGCTGAAGAAAGTCAATTTTCGGCTTCAAGGTTTTACCAATTCGTGAGAACAGTAACTGGGGTCGACGACTAATCAAAGATTGAATCTGGGACTCAGAAAAATAATCTGTTTAAAATAATTAAGCACGGACGAGGGATTGCGAGGGCACCTAGTCTTAGTCAGTTGCTTTGAGATATAGATGGACTGAACTTCGGAGAATTTGAAGTTGCTGTTTAGGTAATCAATGATGGGAATGTGTTCGGGTGAGGCTTGAGTATAGGGAGAAACAATAGTAGAGAACAGAGAGAGAAAGGATTGGACAAATTGCTCAGAGAATATGGAAGAGTGGGTTTTAATTTGAGGAAATGCATTGCCCTGCAACTACGAAGACGCAAACTCCTCAAAAATACCCTATTTCTCAATTTCGGCTACCTGATTACTCTAAAACAGGTATAAATGGCGAAAGAAAAGAGAAGATCTCTACCCCAATTCACGCGTCGGGCAAACCTGAAAGGGGGTTGGGGATGGAGTTGATAATGCTGCTAGCTTCAGTTGCAGTGAGATAAGCCATCGAGCTCGAATTGTGCATATTGGGTAAAAGGAGAGAGTGTGATTTGGGGGTGTTGGGGAAACTGAAAACTCATAAAGCACTTTTCCGCAAAACTAGGAGAATTAAAGAATGCTTTGATTTAAATAATTGAACAATTTGCTGACCGTTGGAAAGATTTCAGGTAATATTTCAGGTAATAGTCGGCGGGGTGGGCTTCCTTTTTTTTTTGTTGGGAAAATCACATTAAAAAACTCTTAAAATAATAAAATAAGTATTTGAATACAAAAAATTATTGAAAAAATGACAGTAAAATATCTTGAAAAAGGTATGTAAATTTTAAATCTAATTCAGGCCCAAATACCTTTTTGGAATTTTTAAATCTTATAAAATTACACAAATGCCCTTTACTATTTTTTTACTTTTTTTTTTTAAATACTGCCACCTCAGTATTTCTGGCTACTGGAGCTCCGACGGTGGGGGAACCTGTCAGCTACTAGCTGCCAGAGCTCTGATGCCGGTGACCCTGACGACTACTAACCACTGAAGCTACGGCGATATGTTACCAGAACTCCAATGACTGGGTGGGCTTCCTTTTTTTTTTTGTTGGGAAAATCACATTAAAAAACTCTTAAATAATAAAATAAGTTTGAATAAAAAAATTATTGAAAAAATGACAGTAAATATCTTGAAAAATACTAAATGACAAATGAAGGTATGTAAATTTTAAATCTAATTCAGGCCCAAATACCTTTTTGGAATTTTTAAATCTTATAAAATTACACAAATGCCCTTTACTATTTTTTTACTTTTTTTTTTAAATACTGCCACCTCAGTATTTCTGGCTACTGGAGCTCCGACGGTGGGGAACCTGTCAGCTACTAGCTGCCAGAGCTCTGATGCCGGTGACCCTGACGACTACTAACCACTGAAGCTACGGCGATATGTTACCAGAACTCCAATGACTGGTCGTCAGAGTTCCGGTAACTACTCTTTCTTATATATTGATACTCTAAGAAAGCAAACCCCTAATCCTATTTCAAACTTATTATTTTTTAAGAAAAAGATAATAAATATCTTAAAAATTGCTAAAAGACACATCATTGTAGATAAATTTTAAAATTCCAATTTAGACCCTTAATACTATTTGAAATTTTTAAATCTTACAAAATTACATAAATGCCCTTTCAGTCTTTTTTTTTTTTTTCCTTTTCTTTTAAATATTGCCACCTTATCACCCTTAGCTAGTTTCCAAACCATCGGAGTTCTGGCACCACCGACCTAGCCGGTGGCTTGCCACTAGAGCTTGGCTACATGTACTTTCAAAAATTAAAAAAATATTAATATTGTTAAAGGCTCTGAGTATTTTTTTTAGTTATTTACTACTTTTGCGTAATCAATAATTATACTAAAGTAGTCACCAAGTTTTTGAAAACAAAAGTAGTCAATAATTAGGCTAGAATAGTCAATAACTATGTGAAAGTAATTATTGGGAGTAAGGGCAATACTGTCATTTTACAGTATTTCAAAAGTTCAAAATGGTACAAAGAGTCTGATTTAGGATTTTAAAATTCACTCACTCTAATTTGGTTTTTTAGCATTTTTAACGGTATTTTAGTGTCTTTTTTTTTCTTTTTTTATTGTAGACTTGTAATTTTTTATTTCAGACTTTTTATTTTTATTACAAATTTGTAATTTCCCATTTCAAACCTATAATTTTATATTTTGGACTTGTTATTTCCTATTGTATACTTATAATTATTTCATTTCAGACTTGAAAACGTAAACTTGTAATTCTTATTTTAGACTTGTAATTTCTTATTTTACTTTATAATTTTCTATTGCAAACTCCTAAGTTTCTATTTCAGACTTGTTATTTCCTATTGCAAACTTGTAATTTCCTATTTCAGATGTATAATTTTCTAGTTCAAACTTGTAATTTTCTATTCAAGATTTATAATTTCTTATTACAGACTTGTAATTTTTTATTTTAGACCTATTATTTCCTCTTATAAACTTGTGATTCTCTATTTCATATTTGTATTTTCTATTTTAGACTTATAATTTTCTATATTTTCATATTTCAAGCTTATATTTCCTATTTCAGACTTGATATTTCTTATTACAAAGCTTATAATCTCCTATTTTAGACTTCTTATTTTCTATTGCATATTTAAATTTCTATTACATACTCGTTATTTTCTATTATAGACATGTAATTTTCTATTACGAACTTGTAATTTCCTATTTTTTCATACCTATTATTTTCTATTACAGACTTATAATTTTCGTCTCTAGACTTATTACTTTATATTGCAAACCTATAATTTTCTATCTTAGACTTGTTGTTTCCTATTACAGACCTATAATTTTCTATTTTAGACTTGCGCAAAAAGGTATTTTAATTTTTAATGAGTTGTATAGATATATAGATTAAGAACTATTTTTGGTTAAATTAAACAGATTAAAAATAATTTTTATAAATTATAAATAGTATAACCCATAATAAAAATGTTTTTGTCAATTTATAAAAAGTATATTATAAATTATAAAATGCTTTTTGGTTAATTTACATCATTATAAATTATAACTATAAATTTCTCCCTCGTGCGATGCATGAATTAACATATTTAATTAGATTTAAAATTATAATAAATTACATTTTGCTGTAGCTCAAGATTTACTGTTTATAGGAGTGTGATTTTTTTTTATTTATTCAAATAGAATTGAATTCGAGATGCATAATTTAGAAGGAATAGATGAAAATTTAAAATTATTCATTTATTTCTCCATTTAAACCTCCAATTGACATACTATTTAATTATAATGCTCCACATTTAATGCAATAAACTCAAATTTCCTCTCCATATTCAAATTCAATAATGTCGTACCCGACCAATTTTCAACGGATTGGGTATTACAAATTTTCAAAATATGACTGATACTTTTTATGAATTGGCATTATTTTCATAATGTAATTGTCCATAGCAAGTTTATTATAGAAAATAATAGGTGTTAAAAATCTATATTAACTTAAGTTTTAGTAGAAATTGGCATAATTTTTATAATTTTATTGTCAATGACAAGTCTAGTATAAGAAATAATAAGTATTAAATTTACTGTAACTTAAGTTTTAGTAGAAATTGGCATTACTTCCACAATTTAGTTACCAATGACAATTTTAATATGAAAAATAACAAGTATTGAAAAGTTATTTGTATTAATTTAAATTTTAGTAGAAACTAGCATTTTTTTCACAATTTAGTTACCAATGATAAATCTAATATTAAAAATAATAAGTGTTGAAAATTTATTTATATTAACTTAAGTTTTAGCTAGAAGTAGTTACAATTTAGTTATCAAGAACAAGTCTAGTATGAAAAATAACAAATGTTAAAAAGTTATTTATATTAACTTAAGTTTTAGCTGAAACTAACATTATTTTCACAATCTAGTTGCCAATAACAACTCTAATATGGAAATAACAAGTGTTAAAAAATTATTCATAATAACTTAAATTTTAGTATAAATTGACATTATTTTCACAATTTAATTATCAATGATAAGTTTAGTGTGAAAAGTAACAAGTGTTAGAAAGTTATTTACAATAATTTAAATTTTAGCAGAAATTTACATGATTTTCATAATCTAGCTGCCAATGACAAGTCTTACATACCAAATAATAAGTTTTAAAAGTCAAATTATAATTTTGGACTAAAAAAATGCAATGATTTTTTGATGCACTTAAGTAAATGTAACATGACAGCATTAAATTCTTCATATTAGACGCGAATAATTAATCTTACAAAACAAAGACATATTAAAATAAAAAAAGCCAAAAGATATTAGATAGAGGGGATGAATCGTTGTGGCCCTAAAGCGCGGAAGCAGAAAAACACCCGGAACACAAAAAGGGAAAGGCACAGAGCATAACGCAATTTTAGTATGTAGCGGTGGGAATGATGATGATGATAAGCGGGGCAAAGTATTCGTTGCAGTTAGTCTCACAGAGTAAAAACTAAAAAAGAAAGAAGAAAAGCTTGCGACTGATTAGTCTGGCGGTGAAAATATTTGGACTTTCTGGTTCTGATTTCTACCTCGCTCGTTGGAACATGGTATGAAGCAAATTCCCATCCCCTTGATGTTAGGCAAGTCTTATCCCAACCTCTAATAACAATGCTTCATTCGATATTTTTGTGTGTTTTATATTGTGTTTTCTGTCTCTAACTCACCTTAAAACCAAATTGTCCCCACAAAAACTCCACAATTGCGATCATCATCAAAAAGTGAAAAGCCCTTTAAGGGCTTTTATTTCTTTATCTTTAATCTATCTGCTTGGCATCCATAGATGCTGTACACGGTTGTCAAAGAATATTCCTCTATGCTTTTTCATTCTACGAGCATCAAGGATGCAATAACACAAATTGGATGGCATGCCTAACCGCAAGCTATGGTGCTTCAGAGTGAGAGGAAGAATGAGTAAAACATCCTTCCATTTATTCTTTTTAGTATACGTCCGGAAGTTTACAATTCAAACGGATTGTGAAATAAGTCTAAAGATTGAACAATTTAAAATTTGATTGTCGGGTTACTATTCACTAGTAAATTTATATTTTTGGTCAAACCTTGAAAATTCATAATTAATTATAGAAAAATCGTATTGAGATGATCCAAGCTTTATTTAAAGTTCTTTCAATTCTCTACAAGGAAAAAAATCAAATATGAACTTAACCTTTGTTAATTAGCACAGTTAATTCATAGAAGTTTACTATTTATTTGGTAAAAACTATACTTTCTGGTTTCTCTGTTCTAACTTTAAACAGGCATAACTTTTAGCACATATATTTATTTTAAGTGATCTAGCACTTTTTTTAAAACTTAGGATGTGTGCTTTAAGCATATTAAATTTCATGGACAGATTCCATCGTTTAACTTACTTCCACTTTTTCACAACTTCGTGGTTTATTTAGGGATAAATTATCCCCCTAACTTGTTTTAATAATATATTATATAATTAATTCTTTTCATGCATATCATGATTACATCAATGTAATAACCATTCTCATACATTATCATAGCCAATATATATGCCATTATTATTCTTACACTTTACATAATATTAATGGCATATGTGAACATTGATCATCATATTAAATTATCACAATAACTTATTCAATTCTTCAATTCTTCCCTTCATTCTTGCATTTTCACATATTGTATTATTCTCCCATACTCTTTGTACCTATTAGGGTTGATTAAGAGAGGGTCAGATAACTACCTAAACATGCATGACAAGCTTGACATTCATAACATGCTTGCTATATGTTTGGAAATCGTCATGCATTTATCATAAAACATATAGGCCTATGGTATACTTTAAGCATATTCACATTCACAATACATGAGTTCATAAAATCACATAAACATACATACATGCCATACCTGTAAGCAAATACCAAGCACATAGGAGTAGAGTAAAGTTTGCTAACTTTAGCCTTTTTATATTCAATATTTCCTCTTGCTTCTTTTGCTTCCAACCACCAAGGTTGCTTAATCAACATTTCCCATTCATTTTTCTTGATGTTACATGGCCTTAATAAAATTAGCACATTATTGTCATTTATTTATTAGAGCCATGAAATCAATAACATTCATACTTTACTCTTTAATATACTTTAACATCTAACTTTTGAGCTTTAATTTCAATCTTTCTAAAATTAATTCCACACGCTATTTTTTTAATAATTTTGCATTTAGAATCTATTTTTAAGCTCAAATTAAACAAAATCCAACTCTTTCCCCATAAACTATACTTGGGCGAACATTGTTGGGTCTTAGAAAAAAAATTCTATTTTCAATTCCAATGCTTCTAAATATACTTTCTCACATTTACCCCACACAATTTTTCATTTCAAATACATTAGAAGCATCAAAATTATGCAAATCTAATCCTATAAAGAACCTTGGTTTGGCCGAAATACTATAGTACATAAGGGGAAGTTGGATTCTTCTCAATTTCATCACAAAATCACTTGATTACAACTCCTTTCTTCGTCTTAATCATTAATCTATCATCAAACAATCTTTCACAAGGTTTAAATATAATTGGACAGCATCTCAACTTAGGGTTTCAAGCTTTCAAAATCCATCAAAACCATGCCTAAGCCCAACAAGATAAATGGCAAGATAAACTACATCAAAAACCATAGTCATGCCTTGTCTTGAAACTTGATCTTGCATGATTTGTCTTGATCTTCTTCTTCCTCTTTTCTTCCTTCAAAATTTTGGCCTCCCTTCCTCTTCTCTTGTGTGGGCCGAAAATTTTGGCGATGTAGGAGGGGATGGGGTATTTATAATGCAAAAGTTACCATTTATTTTGATTAATCTAATTTATCTTACCATAACACATATCATTTGTTTAAACCACGTCATGTAAATCCTTTAGGTGTCTTGATCATATTTTCCTTCTTCAAGATCATGCCACATGCAAGCCACCTAATCACACATGTGGTAAAACATAATATTATATTAAATAATTCTATTGCTTCTAAACATGCCCCTTAACAATTTGCATTATTTCATCCATGTCTCCTCTTCAAATTTGCATTAAAATAGGGAGAACTTTGTGCTCCCCTTTACCCTTGACTATTCCTCCTATTTTACAATTTTATATTGTATCATATACTTTTTCGGGTCCTGACTTATTTGGTAAGCCTGAGATATGTTTTGGCACCTTTTTCTCATCTCAAATAACCTAACATGACATTAGATAACATGCATACGGGAAAGGGACGCTCTTCCCTTTATTCTTTCATTAAAACATTTAAATAATATTTATTTCAAAGTAAACTTGACTGAATTCTTTCTATCGGTCCATGACTCTAAGAATTTGTTTCGGAGTATCAATACTACCTTTTTATCATGAGAAATTTCTTTAATTTTTTTATGTTAAAAGTCAACTCATAAACAATTTATTTTGACTTTCCTGGATAATATATAAATAGGCTTTAAATTCTAATAAAGCCAACTTCTTCACTTTCTAGGGACAAAATCATTTTCAAAACATGTAATAATTACTCAAGCATATATTTCCTATTTTTTTCAATTATCTGAGGCCTCCTCATATTTTGAATAATTCAGTTTCGACTAATATTTATAATTATCCAAAATCTTGAGAATTTCATGAATTTGCTCTAAGAGTATTTTTGTCATTTTTAGCCTTATACGGGCCACATAACCTCATTTTCTATTTTTTTTTTTAGAATTTTCTGAAATTTTTTGGCCTACTTTCCAGCTTGAAACATTCTGAATTTAAAATTAGATTCCTTCTCGAGTTTAGTCTCAAGAATCATCTCACTGACGCTCTCAACACCACCTTTGGCTCTTAATTATCTCCAATTCTCATATTCGAATCTTTAAGACTTCATCAGAGTCCATAACTTACTTGTCTCGTAGTTCTAGAAAACTTTTTGTGATTTAGCCCTTAGGAATTTTTTCATCCTTCTAGGACACTTCTAAAACTCCTATAAAAAAAAGTCTAGTAGCCTATCCATTTCAAGCTAATTTTAATACTTTTAGGCCTAAAATTCGAATATTACAATGAGTAAGGAGAATGACAAAGAGAGAGACAAAAAGGAAAGAGAAATAGACGGAATGATTGTAGAAAGAGAAGAATGACATTTTGGTCTTTTAGGCAACATTTCATAATTTCTAGTTAAGATCTGGTCTCTTCAAGCAATTTTCTTTATTGAAGTGCTCATTTTGGTATTTCAGGGGTTTTTTAATGCGATTTTTTTTTTTTGGGAAATAAATATTGGATATCTGCAATCAAAATAGATTACAAAAAACAAACTAAACGTTAGCTTCCCTAGTCAAAAGTCAAAACTCCACCTCCTAACCGGGTTGAATTTAGCAGAAGAGCCTCATCTCTAATAACATGATGAATCAAGGGTTGAATCCTCACTATGAGAGGTTTTCACATTTAATGTCTTATAGTTTTTCGAACAAGATTGCTTTTATTAGGATGATACATATGCTTAACCGGGAAAAAAAAAAATTCACCTCTTTCTTAACATGTAGAAATTAATTAAGGATATAAAACAGAATGATTTATGCTAGCAAAAAATTACCATGTAGTCCCATACAAGTAATTTAATCAGTAAGAAATTTTAACCTTGTCAGTATGCCATATGTTGTTATTTCCACACCAAAGTTTGTTATTACATGCTATTCATTTGTTATCAAATTACTTATGTCAGATTACACAGTGATTTTTCCTTTATGTTATTATTTTTCATTATTAATATTACATAAAAAGGAAGTATTACAATTTTAAGGAATTAAATTGAATCCTAAAGAAATCAAAAAACTGAATCCGAAGAATTATAGGAAGACGATGGTTCTCAAGGAAAAAATTATTTGTTGTAATGTTTATATTATAAATAAATTTAAATTTAAATTTATGAATAAAATGATTTTGTTATAAATTATTGTCTTATATTAATATTGATGAATTTTAAAAGTTGAACATAAATTCCTCTATTTCTAAATATTTTAAACTCAAGCTATTCAAGTGAAATTTATCTTTTAAAAGTTAAATTCGCATTGTAATTTTAGTTGAAAGTTCATTTCTGTAACTCCCGTCAATTCTAATATAATGTTTTAACTCTTATCATGAATCTTACTTGCATTATTTATTTAAACTTAATTAGATTAATTGACTTTACTTTTAATATCTCATCCATTTTACAATTTTATTTGATTTTGATTAATTTTACCTTATATCCCCCTTACAATCGTTAATCTTTTTTGCTATTAATGAATAATCTATAATATAAAATAAATCATTTGCCAGCTTAACAAAAATTGAATAAAATGACGGAAAGGAATGAAAATCAAATCAAATTAAACAATCAAGTTAAGAGATCAAGTTCAAATTAAGTAAAATTTTAAGATAAAAGTGAAACTTTCAAGTTTGAAAAAAAAGACAAATGTGAAATAAAGCAAAGAGGGGATTTAATTGAAACTGAAATAAAGGGAAGGGGCGAAAATAAAACGGAGGAGCCAAAAATACGTTTTAAAACTTACAAATTTAAGGGGGGCATTGATACAAAAACTAACATATAAATCATGGGCCAATTCCCTAATCTCTCAGCCTCCAAAATTGTAATCCCCCATACATGAATTTCAGCAAAACAGGCCCTCTCCGTTCACAATAATCCTGGTTTCTTCTCTAATTTCATAGTAAGGATGATCAGCCATATTTTCTCTAGTTAACAAATTCAAAACTTGAACACTATCAGTGAGGAAAAGAAAACTATACAGTTACCATAAGCTTAATGTATATATCTGTCACAAGATTCCAAATTGCTTCATGTCACTATTCTCCTCCCATACCCTAGCCCTCAAGAAGAAAATTGTTGGACTAAAGTATATATTAAAATAAACATCAAAACTAGATATTGTGGGGAAGACTATGTAGAAGCATCTTCAAGATAACTCACCTAAGTCTTGAGAGGCTTAACCTTCGGTTTCAAGCTCAGATGTTGGTATCAAGAAAAATCTTCAAGATGGTGACTTTTGTAAGCCAGTAATAAAGTCTCTGCTTTATATCTGAACTTCAAAATATACTTCTTCAAGAACATATCCTCACGCATTTCTAACATTTCAACGAAACTTGGATTCTTCTTAAGTAAATTTTCAGAGATTAACAGCTGCAAAATTCTGTACCGAGGAATCACCCTATCTTCCATGCTATACATCAAAATCATAGGTCTTTGAACAAGCACCGACTTAGGTAGCATAACTGCATTCAAGAAGAATTCAAATCCAAACTTTAGTTTCTCCTCAGCTGATCGAAGCAAAAATGGAGCTCTTCTGAGCATTTGTGAGCTCTCATCTTTGGAAAACCCATAACTCTGAATTAAACTCACCCTTCTTTCAAAAGCTTCAGCAGTCAAACCATGGACAACAAGGATTGCGTGCACTAACATTCTTGAATTTACATGGAAACCGAGGTCTGCAGCCCGTGAAACAAGGTTTTGAAGCAGAGACTCCGGTTTGGTGAAAAGCAGAGATTGTCTTTCGAATAGATATAAAAGCTGAGACCCAACGATCCCACAACTCTGAAAGAAGGCAACACTGCGCAAAATTTTTTTGTGACTTAGAAGTACCCGGCCAGTTCTGTGCAACAGTCTAACAAGATCTTTCTCATTGCAAGCAATTTTCCTAACAGTCTCCACAGAGGGGGCCAAGGTTTTATTCAAACTCGAAATCAAAAGAGTTGAATTCTTGGATAGGAACTTTCCCAGCTCAGAAACAGCAAAGCCCAGTTGATGAAAGTACTCAACTTTTGGCTCCAGGGTTTTATCAATATCAGAAAATAGTATTTGGGGTGTTCGACATACCATAGATTGAATATGGGCTTCAGTAAATCCAATCTTTTGAAAATAATTCAGCACGATGAAGGGTTGTTGAGGGCGCCTAGCATGAAAAACTCGTTCTGAGATATAGCTGGACTGAGTTTTTGAGAATTTGAAGTTTGAACTTAGGTAATCAAGTACAAGAATGCGTTCCTTTGAGGATTTAGTTGAAGAGACAGTAGAGAGCAGAGGAAGAAAGGTTCTGGAAGTAATAGAGGACAAATTATCCAGAGAATGTGAAAGAGTGGAGTATAATTTAAGAAATAGCATTGCTCCACTAGAATGTGTAAAAATCATTTGCACTAGACATGTATAAGAACACACACCCAGACTAATAAATGAAAAGAGTGGAGTAAAATTTAAGAAATAGCATTGCTCCACTAGAATGTGTAAAAATCATTTGCACTAGACATATATAAGAACACACACCTAGACTAATAAATGAAACTTCTATGTGTGTTCCCTTTTCCAGAATGGCTGCCAAGGAAACCACCTCATTAGTTGCCACTAAAGCTGTCCATGAATAGAGTCATTGATGGTATTAACTAATTCTTAATGTCTTCTTATGTGATGTTTCTTGTGACTTATCAATTGCCACTGTCTCCTGCAAGACGTTCAAGTCAACAGAAAAGTTAATATGATAAACTAGCAAGAATTATTACAATATCCAAAACAACATTTTTAAGTGCAAGATCAGACATTTTAAACTACCTTCAAAATTTCAAAAGCCAACAAATCCCTATAACGGTTCTATAGTTAAACTGCATCTAGTGAAGGAAAAAGCCTAGCAGACAATTCGTGTGATTTACAAAATATCCTGTGGCTAAGGCATAGCATAAGTTACTAATAGGATAGAATAAGAAAAGAGAAGATAGAAGAGGTTTCAGGAAAGAGGAGAGGCAGAGATTAGGAGAGGAGAACTAGAGAGAAAGAGGTGAGAGAGAGAGAGAAAGTCGAGAGAAGGCAAAGATCATATCTGAAGAGTGCACTATTATTCCTGAGTAATCAAAATCTGTACAATTGGGTACCCTTTCATGTCTATTTATAGGCCTAGCTAACAGAAACTAACGGCAACTAAATTATCCTCTTTAACGGCCAGTGGCCGTTACCTACCTTAATATTTAAAAAATAATCATAATAACACATCAGTTACTTAATGAGACCATTTTTAGTATGCCCAGAAAAAACAGAAATCATATCGTATCATAAATTCATAATAAACTAACAAACCTCAACCATGTAGAGAAAAGTTGTCAAAGAATACACAGATCAGATCAACAACTCTGAATCAAATAAACCGAGTCATTGCAGGATCATCATAAGACGAGATGTTGCATTTGCATCCAATGTATTGGTATTATAGAACCAAATGAATCGAAGTCTGTTTAATAGCAAGACAGCCACACAGTAAGGATATACAAGGTACCAACAATGCAAAATACCAATTTGGAGAGGAGACCGGAAAAGAGAAATGTGATCTGAATAATACTCAGGATATATTACAGTTGCATTCCCTTGTATAGGCAATTTTTACTAACGGCTCATCAACAACCATAACTAACTACCTCTTAACCCACTACCATAACTTACTACTAACAGACAAATTCCCGTCTATTATTATTAATACATCACATCCAGTTCACCAGGAAACAATAATGAAAAGCGCCCACTAATTCAACTCAACCAATTCAACAAGAAACATAACAGAACTAATGCAAGACCAAACCAAGACTAATAACGCAAAACAAACAGAGCATATACAGAATCAAGTTGAAGAATCATAACAAGTAACAAAGCAACCCAACAGAGTATATATAACAATGGCAGAGCATCTGGTTCAGTTAATGCAAAATGCAAAGTTTCCTGCAGATACGGATTGATTAAACTCGCTAATGGCTAGTAGCATAGGTTGACCTATATCACACTCAGTGGGGACAGATTCCCCCACTGAAATCTTTGAAATGTGCATATTTAGTAAGCCCATTGATTCAGATATAATACCTTTAAATTTGTGCTCCAAACACTTTGACGAATGGCCAAGATGACTTGGTAAGCCTATTGATTCTGCAAACTCCTCCAAGCCACCGAAGAATTGCAATTTTAAATTCAAGCTTCTAAGTTGTCAAATACAACTTGCGCCAAGTCATTCATCAGATCAAGCATCACAAATACCTTGAGAAAGATTAATAGACAGAATGACAATACAAAACAAATCAAACATTGTAAAACAACACAATCCAAAGCATATAAGTCGCCAGTAATAATACTGAAGAGGGCAGAAGTATAATAGCCAATTACACACCATCCAAGAAAAAATTAGTAATCAAAGGGGGAAAAAAACTCAATTCACACCAAAAAAAACACTCAATCAGTAAACATTCCCGAAGTCAGAGGTGTCATGATTTAAATAGTTACACAGCCAAATTCAAAGCAAGAAACGGCGCGACGGCGTCCGACACAAGGTTGACACCCATGCAGGTAACAGATGACGCGGGGAACAAATTCAAATCTAGATTCAAAGCTAGATTGAACAAATCAATCTCACCGGATTTTGCGAGTAGACAAGGACCTAGGGTTCGAGCTTTCTTCAATGCTTGCGCAAGCGCAACCACACAGCGCTGAAGAAGGTGAACGGCGTCCGACGGCGAGCTCGACCCAGTGTGGAATGCTCGTTCGTCGACAAAGAAAAACGGATCCGCTGCGCGGGATTGTGTTTTCGCGGGGTTATAAGTAATTTGGTCAAGGAGATTTGAGTCCGGCCCTAAGTTTATATATTTAACCACTAACAGGCGAACATTGTCAATTTTAAAATACTCCTCGGATTGTTAATGTAAATATAAAATCTAATTATTGAGTTGATTTTAATCCTAAATATAAGATCTATTTATTATATTTATCAATCTTTTCTAAATTATCCTTGCATCAAACTCTCCCTGCTTAGGGATAGAGCATATTACCTCTTATCCAACCTATTCCATACCAGCCCAAAATACCTTTCCTCAATTATGATTAAGTAAGAAAGGGAGGAAGGATATTTAAAAAGATAATTATGGTATTTTCGGAAAAACATGTCATATTTTTTATAATTAACTAACTTACCTAATTTCCTTAATCTAATCAAATTAGTTAAATAGGTCATATATTAGGAACCGGAAGAGTAAAAGTAGTTGAAAATTGTGAAATCCAAGTATTTCAATTCATATAATCCCAACCAAAGTACCAACCCCAAATAAGGATTATGAAATTCAAGCAAACTTACAAATATAGTCCAATTTGTTAAAAAAAAAAAAGAGTAAACATTATAATGGGATAGTGCAGTGTCTAGGATCATCACTGGGCAGCAAGTTTTAGTTGTGTTATAAAGCAAAAGAAATGTTAACTCTTTATTTTGATCAGAGGTCTTTAATAATATTTTACTAGGAAATAACAAATTTTGAAGGTAAAATAACGAGTCTCGAATTGCAATTAACGATACTTTATTTTTGTAATCCATAACATAAGAAATAGAATAGTAATTGATTTAGGAAAGACTTTTTTTTTTTTCACAATTTGCCTGAAAATAACGAGTTATAAATGTAAACTAACGAGTTTAAAATAGAGATTACTTGTAACATCTTATCCTTGTACCTAATAATGCATCAAACGAAAGTATTTGGAACCATATTTGTTGGTCACAAAATTAGAAAATTAAGTTTTCAAAAAAAAATTTCTCAGGTTACTATTTATAACAACCATTAAAATTTTAGCCAACTTCAAAAATCATAACTAATTGTAAAAAAAATTAAAATACAGTAGTTTTAAGTTCTATTTGAAACTCTATTAATTATCTACATGAAAAAAATATTCATTGGTCTCATTACCTCACCATTAAAGTTCAATTTTAAACCAAAATAGTACTGCTTATTTGGTTAATTTTCCAGTTTTTAGATTTTTGCCTTAAATTTAAAAATCCATAACTTTTCGTGTATGGCTCCAAATTAGGTGATCTACTAATCTATTCGAAGCTTAGATGAGCACTATTAGCCTACGAAATCTCATGGCCAGATCCATTCATTTACATAAATTCACGTGCTCACCAAGTTGGCCCCCTTTTTAGCCATTTTTCTATCCTCTTTTAATGTTCTTTCTTGGCTTTTCTTTTACTTTCTAGCCATACCCCATGCGTAACGGCATACAAACATATCTTTAAGTATAATATACTTCAATGTACATTCAAGAGCTCATATATTCATACATGTTCATAGTCATTACAAATTTACATATTCAAAACATAAGCTCATGAATTCATAACATTTCAAGGTAGTCGTCATTGCATCTTCCTTTTGTTACCTTTGTCTCTTGAATTTTTAGCCCCTAGATGGTATAATTTAAACATGCAAGGGGTGGGATTTTAGAGGAAATCTTAATAGCAATGAATTACAAGAATTATACTAAACACGCAATGCTATCTCCTGCTATACAATTATGCATATCTCATGTTTGTTTATTATTATGCACATTTCTTGCATAACCATTATCAAGGTCATGCCATAGAAAGGGAGTATGCTATCATACCACTCTACAACTCAACTATGATATTGCCAAGGCATCAAATGCAAGGAGTTCAATACAACATATCATATCAAGCTCAACCACGTCATGGCAGACACACATATAGCACGTAACAACAAAGCATGCTGTTATTGATTTAATCCCTTCTACATTGTTGTTAGAGTTGTTATTGATTCAACATGCTTGTCATATCTTCATCGTTAAAATCCATGTATATGCCAGCTTCTATGTACACATCATCAATATAATAGACTTAGTGCCAACTCAGATTATTTTGACAGCCTAAAGCTACCAAGGATTAACGGCCAGAAATGGATACAATTTGAGGGACTAATACCATGAGTTTTAAATTTCAGGGACTAATACCAAAATTGGCCCAAATTTGAAGGATCAAAATTTATATTAACCCTAAGGATAAGAATAAAATTATTGATTTAGCATGCTTGTCATATCTTCATCGTTAAAGGTTAAACTTTAATTTCAAGTCTTGAACTTTCATACCTCTGTTATATAAATTTTTGACAGGTTGAAATTGAATCAAGTTAAATTGCAGTTTAAATTTGATGGTGTCATAGAAGATTAAATTGAATAAAATTAGTAATGGTAGCTTTTATTGATATTTAGATTAAGTCTTGATAACTCAACATTTTCTTTACACTTTTATTGCTTGTTCGAAAACAAGCTAAATTTTGTATATTCTTGTAGGATATGTCAGTACTTAAGGGAGGACGAGGTGGGAGAGCTCCTTCATTTTTTAGACGGCATGGTGACGGAAGTAGTGAAGGTATTTGTCCTACTCCTTCAATAGAGCAAACATGACCTACCAGTTCTTCTGTACCACTGCAAGTACAGCTTGAGGAACTCCCTATTGACTCTCCTCCTACTCCAAATAGTAGTGCAAGTAAATTTTGCTCCAATTTTGTATAATACAAATATTTAATCCATATCACATGTAACATTAATTGATACAATTCTTTTAATAAATGACAGGCTCTTCTTCTACAATCAGGAAAGGCAGAGGAGTTTACAAGTCAATTAATATAGGCTTGAGAACCAAACTTGGAGCAAAGATTCTAGTTAAAATTACAAAAGACATAACAAGAGCAGTAGGATCAGAAGCAAGAAATCTATCTAACTATTGTGGTTTGATTGTTAGAACCACAGTATGTTTTCGACATTGTGTTGAGTGGAAGGACGTGTACAAAAAGTATGGTACTGAGATGACCTTAAAAGTGAAGGTACTATTTATTTCAAACAATTATATTTATGTTTTTTTGTTTATGTTTTTATAACAAGTGATTGTGCTTATGTTTGTTTCAGGAAAAATTTGAACCTGCTGTTGCAGCTGATGAAGAAAAGTTTCTGAAAGCTGTAACAACTACTTTCCAAAATGCTTTCAAAAATGGGAAGACTAGCTTGCACAACCAATACAAGAAATATGACACTGATGAAAAAAGGTTAGTTAATCCACCTCAAATGTTAGTTCTAAAGATTGGGAGTGGTTATTGACATACTTTCAGTCTAACATTTTTAAGGTATCTTACTAACCTTTCAATTCGATCATATTATTATTGCATTTATTAAATCTGCATTACTTACCCAAATTTGTTATAGAATAAGAGTGCAAGAAAGACACAAAATCGAGAAAAACAAGTTACAAAGCACACTTGTGGTCCTTGTTCATTTGCAAAAATGAAATACGCTGTAGTAAGTTTAATTTCCCATTTGTTTTAACTTATTTTTATATCATTTGTTATCTTTGGATGTGCTATTTCTTGTCTTTGTATATTATCCTTTGTAGAGAGACCCCACAACTGGATAGCCTACACCCCTGATCTGGTATGGGAGTTAACACGTACTAGAAAGACTGCAGATGGACAGTTAGTGTGGGTGGATCCACAATTTGAACAGATTTACGTATGCATTATATTTTTATGTTTCTAGGTTCACTTGATGAATTCATTTTTATTTTGTTAATTTTATGCCTTAATTGTAGGCTCACATGAAAGAAGTCATTTAACAAGAATTAGAGAGTGATGCTTGAATGACCTCTGATGAAATATTAACTACTGTTCTTGGTGAGAGGTCAGGATATGTAAGAGGAAAAGGCTACAGAGCTGAGCCTCCTAAGAAGAGAGCTAACACTCAATCTAGTCAAAATTCAATTGACAATGTGCGCACTCAATTGCAAGAAGAGTTTGATAGAAGAATTCAAGAGGAGCAAGGAAAAATGGAAGCAAATCTTGCAGCAAAGCGGGAAAAGATAGAAGCAAGTATTGCATTAGAGCTTGCAAAGATGGAAGAAGAACGTACACAACTTGAGCAAAGAATAGAGCAAAGAATGCAAGCTCAGCTTAGTGCTTTCATGCAAAAATTGCAAACAAATGCTCTTACATCTACCTCTACATCTACTCCTAGTTCTAGTGTCCCACGTACTGGTTGTTCATCATAGTTTTTGGGGTCCATTTATAAAATGTCTCTTATAGAGAACAATTTCTTTTTTTTTTTTTCTAAAGAGACTGAAATGCTTTGGTAGTTTTAAAGAATGTTATGAATATTATTACCTAGTATATTATAATTGCCTATTACTTTAATTTTTCAGTGCTTTATTATTATATTTATTAGGAATATAGGTTTTCATTTGATTTAACAATTTTTTTGACAAAAAAAAATAATTTTGATCTTCAGCGGCAACATTAATTGTCACTGCAGATTGCACTTTCTGTGGTGACCATTTGTCGCCACTTATATAGTTTTCAGCAACAACAATGACGTTGCCATAGATAATTCTTTTAGTGGCGACAATGTATGTCGCCATAGATTATGCTTTCAACGGTGACAAGTAGTCGCCACCTATACAGTTTTCAGTGACAACAAATTTGTTGCCGCAGATTATTCTTTTAGCGGTGACATTTTCTCCAAAGTTGGCCTCACTTTTAGTGGCAACTGTTTGTCGCCGCTAAATGTCTACTTTTAGTGGCAACTCAAAAATGTCACCGCCAATACTTTCAGTCATGGTCACTAAAGCGGTGAATTTTTGGTCGCCATTGAAAACTTTCAGTGGCGACTTTGAGGCTTTCAGCGGCAATTTTTCTCGCCGCTGAAAGTCAATTTTTTTTGTAGTGACTTCAACTGATCAAAACACAAGCTCTCTGATCCCTCTAATCTCTCTCTAAAGAGGATGGCTGGTACTACTGGTAAAGGGTTTTACGTGGGTATGGTGCTCGGGATGGTGATGATGAGTTCCATGGTGGCTTTATATGCTGCAAACTTCTTCCAAGACACAGAACTGACATGGGGTGGTGATCGTGGGAAGATACTCAATAGAGGCCAGCTTCTGTCTCCTTCCCTGGATAAGTTCTCTGGCTCTGGCTTCCAATCCAAGAAGCAGTTCCTTTTTGGGAGGATTGATATGGACATCAAGCTTGTTTCTGGCAATTCTGCTAGCACTGTCACCACTTTCTACGTATGTCTCATATATAAATAATATCCTTCAATTAACTTCATCACTTATAACCTGTGCTTACTTGATTTTATTCGTGTTTGTGTAGTTGCCTTCAAAAGGATTAAATCATGACGAGATTGACTTTGAGTTCATGGGAAATGTAAGTGGGGATCCTTATATTCTTCATACCAACGTCTTCTCCTAAGGCAAAGGCCACAGAGAACAGCACTTGTATCTCTGGTTTGACCCTACCAGAAACTTCCACAAATACTCCATTGTCTAGAAGCCACAACACATTATGTAAAGTCCCACAAAACCCTAACTTCATGTATTAATATTTACCTATATATATTTTTCTATTTGATCTCTAATGTATATTATGTTCACTGCAGATTCTTGGTAGATAATATTCCCATTAGGGTTTTTGAGAACGAGGAAGCTAAAGGTGTTCCCTTCCCTAAAGAGTAAGCTAAAGGCCTTCCTCCTGAATGCAAACGTTCACGCTTCTAAATCTTTCACATTTACTGGTTAACTTGTTGATACTTTTTGTGTTTCGATTTAATATTTATTCTTTTTCAAGAACTGGAATAAAATTATGTATTATTTACCTGTGTGGTCGGTATTATGCTGATCACTCAGATTGCTTGAGTTGATCATGTTAAGATTCTTTGTTTGTTTGTTTTTTTTTTTTTGGTTCACATATAGGAAGAATTAATTAAATATTGGGCTCTTGGATTACTTGCAACATCTTGAACCAATAATATGACTATGAATAACTGCTTCCTTTGCAGCGGCACTAATACGAAAGACACACTTCTAAATTGTGCATTTGAGATGGGTAGAAAAATAATTTAATGTGCGATGGATGACTTTCTGAAAAATAAATTCTTCTGTTTGGAACATTAAAGATCAATTGTAATTATAATACAAAATCCTTTCTAACTCCTACATCCCATGTTTCTAATTTAATAACATTTAGTATTTAATACTACCCCAGTCCTTAATATAAAACCTTATTTGATATTTATTTTTTTCAACAAACACTGCGTTAGAAACTAGGATAGAAGTTGAAGAAGCTCTTCAAATCAAGGACACCAGTGAGCCTGGAAAATATCTGGAACTACCAGTGCATTGGGAGAGATCTAAGGTCACTGCTCTTAATTTTGTGAAATGTAAGATAAGCTAGAAACTTCAAGGCTAGAAGCGCAAGTTGCAAACATTTGCAGGGAAAGAGGTGTTAATCAAGGCAATGGCAAATTCAATTCTTGCACACCCCATGTCAGTTTTCTCCTTACCTTAGAAATGATGCAAAAATATTTGCCTCCAATTTTTGGCGGTGACAAAATGAGAAAAAGGAGGCACGTATTCAATTCATTGGAGGAAATGGCAGGTATTGACCAGTAGTAAAAAAAGATGGGTGTATGGGTTTCAGACATTTTCAAGTTTTGGATAAAGCTATTCTTGCCAAAAGAGCTTGGAGAGTTCTTCAAATTCCTCATGAGTTTTGGTGCAAAATTCTTAAAGTTATTTTCTTAAAACTGATTTTACGAGTGCTAAGAGCAGGGGCAAGGCTTCTTGGTGCTTCACTAGTATTTTAGTATCCAGCACCCCGTTTGCCTTAATTCTAAAAAATATACTTAGTTTTTTAATGCTAAAAGCATTAACAAAAAATAATGATATTGAGATCTTGAATATGAATAAAATATTTTCAAATTTTAACATATTAAGTTTAATTCAGGGTTAAATGGATAAACATGCTTTTAAAAATTAAAGGATCAAATAATATTTAATTGAGAAATGTTTTTTAAAAAGATTCCAATAATTATCCGATATTATTTTCAAAACATCCCAATAACAAAGTAATTGGTTGAATTACAGTGTTTGTTCCTTAATAACAGACGCAAAAATTATTTCTCCTATACTATTTGTACTATATCCTATGTGCAATTATGAACATGAATTTTTAACATACCTGAAATTGTTATGAAATTAACCAACAATGAAAGTAGATTGGAGAAGAGAAGTAGATAAGAAAATGAGAGAATGATATTGTATTCCTTCACTTGCTTTACTTACACTACAACACAAATGACATGTCCTATTTATAGGCATAATTTTATACATAGGTTACAATTGTCTTTAAATGACAAATAGTGGATAATCAATCCCATGAATGTGAATGAAGGTGAGTTACAAGAGTGAATGAATAGTGAAGGAGTAATGGATAGTGGAGAAGTAATGGACGGTGAGGTAGTGGAAGTTACTTGGAGAAAATGAAGAGAAAGGGGTAAATGGACATCCACATAATATTCATAACACTCCCCCTTAGATGTCCATTATACAAATATGCACCTCGTTAAAAAACTTCAACTAGGAAAAACCCTGTGGGACAAAAACCTAGTAAAAGAAAAAGAGTACACATTTATCAATATATTATCCAATGCTGCCTCATTAAAAACCTTACTAGGAAAAACCCAGTGGGATAAAAACCATAGTCAAGGGAAAAAGAGTACAACATGTGTTAACTCCCCTTTTTAGTAACATCAGTTGATATCTCTGAATCTATGATATCCGATACCATGAACAAGTTTTTCAAATATCATACAAGGAAGTGACTTGGTGAACAAATCTGCCAGATTTTCATTGGAACGGATTTGCTAGATATGTATTTAACCATCTTTTGAATATTATGAAATACTTCATCTGGAATTACCAACATGTGGATCAAAAAGGAATTTACCACCTTTATTTTAGTGTCTTCGTGTTGGTGAAGAACTATATCTTACTAGTAAGTTAACAACAAATGATATGTCAAGTCATATGTGACTAGCAAGATACATAAGTGCACCAATTGTACTAACATATGGTACTTCTGGACCAAATAGTTCTTCATCAACTTCTCAAAGTCTAAAAAGTTCTTTATTCACCTCCGCAAATCTCACAATCATAAAAGTATATAATGGATGTGATTTATCCATATAAAACACTTTAAGGCCTTTCTTGTATCAATTATTTGATATACAAAAATCTTCATTTCTCAAGTATTCAATTTGCAATCCGAAGTAAAACTTTGTTCTTCCCAAGTCTTTCATGTCAAATTCTTTCTTTAAGCAATTCATAATTTTCGTAAGCTCTTTAGGAGCTCCCATAATATATATGTCATCAACATAAGCAACAATTATAACAAACTCATTTTCAGATCTTTTCATAAAAATGCATGGGCAAATTAGATCATTTTTATATCATTTCTTCAACCAATATTTACTTAGTCGATTATACCACATACGCCATGATTGCTTCTAACAACTTATTTAACTTAATCATTGTTCTCAACAACTTAAATTGTATGCTTCTGGCAAGTGAAATTCTTTAGGGAATTTCATATATTTTGATTCAAAACTATAAAATGGATCATACATACTGAAATTATTTTAATCTTCATAATATTTTATATACTGAAAGATTTTCTTATATATGCTCCTGGCATATTTTTTATCCTTCAAGGATTATCATGTAAATTTTACTATTAATGATCCCCATCTATGGGTCATAATAATATCTAACAGGCACATTTCATAACTGTCAGACTATTCAAATATGTAAAATTATGACCACCACAAAGTAATATGTCTCATTATTTGTGAAAATCTATATTTTCACATAAACGTCTATATATTCTATAGAAACTTTATATGTTTTAGGACTACAGGCCCATTGTCACATATCGAAATAATATTTTCATCACATCTTTTCGCTTTTCCTTTTCTTCTTGGTCAAATTTATATCTATTTTGTATGATAGATCTATGTGTAAGATCCTCTTTTTATCACGTGATATTCTTATGAAAATCATTGTCGACAACTTTACCTTTTCGGTTCCATTTTTTCTTTTGTGACATAACTTATTGAGATCTCTTTCTTTCTTTTCAAGTACCTGAACCTCTTCTGGGATTTTACAATTATTTATGTCTCGACACTCTTCTAAAGTACATGCCTCCTCAATATAACTTTTAAGTTGTATGCTCCTCTTTATTCAAGATCTTTATATTGGAACCGATTAACCTCTCATGCTTCTGGCATGTCTTAATATTTAAAATAATTGGAGCATTTTTAGCTGGAATAAGAGATTTAAAAATTTTCATTCAAGTCAGTAAAATATTTTGTAGTATTTCATGAATGCAATTTTGATGAACTTCTGGTCCATACTGATATATATGAGGATCTGTATTTGATAGTAATGATGCATTCCATGCATTCTCTTTTCCAGCTACTCAATTTCTCCCCCTCATGTTAGGAAAATTTTTCCGAATAACAGTTAACTAATTATGCAGTATAAGTCTCCTAAATGCATTTGTTTCTTTTAGGAACATTGTTTTGTTCCATTTAGAGACAAACAAGAAGAAGGAGGTTCTTACCCAACATATGTCCCAACTTTCTTTTAATATCCATCTATGTGCATTGTGGTGGATTGGTAGAAATAAATATTGCACATTTCAATTTTTTTAGATGAAAAATATCTAGCTCCTGACCAAAAGCCAATTTTATTGGGAGAGTTTTGTTGCCTTGATGTCTATAATTGCTGCAATATATTAAATCAAATATGCTGACACTAAAATGGAAAAAATTGTTCTCATAAATATTGATCAAGCTATTCACAGAGGCATTAACAAATGATTTTGCTAGATCAATCTGTTAAGCAGGCTTTTCAACATTAAAAGCCTGATATATAAATTCACTAGCATCTTTAAAATCAAGTTTTGGGAATCACATAGTCCGGAAATATTTATCTAAATAATCTTGCAAACTTCAGGTTGCAAATTAATGTCAATCACACATCTTACCATTTTATATAGATGCATCTATTAAATATTGAACACTTGTATGGTTTATGTGCTTCTAAATGGGCCCATGTATATTTCCAGAAATGTAATGATCCATTCAAAAACAAAATATAACTAGTGATATTTTATAATCAATTTTCTTTGAAAACAAGCAGCACATACGAATTCTTAAAAATGTTGGCTATTCGGAAGAATCTTTTAGTTCTTTAATGGATATCAATACATAATCTTCAATAATTTGTTGCATCATATAGTTTAAGATATCAGTAAACTTCTGGTTTACTCTACCATGTTTCATTACCAATAATAAATTTTTTAATATAATATATGATTGATGATATCTATTTATGAAATTGATATGAAAAATATATCCAATATCAACTCATACTTGTATTCCAACAGTTTTTCCCCTCAAGATTGAGTCATTCAAATATGATTCCTTTATTCATATATTTCATAAACAGCTGCTAGCATATAATAGGTTAAAGCCAATAACCTATCTTTTGCTTGGAAGCCCAAATACTTCCTAGTTCATATATAGTTACAGACTTTAATCGAATTGTACTATACTATTTACACTCTTTGGAGAACCAAAGCTATGATGTAGATCTATGGGTTATATTTTTCACTCTCAATACTTTGTTTGCTCATAAAGAAAAATCAGTATTAGTTCTTCTAGAACTATATTAATACTATTATATCTAGTTCTTTAGGAACTATATAATTTAAGAGGAATATGAAAGACAATTTTATTTCAATATATCATTAACATAATAATAAATAATTATGAGTATCACAGATTTAACTTACAAGACCCATAGAGAACACACAAAAATGATGAAGAACATTTAAAATAAACTTTTAAAAGTAAAGTACAAATAAAACTTAATGTTCAAAACTTCTCAATATTGATCAAGGTACTATAGACATTTAAAATATTCAAAACTAATATTGAATCAGATCATATAAATAAAATATAAATAAACAAAATATAACTGGTAACTTTTGGGTCTATTTGATCTATTTAGTTTTATATCACACACTTATTAATATCACAATATCAAATTCTTATAACAATTTGTTTCTCACAAATCACAATAAATTTAAAGACCCATAAAAATGAAACATTATACATATAGCCTTCTAGGCATATACTTATATATTTTCTATTTTTATATATACTTTGGGCATCTATCTTTCTTCACAACTTATTGTCTTCAGGTATTAGAATTAGCTTCGATATTTTCATAATATCACATGGTCTTTTTGATTCCACAACCATTTTTTTAACATTTGCTTTTCAATGAATTGATACATATTTGTCTATATGACTTCTGGTCATATTATAACATTTGTTCATAATTTTATCATATTGATCATGGGCTATTACTAATTCTTCTGTTATGATTCAATAGTCAAGCCAAGATTATTGCCCTTTTAGTTATCAGTTCCACTGATATAATATGATCATACTCTGTATCACTCTTATGAACATAGTCCTTGCTTTCAATAGCACACCATTAATTTTCTCAAATATTAGTCTTCCGGACTATAACAAAATTTTTAGAACTACGAAATTCTTTTGTATCGTTTCATTTTTAACTATCAATCTTCAGGACTTTAATATAGATTATCAAATTGTGACAATCTTGTCATGCCATCTGTTACTACCACAAGACGGTCTTTTATCAAATAATCATCAAAATGTGATGTGGCTTCTGGTCATCTAATCACGAAATCAAGAGTACAATGCTATTAGCCATTCATTGTATATTTAACATTTTACTTTCTAAGATAACAATTAACCAATATCAGAGATGATAATCTTATATAGTAATTTTATAGATGAACATAAACTTCATAACAAATCAAGAAATATAAGGATAGTAGAATCATGTGAAAATATAAGAAAAGTAAGAAATAAAAATAAAAATTTTCATATCTCAATATGATGAATAAAATATTCGATTGCTAATGAATCAATATGGTTAATATGCAAAACCATCATTTGCTCTACATAAATTGGAGAAATCTTACCAAACTGTTCGAATCAAAACTATCTTCATTCAACAAACAAACCTCAACGTGTATCAACTAGGAGCCATGAATTCTGATGGTAGAGTCTCGTGCTGATAATGCGTTATGAAATTAACCAACAATGAAAGTAGATTGGAGAAGAGAAGTAGATAAGAAAATGAGAGAATGATATTGTATTCCTTCACTTGCTTCACTTGCACAACACAAATGACATGCCTTATTTATAGGCATAGTCTTATAAATAGGTTACAATTGTCTTTAAATGAGAAATAGTGGATAATCAATCCCATGAATGTGAATGGAGGTGAGTTACAAGAGTGAATGGATAGTAGAGAAGTAATAGATGGCGGAGGTAGTGGAAGTTACTTGGAGAAGATGAAGAGAAAGAGGTAAATGGACATCCACATAATATTCATAACAGAAATACATTTTTTAGCACTAGTATGGAGGCTAAAAAATTATAGAATTATTCAACAAACAAACCTCAACGTGTATCAACTAGGAGCCATGAATTCTGATGGTAGAGTCTCGTGCTAATAATGCGTTATGAAATTAACCAACAATGAAAGTAGATTGGAGAAGAGAAGTAGATAAGAAAATGAGAGAATGATATTGTATTCCTTCACTTGCTTCACTTGCACAACACAAATGGCATGCCTTATTTATAGGCATAGTCTTATAAATAGGTTACAATTGTCTTTAAATGAGAAATAGTGAATAATCAATCCCATGAATGTGAATGGAGGTGAGTTACAAGAGTGAATGGATAGTAGAGAAGTAATAGATGGCGGAGGTAGTGGAAGTTACTTGGAGAAGATGAAGAGAAAGAGGTAAATGGACATCCACATAATATTCATAACAGAAATACATTTTTTAGCACTAGTATGGAGGCTAAAAAAATTATAGAATTATGTACCATATTGATGGACCGAGGCGAAATAGGTAGCTTCATGATAACATTATTCTTTCCACATGTATATAATACCATACTCAATATCTTAGCAAATGCATTATTCCTTTTGCATTTTCGCTATTCTGATTTTTGTTCCCAATAAGGCGTAAACGTCCATGCATATATATTAACCCTATGTTTGGTATGATGGAAATGGGGGAGCTTAGAGGAGGAAAATATTTAATGAGTGACAAACTCATTTATTTTTATATATTTTGATATCTATTTTATGAGTTTTTGTCAACTAAATTAGTCCCTTTTGCATTATTTGATTATTAATTGATCTGGTATGTTTTGTTTTGAATTATTATTTTATAGGGACAAAATTATTATGTTTTGGTTTAATTGTGATTGATTGATCTTTAAAGATAATTAATGCTACCTTATTTTCTTTATTTTTGGTAGATTTGCAAAGTTCACTTCATTCTCAAATTTAAATGGCAACAAAGGACCTCATTTGGGGAAAAAATAAATAAAAGAGGACCGGATGTAGTAAAATAGCAGTGTTTTACTACCTGCCGTAAAGACATTCATCATCGTCTTGTTCTCCAATTAGAGAGGCATGGAGTAGAGACAAACCAGAGGGGGCACTAGAGCCGGGAAAACGGGCCGAGCCTGTCAGGCCAACTCGTTTAAGTCGAGGGCTGGGCTTATAATTTGGGGTCTTTAAAAGAGACTTGGACTTAAAAGGACTAGCCCTGTAAGGCTACAGGACGACTCGTTTAAGCCCGCTAGCATTTTTTTAATTTACGTAGTTTTTTCTTTTACAGCTTGACCAATTGACTATTGACTTAAGTCACTTAACAAGCAAAGCCCTAATCACATTCACTCCCTCCCTGTTACACACAGCCACCCGCAGAGCATACTCGGACACTCTCGCCTCTTAGTTTTGGCTCTCACCTAGTTGCCTATCACTCTCAGCCTCTCAAGACTTAGGCTCTCACCATCTTGCCGTCACCGTCTCACCTTCCACTCTCTCAGTCTCTCACTCTCTTCCATTTTCAGTCTTTCAGCCTTCCTGCTCCTGGTTCCTGTGTCTTGCCCAGCTCGGCAACTCCCTTACCCTTCCATAATTCCACTCACTCAACTCGATCAAGCCTCAAGTCACTCGCACTATTGCAGACTCATTCTCAGCTCACACAGGTCTCTTTGCCTCAATCTCACACCGTCCACCGTCACCTAGTCAAGTAAGGTAGAAGATAGTTACCCATGTGGCCTCTCAAGCTCAATCTCTTTCTCCCTTCTGCTCGCATTTTGCCTCTGCTTTATTGACCATAGTTTGCCAATTGCCATCGCCCACAACCTCTCAATCTCCCCCACCCTCTCATTGCTCTTGTGTTTCATCTCTACTTCCCCGACTTCTCAATGTCTGTCACTGTTGACTTGAGCAGCGTCCAGAAATTCCACAATGAGTACTTTTCTTGGTCTTGTCACCAATGTGCGTTGATTGTTATTATTTGATTCTTTCATGTTTGTTTGCTTCTCTTTCTGTTGTTTAACAATCAATTGCATGATTTTATGATGTAAATCAAATCTGAGATGTTGAGTAAGCTTGATCATGGCTTTAGTTTTGGTCTAACTTATGATTTTTTTTTTATAATTGGTGGCAACATCATGTCATCCCTATAATAAGAAAGAGAGCAAGCTCAAGGGACTAATGCATCATTGGCTGTAAATCATAAAGGTCAGTCATCTTCTCTTCAAGAGACTAAGAATCAAAGGCTAAGAAGCCTAGAACATTGATGTCTGATGGTTGGAAATATTTTAGTAGAGTTGAGGTTGATGGGGGTAATGAAGGCAAAATGTAATGGTTGTAAGGGTTTATATGCATCGGGTGGGGCTAAAGGCACTTCACATCTAAATCGACATGTTAAGTCTCGCAAAGTCTAGACAAATTTCATTCATGATATTAGGGTGATAATGATGGACAATGAAGGCAACATTAGGTCTAGAAAGCTTGATCATAACCATGTTAGGGAGGTTATGACTATGGCCATAATTAAACATGGTCTTACTTATTTATTTGTTGAAATAGATGGATTAGAGAATTACTCAAGATGTTGAATCCTGATATGAGGCTCATGACCAGAAAAACAATTGTGGTTGATGTTATGAAGTTTTTCCACTATTAAAAGGACAATTTGAAACAAGTATTAAAGAAAGCATAAGTTGAATATGTTTGACTTCTGTGACTTCTGAAGGATATATATGTTTGACAGCTCACTTTGTGGATGAAAAGTGGATTCTAAATAGCAAGATACTTTCATTTTGCAAGATAGAACCTCCACATTTTGGGATGCAATTGTCTAGAAAAGTTTATGATTGCTTGAAAGAATGGGGGATTGAGAATAAAGTATTCTCAATTACTATTCTCAATTACTTTAGATAATGCATCTGCAAATGATAACATGCAAGATTTGCTAAAGGAGAAGCTACTTTTGCAAGAAAAGTTTAGCTTGATTTGTAATGGTGAATTTTCTCATATAAGATGCTGTGCCCACATCCTAAACTTGATAGTTCAAGAAGGTTTGAAAGTAACAAGCACTGCTTTTTAGAAGATTAGAGAGAGCATTAAATGGTTGAAGGATTCTGAGGCAAGGATGATTCAATTCAAGCAATGTGTTGAGCAAGTTGGTAGCATTAACACTTCTACGAGCTTGCGATTAGATGTGCCCACTAGATGAAACTCTACTTATATAATGCTTGAGAGTGCACTTAAATACTATCGAGCTTTTGCAAACTTTGCTTTATTTGATTCAAATTACTTAATGTGTCATAATCTGACAAATGATGAGTGGAATAGAGCAAAGGCAATATGCAATTTCTTGAGGCCTTTTGAAAAGATAACAAGGTTGATTTCTGGGTCATCTTATCTGACTGTAAACTCTTATTTTATGCAACTATCAAAAATTGAAATGTTGCTTGATACAAATGTGAGGAGCATTGATGATGTGATTAGAGAGATGTCAACAAAAATTAAAGAAAAGTTTGACAAGTATTGGCAAAATTACAATGTCCTTCTTGCACTTGCTAGGATTTTTTATCCAAGATGGAAGTTAAATATCATCAAATATTGTTATGCAAAGATTGATCATGTCACTTCTTCTAAGAAGATTGCTATTGTAAAGAACAAGTTAGCTGCTATTTTTAAAGAATATTCAACTACAGGGACATAATCACATCTTTTGCTAGACATAGAGTTGCAAGTGTTTCAACTTCTAAATCTTCAACATTTATGATTCATCATTCTTCTCACACTTCAAGTGCTTCAACAACAACCTCTTTTGATGATGCATTCAATGTATGTTTTATTTTGTCAATGTTTTATCTTGTCAATTAGTTTGTTCTTTATTTAGCTTGTTACTTATACTTGATTCAATTTTTAAATGATGCAGGATTATCAAGATATTTATGCGATTATGGATCATTCTTCTATGGACAAGTCTGAATTAAAAACTTACTTAGAAGAACTAATACTGAAGCCTGATAATTGGAAAGAATTGGATGTCTTAAACTGGTGGAAAAACAATCAACTTTAGTTTCCAATTCTTTTGAAGATGGCAAATGATATTTTGAGTATTTTGATCACAACAGTTGCTAGTGAATCAACTTGTAGTATTGGTTCACATGTTTTCACAAAGTATAGATATTTATGTCAAGCTATATGTGATCGCGATCGGTTGCATGGATTTGCATATCAAGTAATATAAAAAATTTATATGTACTTTGTTATAATTCTTTCTATGTTTTTAATTGCTCAAATTGACAAAGATAATAAGTATACTACTTGTCTATGATTTTGGTTTATTATTTGTTGCAGAGAATGCTTGTTATATTGATGGTGAAGAAGAAATTATTGATATTTTTAAAAGTCAAGAAGAGTCTGTTGCCAATAAAGCACAATCAAATGTCCTTGCAATTGATGATAGCGAAGATGAAGTTTCAAAATATTGATGAATGTGTTTGTCTATGTTTTTTTGTGATGAAAGTGTTTATCTAATTTGATAGAACGTTTGAGTATTATTGACTTGTTATAAATGTTTTAAATATTTTGGTATGTTAATAGACATGAAGATATGATGTTGTTTTGTATTTGTGGCTTTATTTTATTTATATTTAAAACATGTGAGAAATATTTTTTAAAAAACAAAAGACATTTTTTCTTAAACTGGCTGAAAGCCCGCAGACTGGCCCTGAGCTCGTCAACTGAAAGGCCAGGCCTAGCAAATTAGGATACTTTTGATATTCCGTCCCTGCAAGGCCGACCCTAATTCCCAATTCTAGGGGGCACTGAGTGAGAGATAGAGGACCAGAGAGGGCAGCAACAGCGGAAGCATAGCCTTAAGCCATTCTCTCCGTTCACCAACAATCTTCGTCTCCACTAAATCTTCATCTTCCATTGATTTAAATCCATTCAGCATCACCTTCATCTTCTTCTCTGCGTCTTCTTCCTGGTGGCAGAGGGAAGTCAACGATGAACTCACTTTCTAATTATTGGGAATTTTGTAATGTTTAATGTGATACTGTCTGGAGATTATTGTAGCTGAATTATTGTTTAACGTTTGACATTGGGTTATTTTATAGCTTACTTTCAATTACGATGTTGTGGTTATGATATTTGCATTGACTTTGGAGTTAATATACTGTCTCTTACTAGCTTTAATTCTGCTATTTTGGATTAGAGAGTTATAATTAAGCATTGGTTTTTAGCCTCCTTAGTTCTATTTTACTATTTTGGTTGCAATTAGTAAGCTAGGATTTTAGAAAATATTTTGTGGCAATTCAGGGTGGCTCGATTATTGGATTAAAAGCTTAATTATAATTCTTAATTTATTGTTTAAACTCCCATATCTACTGCAGTGAGGATTGACTGTGCTATTGAGTTGGAGGATTGTTTGTTTTCATTGTTTTCTTATGTGTCTCATTTCACTCTGTTCAATCATCATTCCTTTTCAATCATTTTAATATAAAATACCAAAAACATGCCTTTTAAATTTTAATTTAATTTAATTTAATTCCTGGCATTTAGTTAGCAACTCATCAAATATAAATACTCTTTATAGCTTAGGGTACCTATGTTTGTTTACTAGGATTTTTTTTCATTTTCGGCTCCTCAAAGAGAAACAATACGAATGTATACTATATTGCATAATTTTGGTTTATTTTTTAAGTAATCCTAAGGCGACAAATTAAGGGTATTATTTCAATGAGTTCAATTTAAAAAATTGAAAAAGTTGAGTTTTAAATTTGGGTTAATTAATCTGTAAGTCCTTATAGTTTCAACTAATTTTGAATCAGGTCCTTATAGTTTTTTTTCTTTTTATTAGGTCCTTATTCTTTCACATGTTTTTAATTAGGTCCTTGCATTTTTTTTTTTTATAAGTCCTTATAATTTCCCTAAATTCTTAATCAGGTCCATGTTGTTTAATTTTTATTATTAGTTAAATATAAAATTAATAATTAGATTACTGAAATATAAAATATTAATAATTAAATTAATTTTTCTTTTATAATTTCCCTAAATTAATAATAATTTTTATTTATTAGTTAAATATTAAATTCAGATTACTGAAATATAAATTTTAATTAATTAGAACAAATAATATTTTCTTGCTGGCAAAAAATAAAATTATTATAATAATTCATTATTTAGAATATTTACAAACTAATACTCCTCCAGTCCTTAATATAGAACCCAATTGTTGAGTTAGTTTTGGTCCTAAATGTAAGACCCATTTCTCATATTTATCAATTTTATCTAAATTACCCCTATGGATACTCCCTCAACCATAATTAAGTAGAAGAGGGGAGGGGGTATTAAGAAAGATGATTATGGCGTTTTAGGAAAAACATGTCACATTTCTTATAATTAACTAACTTACCTAACTTCCTTAATCTAATCAAATTAGTTAAATGAGACTTATATTAAGGACCAGAGGAGTATTAAATAATATATACTATTTTATGATTATAGAATAGTATTACTAGAATTCATAAAATAAAGAGTAAAAAATTCAGGGACTTAATTAAAAATGAGGTGAACTGATAAGGACTTCATAAAAAGAAAAATAAATACAAGGACCTAATTAAAAAGATGTGAAAGTATAAGGACCTAATAAAAAGAAATAAAACTATAAGGACCTGATTCAAAATCGGTTAAAACTATAGGGACTTACAGATTAATTATCCCTTTAAATTTTAATAAAGAGAAGATATAAGATAAAAATAATAATAAAATTCAATCAAAAGCTTTTAATCTCATTTCTTTGATTTTTTTTAAATTGAGCTCATAAAATTTTTTCTTCCACTCCCCTTCCTTTCTTTTTCCTCATACCAAATAGTCGCTTGGTGCATTTGGTATGAAGGAAATGGAAATGAGGGGAGGAAAGAAAATTTTTTTATAAGCTCAATCTAAAATGTTGATGAAGTAGGGGTTAAAAGTTTTTAATTAATTTTTATTTCTCTTTTGTTTCACTTTTTTTTTTAATTTTATAATCTCACTTTTTTAATTTTTTTTAAATTGAGTTCATGAAAATTTTTTATCCCCTCCACTTTCCTTTGTTTTCCTCATACCAAACATTGGGTAAGAGAAAAGCATAAGGTTATCAAAAGGATTTTGTTACATCTTTTCACGTTGATACTGAACTCCTAAAGAGTATTCGCCTTGAGGAGAGGGGGGTAGCTAGGTGATGATGATGATGGTAACTTGGCAAATCACATCATCACTTATATTAATTTACATATAGGTGTACTAATTAAGTTAGGTGATGCGGAATTTTTTCTTCAAAAAAGCAAATAAAAGATAAGTACCGAGTTTTAAGCAAATTAAAAATTCAGCGATTGACCAAGACTGAGTTATGCTTTAGGAACGGAGTTATAAATGAACTAAAAGTTAAAAGATTAAAAGATTAATTTTTCATATATATTATTTGTCATTTTTTTTGGACAGAAATGCACTTTCTTGAACCTGACAAACAGGAAAACTGAATTTTATATAACTAATTATAAAGAGAAGAGGAAAAATATCAACTTTGTTGATTGCTTTTATCTGCAGAGAAAACTTTGAAAGAAGTGACCAAAATTGAAAATTAAAATTGGACATCACTTTACTTAACATGTTAATTGTTGAAGATGTTCAAATGATCAAAATTTAATATATCAATAAAATATATATTCTTTGGGTCAATAAAACTTTCCACGTTAAATAAATTAAAAAAATATAGAAATTGATTTTTAAAAAAATAAATTTCTAGATTGTCTGCTTGTACCTACTCGCTTCATGGCATTATATTATTCTTTCTGCCTACAATAAGTTGGCGGTACATAGCTTCAATTCATAGCGTTATTATTCTTTCTACCAACAGATACCCAGTTGGCATCTGTACGCGCAATTCTTTTTTCTTCTCAATTATATTTTGGATATGTTCCAAAATCACATGTCAATAGGGTCAAGGTCCAAATATTATATGTATATTATTAATAACTGTTCACAGACCTCCATGAACTCAAGACGAAGTAATAATACTTTTTCAGAAACTGAAGTAATAATAAACTTTGATAGCTTGCTAATTAGAGCTGGCACTAAGCTTTCAAACGCGTCTTCCTTCCTTTCCTATACCTATTTATACACTCGACATCTGCAATAATCTCTCACACTTCGGCTGATCAAAACACAATCTCTCTCTCTCTCTCTCTCAAGAAGATGGCTGGTACTACTATTAAAGGGTTTTACATGGGAACTGTGCTGGGGATGGTGATGTTGAGTTCCATGGCCGCTTCCTGTGCTGCAAACTTCTTCCAAGACATAGAACTGACGTGGGGTGGTGATCGTGGGAAGATATTCAATGGAGGCCAGCTTCTGTCTCTTTCTCTGGATAAATTCTCTGGCTCTGGCTTCCAATCCAAGAAGCAGTTCCTTTTTGGGAGGATCGATATGGACATCAAGCTTGTTTCAGGCAATTCTGCTGGCACCGTCACCACTTTCTACGTATGTGTCATATATAAATAATATCCTTCGATTAACTTCATCACTCATAACGTGTGCTTGCTTGATTTATGCTCGTGTGTGTAGTTGTCTTCAGAAGGACCAAATCATGATGAGATTGACTTCGAGTTCTTGGGAAACATAAGTGGGGATCCTTGTATTCTTCATACAAACGTCTTCTCTCAAGGCCAAGGCAACAGAGAACAACAATTCTATCTCTGGTTCGACCCTACCAGAAACTTCCACAAATACTCCATTGTCTGGAAGCCACAACACATTATGTAAAGTCCCACAAAACCCTAACTTCGTGTATTAATATTTACCTATATATATTTTTCCGTTTCATCTCTGATACATGTTATGTTAACTGTAGATTCTTGGTAGATAATATTCCCATTAGGGTTTTTGAGAACGAGGAAGCTAAAGGTGTTCCCTTCCCTAAGGAGCAAGCCATGAGGATGTATTCGAGCCTCTGGAATGCTGACAACTGGGCCACCAGAGGTGGGTTGGTTAAAACAGATTGGTCTAAGGCTCCTTTCACAGCTTATTATCGCAACTTCAAAGCCACAGATCTCGTGTCTTCGTCTTCTTCCTCAAACTTGTTCTCTGGCTCTAAAGCGCAAAGCAATGAGATTGATGCTAATGGCCGAAGAAGACTGAGATGGGCTCAGAAGTACTTCATGATCTATAACTATTGCACTGATCTCAAACGATTCCCTCAAGGCCTTCCTCCTGAATGCAAACGTTCACGCTTCTAAATATTTCGCATTTACTGCTTAATTTGTTGATACTTTTTGTGTTTCAATTTAATATTTTTTTTTTCAAGAATTGGAATAAAATTATTTTTCTTTACCTATGTGGTCGGTACTATGTTGATCACTCGGATTGCTTGAGTTGATCATCTTCTGATTCTTTGTTTGTTTGTTTTGTTCATATATAGGAAGAGGTAATTAAATATTGGGCACTTGGATTACTTGCAACATCTTAAACCAATAATATGAATATGAATAACTGCTTCCTTTGCAGCGGCACTAATACAAAAGATACGCTTCTAAATTGTGTATTTGAGATTGGTAGGAAAAAAATAATTTAATGAGCGTGATGGATGACTTTCTGAAAAATAAATTCTTCTGTTTGGAACATTAAAGATCCATTGTAATTATAATACAAAATCCATTCTAATTCCTACATCCCATGTTTGTAATTTAATATTTAGTATTTAATATTTGATTTATCAAGATATATGGGTAGAAATCAAGGTTCAAACTCTAAGAATGTATTCTGGTAAGAACAAACCCTAATAATGTATAAAAAATTTAATATTTAATATAAAGGGTTAATACAATATAATCTTTGATTTTTTACATTTGCACAAATTTTTGTTTTAGTTCCTTAAGTTTCAAATCATGAGTTTTGATTCCTCAATGAACAAAATGGTTCAACATTTTATTAAATTATAAGGACTAATAATGCAAACTGAAAAAAATTAAAAGATCAAAACTAAAATGAGTGCAAACTTGAAAGACAAAAATATTGTATTAAATCTAATATAAATTTTCAATATAAAATATGAAATTTATACTAATTTAATATAAAACAAAAAAATTGAAATAAAGAAAATATGTATGTGATGAGTCTCAGAGTCATACATCACGCATGATTTGAACTGAGTTAAAAATAATTATTTTTGACCAAAAGGGTAAAAATAATTATGATTTATGGATAGTATTTTTTTAGGGGAAAAAAAGGCGCGCGCGCGCACTTTTTCCTGAGAAGCAGCCTCATACTACGGCGGGTTGATTTTAGCCGAAGTGCCATGTTTGTTGATGATAGGTTATAAATATCATGACCTTCTGGAGAAAATATATGGGCACAGCGTTTAAAATAATTTTTATCTCTTATGAATAATATCTTCCCAAACATTTATTATTTTATCAATAAAAAGATCCATATTATTAAACATAAAAGAGTTTATATTCTTTTTAATCCTAGATGTATGACCTAGCTACTAGAGTCTTTTTTTTTTTTAACCAGAGTCTTGTTTTAATTGTAAATATAAAATCTTAATTTACATCACCTCTTAGTAAAAAAATTTACTATGAGCTATTTTAAAAAAATCAACATATATATGTTGTTACCAAATACTAATTTAATTAATTTTTTGATATTTATAAATTAATTATCTAAACCTTATATTTAATGCTGGGGCAGTGGTATAATTTAGAGAAGAGAGATTGTGTGGAAGAAAGAGATAAAATAAATATGTAATTAATTTAGAATAAGAATAAAAATAAAAATAAATTAAATATTTAAAAAACAGGGTTAAGGTACATCTAATACCTTAAAATATTTTTTAGGTATATATAGTATTCTAAAAGTATTTTGTGGTATATATAACACTTTGAAGTATTTTTTCACATGTACGTCCATTACTCTAAATTATATTTTAAGGGATATCCAACAGCCTAAAGTATTTTTCAAGTGTATCTAATATCCTAAATTATTTTTTGGAAGAATTACGATGAGGTCTCAAGAGAGAAAAAATTATAAAACAAGTCCCAGATATTATCATTATCTATTTAGAACTTGTTATTACAAATTACTTAGGTTGTTATTAGGACTTTTTAATAATTATTTCCCTTTCTTGGGACTTAATTGTAATTCTCTCTTTTTTTTTTTGTGTATCTAACACCCTAAATTGCTAAATGTAAAATTGCACTAAAAATTTTTTTAGAGTATTAGATTTACTTGAAAAAATATTTTGAGGTACTAGATGCATAAGATAATACTTTGAGGTGGTCAATCTACCTGAAAAAAATAATTAAAGATGGATTTACTTTAACCAAAAAAATATACCCATTTAAAAAATTGTACTCTTCCTGTCTAAAATGTAAGACTCATTAATAGGATTGTTCATGGGATGGGAACAACCCGTCCCAGTGAGCAAGGAGAGGACAAAATTTTTGTCTCGTGTCCCGTCTCGTCCCAAAAGCATCCCAATCCCACAATGACGAGATACAACCGAGGTGGGACTAGGATGTTCTATTACTTTCTTCTTCTTCCTTTGTTCTATTACTCCATGTAAGGATTGATGTTTGCATTAATAAAAATGCTCAATTACCATTTCTTACTCCAGATGATCCAACAATGATAAAAGATGTTGTGGGTGTTTATGTTGCATGGCTTCTAGGTCTCATTGAGTCATTTCAAAAGGTAATAAATTTACTCTGTTTTTTTTTACTTTTTCATGTATCTTATTGGAAATATTTGATCTAGTTTGATGATTTTTATAGTTTACATAACAAAGGAGCAAACAAATTCAATTGGTTGGCAGCAACTCTAAGGGTTCAACAAGTGTATCAAAAAAGAAAGGTTTAGCAAGTCAAATAGGTCAAAAAAAAATTATCTCATATCGTAATTAATTAGAATTGATTGACCTAAATTTTTTGGGGAAGAAAATGATATTCAAGTGGAGTTTGATTGGCACATCTATAGCACAAGTAATATATTTGATAATATTGATTGGCTAGTGCTGAATGACACACTTCATCGTAGATGAGTTGGTGCTATGACTATTAACATATGGATTAGGTATTTCATCATTCTTATTATTTATCATTTAATGTTATTAGTTTTAATCTAATTATTTGTTTTTACATGAAGGCACTTGTACCATGACGTACTAATGGACACTAAGAGATTAGTGCAATTCTCATTTATCAATCCCCATATGATGGGCCAACATACTAGAAAAAAAGATATTGATTTTTAATCTAACATGGTTAAAGAGTATTTCTCAGTAAAAGCAACTCGTAATATATTGTTTCTAGCACCGTTCAATGCGGGTTAAGTCATTGGCAGTACTCTTATGAGTTATGATATTTGTTAATCATTTTGCTACTTTTGATTTAATTAAACAATTTTTAAAAAATGCTAGGCAACATTGGATATTGATTATGATCAATCTAGCGGCACCTTTGGGTCCCCTTATTTACTATTTGGATCCTCTAAAGCATGGTCAACCAAGAGACTGTCCTGATATGATGTGGTTGTTCAATAGGTAAGTGTCTGCCCATGCTTGTGTATATGTGTATTGTATGACTGAATAACCAATTTAATCTTAACTTCATTTTATTAGTGTATTGATTGGCTATCGAAGTTCTGCTAGATTGAGTTATTCTAAAGCTCATGACACCTCAAAAAGTTACGTGTGAAAGAAAATTAAGGTATTTATTTCAATTTTTAAGTTTTGAAAATAAATTATTTGCATTCATAAATTGATTCAACTCTTTGATGATGTTGTTGCAGTGCTCTTTCCAACCCAATGATAATGATTGTGGTTATTGTATTATGAGATTCATGAAGGATGTTATTATTTATGATCAAATTTTTATTCCTGACAATGTAAGTAGTTTTATTTTCACTTTATATTGTTTATTAACTTTAATTATTGTTTAATACTTAATTTTTAGTGATTTTAATTGGCTATGTAAATTATTGAGCAGTATTATAAAGATACACATTGCACAAACTACATTGACAACCAAGTAAATGAAGTCATTGAAGAGTAGTGTAGATATGTGTTAGAACAATTCTTTATATAAAATAGGTAGCTGCTTCTCTTTTATAATTTGGCTTTAGTTTTAGAATTAGACTCATTTTGTTTACAACAGTTGTCAATATATATAGTGGTAATATAACTTTGTTAATTTAATTAGCTATGTTGTTCTGAGAATTTTATTGTATGTATTCGATCTCTAAATTGTGCTAGCAATTGAGAAATTTCTATGTATGTAAGTTTTGTAAATGTGGTTTTGGACATGCATTCACTAATTAATTTTTTTCATAAAAAATACTTTTATATCGCTTTCTTAAGAAAGCGCTACAGGAGTGTTAGGGACTCTTGTAGTGCTTTCTTGAGAAAGTGCTACAAGAGGGAGCAGTCCCATAACACTTTCCTGAGAAAGCGCTAAAGGAAATAGGCACACTCCTGTAACGCTTTCCTAGGAAAGCTGTACTTCCTATAGCGCTTTCATGAGAAAGGGTTACAAGAGGTCCCCCTCCTGTAATGTTTTTAAAGCGCTATAGCTTATGCCCATAATTTTTCGTGACAAATATTAATGTAGCATTTCGAAAATGATACCAAAAAAAAAAAGGTGCTGCAGTTAGTATTTTCTTTTAATAGTGAGAAGCATAAAGAATAAGCATCATTTGAGAAATTACTCATGCAATGGACAAAATCAGCACCCATTCATTAGATTTGAACCAATTCATGAGAATCATAAGCAAAGAAACAAAACAACAAATAATAATTGATATTTTGGGCTCATAAAATCAAAGCATGTAAAGCAATTTCTTGACACATCGAGTAGCAGCAAAAATATCCTAATGCTAAGCTTGAAATTTCCGGCTTAGGAAAGAGAAGGAGAAGGCATGACGAAGACTGATAGAAGAACAGAGTGTGATCGTGTAGCCCAGGTTGAGCGATGATAATGATGAAAACTTGCGTCACTGACTTAATGCCATCTTAGTCTCTCATAGAGCCAGATTGAGAAGCGAAGGTGTGAAGCGAACAAGAAGGCACTGGGACTAGCCGATGGATAGGAGAGAGCTGAGGAGATTAGCGCGGCATGATCCACTGAGTCTATGACCTGCGATTGGGAGATAGCGACAGCAAGGGAAGGGGATGAACAGCGAGGCGGTGACTTCAAGAGTTGAGATGGTGGGGGTTGAGGGTTAGGTGGGAAAAAGAAGATGAAGCAATTTTTTTTTAAAGAAAAGATAACAGGAGTATCACATTAAATTGTTTGAAGTAATTTTAAAAATATTAATCTATGTGCACATATATATATCCGAGACAGGACTACCCCATCCTGTGTCCCTCCCTATTATAGTTTTGTTTTTCATCCCATCCCGTTCTAATATGGTTGAGATCAAAACGAACCAACCGAATCAACTTTGAACACCTCTAAAAATTAGTCTTATTAAGCCAGGAGGGAGGACCTCATGCCTTGTAAAAAGAATGGAGAAAGTTATGTGTAATTAGTTCTTTTTTTCCTTAAAAAAATCAAATTATAGCATCAAATGGAGAGAAAAATACTTTAACTACATAAATTTATTCTTGGAAAAAAATAAAAAATTAGAGAGAAGGACCAGTAAAGAGTGATATTTATGAGAAAAGATCACAAAAATTAAAATTATTTAAAAGGACCAAATATTTAAATATAAATTTAAAAATAATATATTGTCCTTATCTAAACCTCCTATATCTTTTTCCTATAATTCTTCATACATTTTATTTTTAAAACTAATGTCAATTTGTTATAAATAAAGAAGAAGAATAGAGAAGAAAAGAATATCAATAAGAGAGAGTATTTCTCATTCCATTCAAAAGTGCTAAATACATTATACATGGCCTCTATTTATAGGCACAGTTTTACATCTTTGATATAATCTACAAATATAATAACAAAAGATAATTGCAGATAATGGGGATAATGGGAGATATTGAAGATACCGGAAGATAAGAGAGATAATGATAGATACATGGACATCCATAAAGATATTATATTCATAAAACTCCCCCTTAGATGTCCATAACTAAATATGTGCCTCATTAAAAAAACTTCTACTAAGAAAACCCTGTGGGACAAAACCTAGTAGAAGAAAAAGAGTGAAACATTTATTGATATATATTTCATAGTGCTACCTCGTTACCCAATGGGAAAAATCATAAACAAGGAAAAAAGAGTACAGCATGCATTTACTCCCCTTTTTGACAATGTCAATTGATATCTCTGAGTCTGTGAAGCCCAATGTTATGAACAAGTCTCTTGAACGTGGTGGCTGGAAGTGATTTAGTGAATGAGTCTACTAAATTTTCAGTGGAACGAATTTGCTAGATATTGACTTCACCATCCTTTTGAAGGTCATAAGTGAAGAAGAATTTTGGGGAGATAAGCTTTGTTCTATCTCCTTTGATGTACCCTTCTTTTAGTTGGGTAATACATGTAGTATTATCTTTGTATAGTATTGTTGGGATCATTTTACCACAAGACAAGCCACAAGCAGTTCGTTGTGATGTATTAAGGACCTTAACTATACACATTCTCGACTTAAATCATGCATTGCTAGAATCTCTGCATGGTTAGATGATATGGCTGATATAGTTTGTTTCACAGATCGCCATGAAATGGCTGTACCACCACATGTGAATAGATAGCCAGTTTGTGATTTATCGACATGTGGGTCAGACTAAAATCCAGCATTTGCATAGCCAACAAGATCGGTCTTGGATGCATTTGAATAAAATAATCTCATGTCCATTGTACCCTTAAGATAACGAAGGGTGTTTTTAACTCCATTCCAATGCCTTCGTGTTGGTGAAGAACTATATCTTGCTAGTAAGTTGACTGCAAATGATGTATCAGGTTGCGTATGATTAGCAAGATACATTAGTGCTCCAATTGTACTAAGATATGATACTTCTATACCAAATAGCTCTTCATAACCTTTTTCTCTGATTTCTCGAGGTCTAAACACGTCCTTATCTACCTCCAAAGATCTTACAACCATTAGAGTACATAATGGATATGATTTATCCATATAAAAATGTTCTAGGATCTTTTTTGTATAAGTTTCTTGATATACAAAAATTCTATTTTTCAAATACTCAATTTGTAATCCAAGGCAAAATTTTGTTCTTCCTAGATCCTTCATTTTAAATTCTTTCTTTAGACAATTCACTGCCTTTTCAAGCTCTTCGGAGTTCCAATAATATTTATATCATCAACATACAAAGCAATTATAACAAACTCATTTCCTAATCTTTTCATAAAAATACATGGGTATATTGCATCATTTTTATATCCTTCCCCCAATAGATACTCACTAAGCCTATTATACTACATTTGTCCTGATTGCTTTAATCCATATAGGGATTTATTTAACTTAATTGAGTATCGTTCTTGAGAGTCTGAATTGTATGCTTTTGGCAATTTCAGCCCTTCAGGGAGTCTCATAGTGAGCCATACAGATAGGCTGTAATAACATCCATTAGATGTAAATTGAGCCCTTTATTTACTACATGGCTAATAAAGTATCGAAAAGTAGTTGCATCCACTACTAGTGAATAAGTTTTTTCAAAATTAATACCAGGTCTTTGTGTAAACCCTGGATAACAAGTCGTGCCTTGTATCTTATGATTTCACCTTTTTCATTTCTCTTTTGCACAAAAACCCATTTATATCCAACCGGTTTTATATCTTCAGTGTAAGGACTATTGGTCCAAAAACTTTTTGTTGTTCTAGCGATTTTAATTCTGCCTCAATTACATCTTTCCATTTTGGCCAATCCTTTCTTTGTTTACATTCATTAATTGATTTTGGTTCATGATTCTCATTATCATTCATCACATCAACCGCTACATTATAAGAGAAAATATCATCAAAGTTGACTTCACTTCAGTCCCATCGTATCCCATTCATAACATATTTAATTGAGATCTCATCATTTTCACATATTTCAGGTACCTGACTTTCACTGAGAATTGGGACGTTAGTGTTGTCTAATGACTCTTCTGATGTTGCTAACTTTTCTAAATTATTCTTGACTAAGACATCTATACTTTTAGCTCCTTTTTTCTTTTGAGGATTTTTATCTTCAGAACTGATGGGCCTGCCACGCTTCATGCGTGCTTTAGAATCATTAACAATTGGTTGTCCATCAGGGACATCAATTTTAATAGGAGCATTAACAACTAGAATATGTGATTTTGTTACTCTCTTCGAGTCAGTAAATGCATATGATAATTGATTAGCTAAAATTTGTAAATTGACTATCTTTTGAACTTCTAATTCACATTCTTTTGTGCGAGGATCAATATGAGATAGTGATAATTCTTTCTAGCTAATGTCCTTTTCCAACTTCTTATTTTCTCCTCTCATTGTTGAAAAAACTAACTCATCAAAATGACAATTGGCAAATCGAGCCGTGAACAAATCTCCTGTTGACAGGTCTAGATATTTTATTATAGTCGAAGATTTATATCCAATATATATTCCCATTCTTCTTTGAGGCCCCATCTTGGTATGTTGTGGGGGAGCAATTGAAACATATACAACATATCCAAAAGTTCTTAGATGGGAAATATTGGGTTCCTGACCAAAAACCACTTGTAAAGGGGAGGACTTAAGATAACTTGTTGGCCTGATACGAATTAACATTACTGCATGCAAAATTACATGTCCCCAAGCAGAAATTGAGAGATTTGATCTCATAAGTAATGGTCTCGCAATTAATTATAAACGTTTGATCAATGATTCTGCAAGTCCATTTTGTGTGTGCACATGAGCCACAGAATGTTCAATATCAATCCCAAGAGACATATAATAATCATTGAAAGTGTGTGAAGTAAATTCACTAGCGTTATCAAGACGTATTTTCTTGATAGGAAAATCAAGGAAATGTGCTCTTAATCTAATTAATTGAGCCAATAATCTTGCGAACGCTAGGTTACGTGAAGATAATAAACAGACATATGACCATCTTGTTGATACATCAATTAGAACCATAAAATATTGAAATGGTCCACATGGTGGGTGTATCGATCCACAAATATCTCCCTATACATATTCTAGAAAAGTGAGAGGCTCACTTTTTAGTTTTCCTAGTGATGGCCAAACAATTAACTTTCCCTTAGAACATGCATTACATGAGAAAACATTGGATTGTGATATTTGTTAACTTTTCAATGAATGTCCACACGAATTCTCAATTACTTTTTGCATCATAATTGTCCCGGGATGGCCTAACCGGTCATACCAAACATTAAATTTGTTATCATTTATAAACTACTGGTTTTTAATGATGTGTACTTCAATTGTACTAATAATTGTGTAGTATAAGCCAGAAGAAAATGCAGGCAATCTTTCTAGTGTGCATTTTTTACCTGAGGTTGACTTTGTAATAGCAAGATATTCTTGATTTTCCTCAATTTTTTTTCGATATGGTATCCATTCTTGCAGATATCCTTAAAACTCAACAAATTTCTTTTAGACTTAGTTGAGTAAAATGCACTATCAATATATAATATTATTCCTCCAGGTAACAATGCTCTTTTGGAGCCTTCAATCAGTTTTGCACTTCCAGATATAGTCTGAACGTTGGTTTCTTGCATTACCAAAGAAGAGAAATACTTTTTATTTCTAAGTACTGTATAAGTTGTTGCATTGTCAACAAGATATAAATCTTCATGATTGACGTCAATAGGAGCTATTCTTTGTTACAGGGAACATAGTCAAGAAAGGGGGGAAAAGCAAAATTAATAAAAGAAAAATACTCATAATTTTATTACTTTAGAAAGATAACAACATTGAAAGTAGAAACTTTATAAAAGAAGAAGAAAAAGGAAAAAAATCATAAAAATTTAACTTCACTAAAGCAATTTATTGTTGAACATTCCCATCACCAATCAGGTGATCAATCTTTCCATTAGGATTAGCAAAGAAATCAACAATATCCAAATGAGTGACATCTATGTTGCCATAATCAGAATCGCCCTCTTCATCAACAAAATTGGTTTCTGCCCTTGACATTTTGCCATTTCCTTTACTTTTATTTTTAAGCTATTCTTGATAAAGGTCAACTAAATGTTTTGGTGTACAACAGGTACGTGACCAATGATCATTCCCACCACAATAATAACATGAGTCTTCAGAGTAGTTATTACTTCCACTAGTCTTTCCATTGCGATTCTCATCATTCTTTGCCCTCTTTGAGTAAGAATTTGAACCACCTCGATTATGGCCACGACCACATCCACAGTCAATGCAACGGCCTCGTGCACGTCTATGTCCTCGTCCACGACCACGTGTTGGTCCATTTACTACTACATTCGCTTCTGGGAATGGAGTGGAGTTAGTTGGACGGGATTCATGATTTTTCATTAAAAGCTCATTATTTTGTTTAGCTACAAGAAGGCAAGAAATTAGTTCAAAATACTTTTTGAAGCCTTTTTCACGGTATTGCTGCTGCAGGAGAACACTGGATACGTGAAATGTGGAGAACGTTTTTTCTAACATGTCTTCATTAGTGACTTTTTCTCCACATAATTTTAGTTGAGAACTAATTCTAAATATCATAGAACTATACTCACTAACATATTTAAAATCTTATAGGCGCAAGTGCATCCATTCATAACAAGCTTTTGGGAGAATGACAGTTTTCTAGTGGTCATACCTTTCCTTCAAACTGTTCCAAAGAATGAGTGGGTCTTTAATGGTCAAATATCCCATTTTTAGTCCTTCATGTAAATGATGGCGTAAAAAGATCATGGCTTTAGTCTTTTCTTGATTAGATGCCTTATTTTCTACCTTAATTATGTCTCCCAACCTATTGGCATTTAGGTGAATTTCCGCATCTAGTACCCAAGATAAGTATTTCTTCCAGCAATGTCAAGAGCCATAAACTCAAGTTTTGTAAGGTTTGACATGATGGCACTACCACAAAAGAATATAATATTAAAAAAAATTGGCATGTATGGAAATTACATTGCTCTTCGTTAATGAGAATAAAAGAAAAAGAATAATAAATTACCAAAAAGAAACAAAAGAAAAGAAAATTAAATGAGAAAGAGACAAAATTTGGTATATTGTCATTGCGGATAGAAGCATTTTAAAATTATATCTATCAAATCAAAATAAATTAAAAATAAACAATAAATATTTCTCAAAAATAAATATATCCATGGCTTCTAGCCATTTAATTAGATAAATCAAATCTGAATAACTTCTGATCATGAGTTAAAAATTTTATGACTTCTAGCCATATATTAGAAAATCAAAATTATGACTTCTGGTCATTAAAATAGAAAAATCAAAATTATGGCTTATGGCCATAAGAAAGAAAATGAAGTTTTATAGCTTCTGGCCATAAAGTAGAAAATAAAGTTTTTATGGCTTTTGGCCATAAGAAAGAATAACAAAATTTTATGGCTTCTGGCCATAAGAAAAAATAATAAAGTTTTACGGCTTCTGGCTATAAGAAAGAATAATAAAGTTTTATGACTTCTAGTTATAAAGTAGAAAACAAAGTTTTATGGCATCTGGTCATAAAATAAAAAATTTAAACCATATGGCTTCAAGCCATTTAGGAAAAGAAAGAAAAAAAATACTCATAGTATAGAAGTGTATAGATGATAGACGATAAATCATGAAACATAATATGCAACACCCAATTTTCTAAGCTACTTAAAACACCATGTAAAAACTAGTTTGATCTTAAGGTCTCAATAATAAAGTTCTCAATAATAAAGTTTACACTGAAAGACTCGGCCTGTTAACCACTACAAATAAACATGAACAATTAAACCCATAATATAATTCGAGCATAAATATCCAAGCTTGCAGTCTCAAAGTCTAACATATATAAATTGAGGATAAAACTTGAAATAAAGCGCTAAAATCTATCCATTCAAGGAATTAACAAAATAATGATTTGATGTTCTAGGGTCATGGCAAATAGTAAAGAATCAAATTAATTCAGCATGTACTTGAGAAGTGTAAGAGCTACTCGCTCACTCCTCTGGTACCTTCCCTTGATCCCTATAAGGATTGTCACCTGGAAAATGTTAAATAATTGGGGTGAGCACAAACGTCTCAATGACCCAGAGTTCAACTACGTAGATACAACCATTACCCAAACATTTTCATATTAGCTAGGCAAACAGATATTGCAACAACTTAAGTAATCATTAGCAAAATATGTAACTAATTTAATAATGTACCATGTTCATATACAATGGATGCTTCCTCCCTTATTGCTCCATCCAACCTTATTCCGCTGACTGGAACCATAGGCTTATACACAGTCTGGCCCACACACTGGACTGATCAAAGCTACTCCAGTATTTAGGATGTATCTGGCCAAAGATACAGAACCCAAGCCTAGACTATGGCTCCCCTCCTTAAAAGAACCAGGAGGTGTCACTGTCCCATGTTCCCTCTCTACAAACCTGGCCAGGTAAGTATTAAGAAACGGGGCCCTAAAAAGGCCAACCACTTTGCGCTAAGTGGAGGCAAACCACGTGGTCACAATTTGTCACATATATCAATATCACAAACTCCCAAGTCCAACCACCTATGCATGTCATGAATATATAACAAAACCAGTATATGCAAGCATGCTTGAAAGAAAACGAATTACCATAAATTTTCACGAAAATAACCAAGACACATTTATGCTTAAAGGGGAATTCAAATAACATAGAAGATAATAAAATTTTATTCTTTCACCTTTTTAGTCTTATCTATTTATTTGTACCAATTAAGTTAATAGAGTCAATACAAATTTAATCATGATGGATAAAGATTGCATACACATAGAAAAAACCCCAAGTTACCTGACTCCTTTTTGTCGTCAATAGTGAAACAAAATTCCAAGCAATAAGGCTCTTAGTGAGTCTACAAAATTACACAAATACCAAGTCAAATTATAATTTGAGCTATTCAAGTTTATCTTAATAAAACTACTCTAAGGTTTTTTTTTCCCTTTGCTAAAAGTTGTTTACGCCAAGGCCCATAACTAAGTCTTCTTAAATTTTTCTGATTTCAAATCACTTACATATTATTGATTTCAAATATTATTTTAAAGCTGTCAAGAGACCTTTTAAATTCATAGTTATCCATAACTACCCATTGATTTCATGCATATATTTGGTTTACACAATTTCCCATTATTTATTTATTTTAACCTGTTATGCAAATATATATATATATATATAATTCTATATATAAATGATTTAAGGAAACACTCAACTAAGAATTGAAAAACTCCACCGATTCCTACCACTTATGCGTCCTTAATATACACATATATATATATATATATATCTATATATATATTTCCTTTAAGCCTTTATCCCATCTTTTAATGCTAACAACGGTAAATTTTGTTTTATTTATGTTGCTGAAAGTCTTGTGTACACACACACACACGATTATACACACCTATGACTAGAGGGGAGGAACACCGAAAACAGAGTGAAGGATGATAATATATATATATATATATACAGAGGCATATATATTTATTCATATTTCTATTAGGCATATATATGTACATCGTCTTACGAAGAGGCAGAATCTAAAACAAAAACACATGATACAAGAAAGAGAGCAAGGGAAAAAGACGACTAAATGAAGGAAAGCATTAAGTCCTAACACAATAGTCAATGGTGCCAATCATTCTCATCCCTTTTCTTATTAATGTATATGTGTGTATTCATGAATAGTAGTGGTCAAATGTGAGAAAGGAGAGATAGACAAAAAAGGAAAAAAAAAGTAGGTACACACCTTAACAAATATATGTATGTCTTGGAGATGATAGTGACAAGAAGGCCTACGGTGGACTAAGGAGAAAGGACGAAAAGAATGAGGTAAAGAAAAATTATGAAAAAGGTAATCTAGAAAGAGAAGAGAAACAAGAATGGAAAAGTTTACCTTGAATTTATTTTGATTTATGGAGATGGAATGTTTAGAGTAGAAGAAAAAGTAACGCTTTCTGAAAACCTCAAGTCTACGGTAGTGGAAAAGCTAAAGAAGAAACTGAGTGGCGGCTAAGAGATAAAGAATGAATAGGTAGGAAGTAGGATTATGTTATTATTATTTTTTAATTAATAAATCTTCCTTTAACTAATTAATTAATTAATTGTTTTACCTTATTGATATTATTATTGAAATCTCATTAAACTTAAGCAGATAACCAACTTACATGAAATCTGCCAGAATCAATCAAAAGTTTTTTTTAATATATATAATTATAAATATACATTTTATTAAAATTCATATAACAGATTCAAAATTTGAATTTCAATGTATTTCATATTATTATTATTATTTATTTATTTATTTTTCCTATTTAAATTGCTGTTCAAACTAACATCAAAGATATTAAGATGTTTGATTTATATATATGTGTGTGCGCGCGCACATAAAAACCTTTTATATATATATATATATGTAAAACCGTTTTAACTTTTTTTTATATAATTATTATGATTATATGTATTTTTGACATAACTACACGTAACAAACTTATCTTTTCCAATTTAATTCTTCTTCTTCTTCCTTTTTTTTTTTGAAATACCTTTTAAATAATAAAAGAGAATCTACACTTTCTAATTATTATACGTATATTTGTAATTCATATATATATATATATATATATATTAACTAACTCACTCTAAAACCTAAATAAATTTGGGATGTTACATAATACATAGTAATAATAAGAAGATCAAAATATTATACCTTCGTTAGAGCATTCGTACTGATAACGTGTTATAAATAAAGAAGAAGAACAGAGAAAAAAAGAATATCAATAAGACTATAAGAGAGAGTATTTCTCATTCCATTCAAGGCTGTTGAATACATTATACATTACTTATATTTATAGACACAGCTTTAAATTTTTGATAAAATTTACAAATATAATAATTAAAGATAATTGCAGATAATAGAGATAATGAGAGATACTGAAGATACGGAAGATAAAAAAAAAATTTAAATTTTCTTGTTAAAACCGTCACCGATTTTAATTAAAAACAAAAACAAAAAGTAATTAGCCCCCCGTTTTGCAGCCAAACCGGCGTCATTTTGGGTAGAGGAGGGCAGCGGAGGGAAGCCGCGTCCGAATCACCCGATTGTCTTCCCGACTGCCGAAGTTGTTTTAGCGCCAAATCGCCAAGGCCCTTCGCAAGGTAGCCTCTTATTTACATGGAAGCTCCAACTCTAATCCCTCATTCAGGTATGCCCGATGCCTGAATTAGGATATGGATCTTCTCTTTTTTCTCGCCATTTAGGCCTGCTTCAAACTCCTGAGAAAGCTGAAACCGTGAAATGGGGCATTTAAAGAGAATGGGTTTGCATCGTTTTGGATCATTGCATTTTCACAGATTGAACCCTGCACTTTCGTATTCTCTTTGCAATTCTTCCAGAACCTTTCTCTCTCTGTTCTCTACTGTTGCTTCTTCCCCATCTCCGGCCTCGGCGGAACAAATTTCCATCGTTGATTATCTAAGCACCAACTTCAAATTCTCTAAAGCTCAATCCGTCCGTATCTCAAAACGACTCTCTAAGATTAGGTCTCCTCAGCATCCATGGACGGTGCTTGATTATTTTAAACAGATTGGACTTTCTGAATCGCAGATTCAAACTACGATTAGTCGTCAACCCGAAATATTGTTATCACATGTGGATAAAACCCTGAAGCCAAAAATTGAGTACTTCCAGCTTCTAGGGTTTCAGGGTCTTGAGTTGGGTGAGTTTCTCTCAAAGAATGGACTTCTTCTGATGCGTAGTTTGAATAAAGCTGTGGTGCCCTGTGTGGAATGTCTAAGGAAACTTCTTAATGATGAGAAAGATTTAATTAAGCTGCTTCGAAGACATGCCGAGTGGATAATTCCAAACCAACAGAGGGTTTTGGACAATGCTGCTTTCTTCAAGAGTTGTGGGATCGTTGGGTCTCAACTTTCAGTTTTACTAACACGTCGCCCTCGTCTTTTTGTAACAAGACAGTCCCTGCTTCGAAACTATGTCTCGCGGGCTGTAAACATGGGTTTCTCCATAGACTCGGGAATGTTGGTATATGGCTTCCGGATAATTAGTGATATGAGCATTGTTATGTTTAACAGAAAGGTGGAAATAATTCAGAGCTGTGGGTTTTCCAAAGATGAGGCCATGCAAATGTTTAGAAGAAGTCCAGGGTCACTTGGCATGTCTGAGAAGAGGCTAAAGTTTAAAATTCAGGTGTTCTTGGATAAAATTATGCTGCCTAGGTCACTACTGGTTAATAACCCTGTGATTTTGACGATGAGCATGGAGAAAAGGGTGATTCCTCGCTGGAGGGTACTGCAACTGCTAATGTCAAAAAATTTACTCTAGAAGAATCAACCCTTTCTTGGGGTGCTTAAATTGCGGGAGGAAAAATTCTTGGAGATGTATGTTTCCAAGTTTAGAGATAATGAAGAGGTTTTACTACAGGCTTACAAGGGCCACGTTCTGGAAGATGGGTTTACATGGCAGTAATAAAAATCTTCAAGTTCTGTTTCACACGCTTCTCTGCTAGGGCCTTTGGGCACTATAGAATATATTTGGATTGAGGAGAGTAGAGAGGAAGGTGATTGAAATTAATGCTGACATTTTATTAATTTAGAGCTAATTTTAACAATTTGAACTTTTTATCTGACTTTTTCTGTATGCTGACTATGCTATTCCTCAAACATATGCTGGAGGGAATCATGGACAAGTTGTCAATGAATTTGATGATGTTGAGCTGCGCAGGAAAATATTGTGAAAATGCTTTGTTGTTGAAGCTACAGATTCTGGAAATATTTCCCTCTTTTCAACTGTCTCTCTGAATAAACTTATATATATATATATATATTTATTTATATTTTACCAAATGAATAAAGTGATAATGAAGTTCAATATCCTCAACATGTCTGCATTTAGCATGGACGAATAAAGTGAAGACCAGCTTGAGTGCACTTCCATTTTGTTGTATTTCAGAAGATTATGGTTACGGAGGAACAATAATCTCGTGAAGCTATTTGGCTTGGAATCTTGCGATGGACGGTTACACCAAGCTTATGATAATTGTGAGGAAGGAGCCTCTTCACTTCCTTCCCCTTCCATTTCCATTCACTTCTCATCTCAATCATTAAAATCACAAATTGAGTAGCCCGGGTTTGATATTTTATAAATTGATAGATAAGATATTTTTTGTTGTTGTTTTAAATCATCATGGCTAAAATTTACTAGTTTTAATTTTATTTATTTATTTTTGTAAAAACAATTTAACATTTTATTTGTAATTTTATAAAATATGAAATCTAGAATGTTCCCATTGTAATCTTATCAATGTTTTAAAAAATCGGACCGGAAGTTGAACCGAAAAAGTTAGTGGGACCGTTCAGACTATTTAGTCAGATCGGTAATATAATAATTAAATAAAAAATAATATTATATATACATGTAATGACATATGTCTAAGAAATATAATATTAAAGTGTCAAAAATACCAAAACATGTCAAATTATTAAGATATTAAGTAATTAATTAATGTTATAAAATGCTTGATAAAAAATAAAATTAAATACAAACCTTCTATCAGACAAAAGATAATGTAAAATTTATCAACATTAAATAATGTTTACTGATATTTAATTCTTTTTATAAACTTTGTTTTGACATGACAACACAATACCGTAGTGAAATTTATCTATTTTTGCCTTCTTCCTCACTCAATTTTATAATCACATGAAGAGAGACACGTGGTGAGAGAATGAAACTTGGTCAAAAAGTTGACCCCACTTGCTCTCTTCTCCTGTTTCATTTCAAATGGCCGTCTTCGACTTCGCATTCTTGAAGCCGCCTCGTATGGTTTCTCCATTTTGCTGATATCTAGAGCTTTAAAAGATGGATCTGGGTTTGTGATTAAAGGTAGATCTGATTAGTTATTAGTAGTAAGATCATCTCTATTTTTTCCTCTTTCTTGAATGGGTTTTTCTTACCTTCTCTCAATATTTTTTCCTTCATCTCCTTCTGCAACTTCTCTTATTTTTCCAATTGTTCGATTCTGTTAAACTCGTTCCGGTTTTCAAATCATTGAATCTTATAGTTGAAATGAGAAATGGCAGGAAATGGAGGGAGAGGAAAGTAGAGAGACTCCTCTTTGATAATTTTATACTTAAACATACACACATCTTTCTTTTCATTTCCTGATTGGAACTTCTATAGTTTTTTTTTCATATCTAATCTATAAAATTTCATGTCTTGAAACACTTTATCTAAATTAGCTTGTTTACCAAGAAAATCAGTTGGCCAAGTAGGATTTCCATGATGAGGGGGTAACTTTCAGTCTGATTTGTTTTGAGTTTCATGATTTCTTTTTTTTTTTTTAAATTCATTTTAGTCCTCCGCAAGAAGTCTTTTTTTAATTGTATTTTTCAAATTTATTCTTTTGACATGATTTGAAAAAGCCATTGGTTTTATAGCAATTTGACACTCCTCATCCACAATTGGTAAAACCGGACTCACAGGGGATATCATGGGTGCAGCTCGTTTCAACAAGGAAACATGAAAAATAGGGTGGACCGAGACCCTGGTGGCAACTCCAGTTCATATGCGACCTTGCCGATTTTGTTCAAAATCTTAAAGGGTCCAAAGTACCGTGCAGCCAACTTATGCAGGGATGAATTATTCAACAAATTTCACCTAAAGGGATGTAACTTTAAAAACACCATATCGCCAATAGAAAACTCTCTATCAGAGCGATGCTTATTTGCTTGCTGCACCATTCAGTTTTGAGCATTCAGCAAATGTTGTTTAAGAGTTCGAATAGTAATCTCCCTTGACACATAGACACGATCAACCATGTCATTATTGGAATCTCCTGGCGGATACGAAAGATGAGTAGGCGGCAGAATACCATAAACTGCTTGAAAGGGAGTCATATTGATAGCTGAATAATAGTTAGTGTTATACCATAATTCAGCTAACGACAGCCATTTAACCCACTGCTTCGGATAATCACTAGTCATACACCTCAAATAACATTCCAAATAGTGACTCAATACATCTGCCTGTCCACCAGATTGGGGGTGATAGGCTAAAGAATACTGAAGCTTGACCCTATTGAGTCGAAATAATTCCTTCCAAACTTTGCCACAAAAAATGGAATCTCTATTTGTTACTATAGACTTAGGGAACCCACGCAATTTAACAATGTTATCCATAAAAACTTGGGCCACATCAACTGCAGAAAAAGGATGCTGTAAGGCAACAAAATGTGCTGCTTTGCTGAGGCAGTCGACTACTACTAAAATGGTAGTTTTAAAGTAAGACTTTGGAAGACCTCCAATGAAGTCCATTGAAAGTTCAGTCCAGATGTGATCAGGGATGGGCAATGGCTGAATTAGTCCTGGAGTGGCAATGGTTTCATATTTGAAATGCTGACATGTACTGCAATTTCTCACAAATTCACGAACAACTTTTTCAAGACCCTTCCATAGGAGATAGAAGAAATGCATTTGCATGTAGCTATGGCACTAGAATGGCCCCCAATTGCGTCTCCATGAAAGTGAGATAGTAACTCTGACCACAAGGCACAATCTGCTCCTACTACCAAATAGCCCTTACGTTTCAGTACCCCGTTTGACCATGAAAAAGCAGGATTAGACTGAGGGTCATTTTCTAAATCAGCGATAAGACGCTGAATGTGTTCATCAGTAGCCCATGATTGTTGAACCCAATCGTATAACTCTATCATAGGGGTAGTAATGGCAACAACCAAAGCCTCAAATTGTCATGAAAGAGCATCTGCTACTAGATTGTCCTTGCCTTTGCGATACTTAATATCATAAGTCAGAACCCACAATTTATTAATCCATTTTAGTTGATAAGGGGAAACAGACTTCTGTTGTAATAAATGCTTCGGTGGAAGATGATATGTTCAAATCGTAAAGGGGTGACCAACCAAGTAAGAACGCCAGTGCTTGACAGCGAACACAATGGCCATATGTTCCCGTTCATAAGTAGAGAAGGTGCGATAGCGACCATTAAGACTTTTACTTATAAAAGCAACAGGGTGACCCTTTTGACTCAACACAGCCCTATTCCGAATCCTAAAGCATCAGTCTCAATGATAAACTTCTCATTAAAGTTAGGAAGTGCTAAAACTGGAGAAGTCATAGCAGTCTTTAATGAGTCAAAAGCACGTTGGGCTTCTTTTGTCCGCTGAAACTTAGAATCATGGTGTAGTTACATTGTCAAAGGCTGGCAGGTCAGATTGAAATTCTTCACAAAGCAAAGGTAATATCCGGCAAGTCCAAGGAATCCATGCAAGGCACGCACAGCTGTAGGAGGAGGCCATGACTGAATGGATGCTATCTTTTGAGGATCAACCTCAACACCTTTAGCCGAAATAATATGTCCCAGATAATCTACCTGTGTTGGTCCAAAAACACATTTGCTAGCTTTAGCATAAAGTTGATGTGTATGTAAAATAGAGAGCGTTTGAGTCAAGTGAGTTAAATGGGTAACCCAATCAGGACTATAGACCAAAATGTCATAAAAAAAAAAACAAGAATGAATTTTCACAGATGAGCTTTAAAACCGAATTCATTAGGCTCTGAAAAGTTGACGGGGTATTCATGAGCTCGAAGAGCATCACTATAAATTTGTATAAGCCTTCATGAGTTTTAAACGCCGTCTTGTGAATGCCTAGAGGATGCATTCAAATCTGATGATAGCCAGCTCGTAAGTCAAGTTTTGAAAAATAACAAGCGCCCTACAACTCATTAAGAAGCTCTTTAATGAGAGGAATAGGAAATTTTTTTTTAATAGTCTGGTCATTCAATCGCCTATAGTCAACGCAAAAACTCCAAGTACCATCTTTCTTATGAACCAACACAACTGGTACTGTGAATGGGCTCCAACTTGGACGAATAACTCTAGTTTGAAGCATTTGCTACACTTGTCGTTCAATCTCATTCTTTTGAACTTGGACTTCAGAGAGCCCATCCCAAAAATTTCAATGTGTTGGCCTTGATAATTGAAGGCAATAAAATGCTGGTCCATGTCCAAAATAATGCGACCCAACCTCCTGAGCCACTAGGCTCCCAAAATTAAATCTAAGACACCTAAATCCATCACCAAAAAATCATCCACAAAGGTCCTATCAGCCGTTGACCATGGTAACTCTTGACAAAATCTATTGATCGGAAGCTGATGACCACCTGTGACATTAACACACAGAGCATGACCATCTATGATTGGAGGCTTCAATCGTTTCGCAAGGGCAGCATGAACAACATTCTGTGTACTGCTAGTGTCAATTAATATTACGATTCTCTGTTTCTTAATGTATCCCTCCAATTTCAATGTTGTACACCCTTCACTACCTTCTACTACATTGATGGTAGCTGTCGGTAAGGAATCAGAGTCCAATGTATCAATAGCATAAGCAAAATCATCATCGTCATTATATGGTATAACAAGCATCATTACCTGGGATTCTTTGCATTTGTGAGATGAGGTGTATTTATCGTTACACCAATAACAGAGGCCCTTGCGACGCCTGTCTTCCATATCCTTTTTGGATAATGTCACTGAAGGCTTCTTGACAGGTGCAGAAGACGAAGAAGTGGAAGAAGGAAGGTTTTATGTAGAAGAAGATTTTGCCGCCTGGTAAAATGATGATCAACCCCTAAAATTACTAGAGGGCAATGGAGTCTTAGAAGGCTGATGAGTCTTCGTGAACTGGCAGCAGTATCATACATTGCTTGGAGGGAACGTTCTTGCATATGGGCCATCTGCATCATGCTAGCTAGACTTGTTGGTCAAAAGGCAGCTACGCAAGCTTGGAGATCAGTACACAATCCTCCTAAGAAACAGTTCATCAAAACTTCCTCAGGAATATCCATGTCAATGAGCAGATCATCATGAGGAAATGTCTGAAAAGTCCACACAAACAAATCCTTCCACTTTGAAGAATTACTATTTGGCATTGGTGTTGGCAAAAATTTCTACATCTATGCTTTGTAAACTGGATGGTCTTTGCACATTTTGTAGCCATAACAATGTTGTCCCACTTTCTATGAGAGAAGGTATGTTTAAGTTTCCCATTTCGAAATCCCATCTAGGAGCAGCGAGTGAGCTTCTGTTTGAACGTGCAAGCAAATGATCCATCTTGCATTCACAATTAGGAGTTTAGAAAATGACAAGTTGGTTTAGGAAAAATGGAAGTGTACTTCATGTAAAAACTGGCAACCCGCTACATTTAGGCGACAACTTCATTGCTACCAAACTTGTTAGGCCCTCTTTGATAGGAAATATTGAGAAATTGGGATTCGAAAAATTTTCTTACACTGTTTGGCTCGACAGAGGGGAGGGGAGGAGAGGAGAGGAGAGAGATTTTAATGAAGGGAAGAAATGAGAGTATAGTTAGAAAGGGGAGGGTATGGAGGGGGAAGTGAGGGGGAGGGATTTTAATAAAAAAGAAGAGAGATGAGGAAATTTAGTAATACCATGTTTGGTTTAGAAGACAAGGGGATGAGAGTTAATCAAAAATTCACTATTTTAACCTTATATAATTAAAATGGATTTTCTCACTTTTTTATTCTATCAAAATATAAATGTGTATAATGCAATCCACCAAATTTAATAAAAAATTATTTAACTTGCATAAAAATTTAAATCACAAATTATATACTAGTTTTGTTCAAAATAACAACAATTATAATTTTTTAATTATACCAACCTTCTTAAAAAAAACAAATTAAAAAAATAGATTGAATTTCTCTACCAATATAAATTGCAATTAAAGTAAACATCCGCATTTTCAAAACAAAAGGATCCATGTGAAAAAAGATGCACAGGCAAATATATCATCCACATTAAAAATCAAAAGAATAAGAAAGGAATAAAAATATTTTATTTAGATTAATTTTGAAATATAAAATTTTATCTCTCATCTCTTTTCCAAAACAATCCCACTTTTAGAGGTGAGGCTAGAAGAGAAAAGAAGGGGATGAGAGCCCTTCCCCTCTTTAAAAAATATACCAACTAAACAAGGGGAAAGGGAGTTGTCCTTAAAAAATGTACCAACCAAAATCTCCTCCCCTTCTAAAAATTCCATGCCAAACACGGCGTTAAAGTGTTTGATAGTGGGGATGCTCGCCCCTTGGGACTGGTAATTGCCATGAAGAGTGATTGCGCAAAACCGGGAAAGAGGTGGTATCGGAAATTTAACCCTGAAATTGAAGCTTTCCGAGCCAAATCACCCTTCTTTTACTCCTCCATTGAAGACAAATGTGGAAATATTTATGCTAATTTTCATTGACAGAGATGACAAGGGAGGATAATAAAGATGATGGCGGGCAAACGACTGAAGAGCAGGTGAGAGTGGGAGCAGCTGAAGTTTAAAATAAAATTAATATGAGGAAAAATTGTAATAGGGTTCCATCCAAGAGAATCAAATATAAAAAAATCTCTTGAAATTATCAAATTAATCTCAAGTTTCAAGGGATTTCATTGCAAGAGATTTCAATTTTTTAATTATTAAATTGCCCTTATCTTTTTTTTAATATGTATTGACAACTGGAAAAGAAGCCGTAGTTAATAACTTAAGACATAACAGTTAACAACTATCATAATAGATATTCATAATGCATTTTCTCAACGCATCACAAAAATATAATGCATGAGTTGTCAATACTTATCATGATAGTTGCTAATTATTACCTCTTAAATTCTTAATGATTGCTCTTTCAATTATCAATGCATACTTTAAAAAAATAATTTAGTAATTAAACAAGTAGAATCTCTTGTAATAAAGTTCCTTAGGACTTTTGATTAATTTAATCATTTTGAGGGACTTTTTGGTATTTAATTCTTTTGAATGGGATCTTATTGCAATCTTCCCTTAATACAAGCATTCCCTTCAAATATTAGAATGGTAGAAAGCTTCCTGGTTTGCTTCTCCTCTTAACATTCGCATTGATGACATATGACAATGTGGACTGATTTGCTGGTTAAAATGGTTATCTCAGATTAATATTAAGGATAGTACTAAGCTGAATCTTACTCAAAAGGCACTTTTTCCTTTTAGTGATTCACATCATCTGGGAAGCAAGGACTGCTAAGTCACAGTTCTGCCCGAGAAATCTTTGCCTAGATTTATGTTTTGGAACAGATTTCGTAGGTAGCAACACCCTGTACCAATACAAGAGCAGTTTGGGAAGGAATGTGCAGGAGCTGTGGTTTCAACAGATATTCTGCCTTCAATTTTCTCCCTGTAACACTGGCTGGTTATTATTACGGCATAATGATTTTTGCAGGCCTAGGCGTGGCATGTCATGGAGGAACTTCTTTTGGGCAATATTGTCGAATTCTTCCTATTGTGCCCTCCAAAGGAATTACCATTCCGTTATTATTATTTTATTTTTTTGGGCCTGCCCAAGGAATTACTATTCAAGATGCTCTTTGCAGGATTCTTCTATCCTTGTTGAACGCTCGGGTTCTCTCATGATAGTGCTCAAATCTCAGCAGCATTTTTGACCTTTCAAAGCTCTACCCAAAGAGGATCATGTTGTCAATCAGAATTTTTGTAACTTAGTAGGCGGATTTCATAGTTATTTTGTCTTAGTTGATCGTCTTCTATTTATGTCCTTACAATCTAATGGGATGTTTGGATAGAAACCAAATCATGGTTTTAAAATGTTTTTATAATTTAAGAAATAAATATGTAGAGGAGTTTGTCTCGTTTTGCAAAAAAGTATTTCTTAAAAATACTTTTAAGGGTTGCCAAACATAGGCTTGGTGCTGTTTAAAAAAAAAAAGTCTCACTCCAATTCTCAATCCCATTCTTGTTCCCTAATCCCTCAAAATTCAGTCCTGCCCACCAAACAGGTTTTTAGTTCTTCCTTTATTATTATTTTTTTGGTTGTTAATCTTCCACTTACAATCTCACCCTCATATATCATTTTCTCTTTTAAAGTATTCACAAATTCTTTTAAAAGATGCAAAATAACTGCTTTTTAAAACTTCATGTGTTTCCGCACTTCACTAAAATATAAATTTCAATTACTTACGGACACTTGAATAAAATATAAATTTACAACTACAGTTACTACTTTTATAATAAAACATTAGTGTTTTCACAATACAAATAATACTTTTTTCTTGACTACATACTTTTATGCCATTAATTAATGTTCAACACATTTACCTATTCCTTTAGATTGTAAACCAAATACGTGCCATACTATGCACACTGAAATAACTCATTCGTTCCCTACCCATTTCCACATACCATAAATGGGAAACTGGAACCATAGCAGGAGGAGATTCATGAGCAATGACATTGCTTTCCACCTTGTGAAGATGGAGGAATGGCAGAGTGCATGATAAGTGAAGTTGGCACGCATTGGCTTACTCTTTCTTTTGTCTATTTCTGCTTTCATTAGTCAAGGTTATTTTTGTCAATTAACCTTAAACCTTAATTTCATGTGAAAATGACAAAAAATGCTTGTTGAATTTTAAAATAACAAATAAGTGATGTTGTCTATTCTTGTAATGTTTTGGCATATATAAATATATCAAAATTACCTATCTGTTATTTTAAAATTAAATTCAACAGGTACTTTTTAGTAATTTCTTATAATTTAATTTCATTTTGGGTCCCAAATACTTGAGTGAACTACTGAAATTCCTTGACCCTGATTTTTTCTGACCAGCCTTTGACCCTGATTGAAGATAATGTTGGTTTTGTGGTCCTTTAATGAAATTCTGCTTACTTTATCAAAATATTTAAATTTGATCTTTCATATTTTACATTTAATTTTTACATTTTATCTTTTTTCCCCCTCTTTTTTTTTTTGGGAGAATTCTATATCCTTTTCCGTTAATATTTTTTTGTCATGAGATTCTTATTTCCTATTTGTCAAAAAAAATTCCCCTCTTTTTTGGTACAAAAGAGGGCAAAGCCCAAGCACAAAATTAAAAACTCTGGGGAATCAAATTCCACATACTCTTGGGTAACAAAGCTCTCAATTGCAGCGGGCAAGAGTCCAATATTGAGGAGCATGAAAGACCATCCTTTGCTAAAGCATCTGCCAACTGGTTCTGTTCACGAGATATGTGCGGTAAAGGCACTTCCAATGAATAATTCAACAACTTCAGAATCTGCACGAAGACTAGACTTGCTTTGCTTCCTTGTTAGTGCAATTTCTGGATAATAAATCCACCAAGTTCTTTGAATCAGATTCAAGAAAAATCATCTTAAATCCAAGATCCCAAGCTGGCAAGGCACAAGCCCCTTTAAAATGGCCCACTCCTCCGCTTCATAAGCCAATAAAATGAGTAAATCCAGCAATCCATTTACCAACAAAACTCCCCCACAGCCCGATTTCTTATTGGTAGAGCTCGTGGAGCTTAACCCAACCCAATGGCGGTAGTTGCCATGGTAAAATGCCTCTTTTTTCAGTAACAAGGAAAATGAATCGAACAACGAAACCAAAAGGAAACCCCTCCTTAAAACCATTAGCATTGATTTATTTAAAAGTAAAAACCCCACGCCTCTGCTTCCCTCCGTCAGCTGAGTTGAACCTCTTTACATATTCGTCCCTTTTTCTAGAGCTGAAATTTATGTAGTAATCTGATTGAAAGCTGCTCGCAGGCCCTCTGTCCTCCTCCTCCTCCACCAGATGCCTTTATATTGATTTTGATTCGAGTGGGAAGCTTGAGACCGGAATTGGCAACCGAGTCTGCACAATATACGGCGGTTTCGGCGGTTCAGCCAAGCTCACATGCCATCGTTCATTAATTTTAATTGGAGACTTTCGTCTCTTTGATAATCTATACTTTGTGTCTGGGGACACCGTACACTTTGTTTTTGGAGCTCAATACTCAGGTGACCATTACCATTTCGGTGTTCTAATAAATTCTACCTGAATGGTTTTTTTTGTTTTTTTTGTTTTTTTTCATTTCTTCTATCCTAATATGGCAAAAGGGCATATAATGATTATGGTAGAATTTAGGGACGTTTACCAAAGTATCGAACTTTATTTGGGCGATAAATACTCCGTGATCATTGAAGGAGGTTGGACAAGGTTCCAGGTAATTTAACTCTCATTATTGAAATAATTATTGCATTTCCAATCTCATGGTTCCCGCAATGAAGTATTGAACACGGTTTCACTGCCCTCCAACTATTTTTATATATTTAATCATCTGTTTTTTTCGGATGTACATGGCATGGATAGCGTGTAAGAGAGGGTAACTGGTAATTAGATGGATTTTAAAGAATCATAGAAATTTTTTTTCCACCTTTTATATGGTGTATAATTATACAGAAACTAGTCTTTTGACCAAGGAGACCGGGCATATTGGCCAATAAAAAAAAGTCCCTAGAATAGGCTTGGGTAATGTTCATATATGCTGAAGCCTTTGGATCTATTGTAGGATTAAAAACTTAATACGCCTATAATATCTGCTATTACTTTCTATTATGACTGTTGGTTTTGTTTACACTCCCCCCTTCCCCCAAAAATCAGTTGTTGGCTGGAAATATATCATGATGACATATATCATGTCTTGCTTGCCAGGTTAATAATTGAGAATAAAAGACAATCAAGATGTTGATGGCAAGCCATTCTCAGTTCTTCGTGAGAATTTGCTATTGTACTGCTATTATCCAGGGCTGAGTAAGTCAGCCAGAGCTGGCTAGGTTTGGCAGAAAGTTTCTTCTTGCAGCACATTCTGTACAGTTGCGTGCTTACACTTGCCAAAACCAGTTGAAGTCACCTTCTAATACTATCACATGCATCACAGAAACCTTGAGCTATGGGGCCCACTGGTCCCTCTCAAACCACCCTAGCCCCCAGATTTCATGTTTTCTTCAAAAGGGTTTTTCAGAAATTACTGAAGGAATTGCTGGTAAAGCACTACATGCATTATGTATAAAAGATGTTGTTCAGCTCAGCACATTCTATGAAAATACCTTGATTAACATGTACTCTAAGTTTGGTGACATAAAGTATGCACAATATGTGTTTGACAGAATGCTGGAGAGAAATGAAGCTTCTTGGAATAACATGATGTCAGGGTTAGTTCGATGTGGTTGGTACTTTGAAGCGATGCCTTTTTTCTATCATATGCTTGAAAGGGATGCCAAGCCGAGCAGTTTTGTAATTGCTAGTTTATTGACTGCATGTGATAGGTCAGGCTGTATGATCAAAGAAGCACTTCAAATTCATGGTTATGTTGTCAAATATGGTTTGTTCTCTGACGTGTTCGTAGGCACTTGTCTTCTGCACTTTTATGGTTCATATGGTTGGGTTTGTGAGGCCAGCAAGACCTTTGAGGAGATTATTGAACCAAATATAGTGTCTTGGACTTCTTTGATGGTGACTTATGCAGATAATGGTGATCAGGAGGAGGTTATAAATATTTATCAGCATCTGAGACGCAATGGGTTTTATTGTAATCAAAATACAATTGCTACAGTTTTTAGTTCTTGTGGGATGCTTGGGGATAGACTTTTGGGCTATCAAATCTTGGGAAATGTGATTAAATCTGGACTAGACAGTAATGTTTCTGTGGTGAATTCCCTCATATCCATGTTTGGTAGCTGTAGTAGCATGGAGGAGGCATCTTCTGTGTTTAATGACATGAAGGAACGTGACACCATCTCTTGGAATTCAATCATTACTGCAGCTGCGCACAATGGTCATTGTGAAGAATCTCTTCGAAACTTTTCTTTGATGCGTAATACTGATACAGAAACAAACTATATTACAATTTCGGCCTTATTATCAGTGTGTGGGTCGGCTCAAAAATTGAGTTGGGGAAGAGGACTTCATAGTCTTCTTGTAAAATCTGGACTAGAATCAAATGTTTGTGTATGTAATAGTCTCTTAACTATGTATTCTGTTGCTGGAAAATCTGAGGATGCAGAGCTTGTATTTCATACAATGCCAGACAAGGATTTAATCTCTTGGAATTCCATGATGTCAGGCTATGTTGAGGATGGAATGTACCTAGAAGCTATACAACTTTTCATTGACATGCTCCGGGCTAGAAGGGCAATGAATTATGTTACTTTCACAAGTGCATTGGCCGCTTGTTCTAACCAATCAAACATAGTTGAAGGAAAAACTGTTCATGCTCTTGTAATCCTTTTTGGTCTACATCACAATTTGATCATAGGCAATACATTGGTTACCATGTATGGGAAGTGCAATTTGATGTCTGATGCACAAAGGGTGTGCAAAGCCATGCCCAAGAGAGATGAAGTAACTTGGAATGCACTGATTGGTGGCTTTTCTGATAATGAACAACCTAATGAGGCATTGAAAGCTTTTAAGTTAATGAGAGAAGAAGGTGTACGTACAAATTACATCACAATTGTCAATGTTCTTGGTGCTTGCATATCTCCTGATGATCTTTTAAAACATGGATTCCCTATCCATGCACATACTGTTGTGACAGGGCATGAATTAGATACGTATGTTCAAAGTTCCCTCATTACAATGTATGCCAAGTGTGGCGATCTTGATACAAGTAATTTCATTTTTAATGAGTTAGGTAGTAAGACCTCTAGTGCTTGGAATGCTATTATTGCTGCAAATGCTCATTATGGGCCCGGTGAAGAGGCCCTCAAACTCATTGTAAAAATGATGAGTGCTGGGTTTCGTTTAGATCAGTTTACTTTCTCCATATCTCTTGCTATTGTAGGTAACTTGGCTGTATTGGATGAGGGCCAGCAGCTCCATGCCTTGGTTGTTAAACTTGGGTTTGAGTCAGATCATTATGTGTCAAATGCTACAATGGATATGTATGGAAAATGTGGGGAAATTGATGATGTGTTAAAAATTGTTCCCCTACCTAGCATCAGGTTGCAGAGGTCTTGGAACATATTGATATCAGCATTAGCAAGACATGGGTTTTTCCAAGAGGCTAGGGAAGCTTTTCACGACATGCTTAGTCTGGGACTGAGACCTGATCATGTCACCTTTGTCTCACTTTTATCTGCTTGTAGTCATGGCGGTCTAGTGGAAGAGGGTCTTGCATACTACTCTTCAATGACTAGTGAATTTTGCGTTCCAGTAGGAATTGAGCATTGTGTTTGCATAATTGATCTTCTTGGGCGAGCTGGCAGGCTTGCTGAGGCTGAGGCTTTTATTGACACAATGCCAGTTCCACCAAATGACCTTGTGTGGCGTAGCTTGTTGGCTTCTTGTAAAATACATGGTGATATGGAACTTGCAAAGAAAGCTGCTGAGAATCTTTTCAGGATGGATTCCTCAGATGATTCAGCCTATGTTCTTTATTCTAATGTATGTGCATCAACCAGAAGATGGGATGATGTAGAGAATGTTAGAAAAGAAATGATTACTCATAATATAAAGAAGAAGCCTGCCTGCAGTTGGATCAAGTTGAGGAACAAGGTGACTTCTTTTGGAATGGGAGACCAGAGTCATCCACAGAATGAACAAATCATTGTGAAGTTGGAAGAGCTCATGAAGCTGCTAAAAGAGACAGGTTTTGTGCCTGACACAAGCTATTCACTACAAGATATAGATGAAGAACAAAAGGAGCATAATCTTTGGAACCATAGTGAGAGAATTGCCCTTGCATTTGGATTGATCAATTGTCCAGAAGGTTCGCCAATTAGAATATTCAAGAATCTTCGTGTCTGTGGTGATTGCCACTCTGTTTTCAAGCTTGTTAGCAAAATCCTTAGTAGGAAAATTATACTTAGGGACGCATACCGGTTTCACCATTTTACTGGTGGCAAGTGTTCTTGTTTAGACTACTGGTAGCGGATTGGATTTTGTTGCAAATATATAATTGAAAAACTGGGCAAAGAAATTAAAACCATGCTTGAGTTCTATTCGATCAATTGGTTGCAGCTCTTGGAAAAAGTGGATTATACCAATGAAAGATACAGGCTATAATTATTCCTCTTGCACAATGGGAGGTTAGTTGTCTTGCATTTTTTTTTTTTCCCAAATGACATTGTATTTTATTTATCTCAAATTAGTTCCCTAAGAAGATTTATTATTTTCTTCTCATCTTCGAATCTTATAATCACGTATGAGAGAGAATAGAGCCAATTGAATACCATTAGTCTATATGTTTGCATTGTCATTCTTTATTTTGATTTTCTTTTCCTTTTTATTTGACTTTATTGAAAAAATCTATATTTTATAATGTGTTTCGTTGCTTATTTTATGCTGGATGGTTCTTATATTTCCATTCTATTAATTTGTCGTTTCTTTGTCGTTTGAGTATTAACTGATTTTTGTGCATTTTACTTTATCATAGTTTGACTCTCCTTGCATTTTAAATGTTCGCCTTTATTAAATGTTATTGGTTAGTATAATGAGATTGATAGTTTTCTTAGTCTAAGAGCTGTGCATGCTCTGTTTAGTTCCCTTTTTACTTAAAGCCCAACACTTGTTTTTAGTATTCTATTGTTGATTTTTTCCCCCTCTTTTCACTCAAAGATTCAAACCCCTTTTTTTCCCCTTTGTTTCTTGGAAATGCAGTGTGATATGACTACATGATGTTTAGATCCGTTGTTGCTTGTGCTTTGGTGGGATTTGATTTACTTCGCGGTGGAATACATGATCATACTTGCACTATTCGATACTATTGAAATAGTTTTTCTATAGTATTTTATTGACTATTGGCCTACTTTATTTACTATAGATAGATACACTGGGTTCCTACCAAGTAAGAACCAAGTAATCCCCTTCCCCCCAAGTACTGTCCCTTGTTTCTCTACAGGTGCTAATAAAGATAGGAGGCTTCGCCCTTCCCATAATGCTTGGCCTTTCAGGATTGCGACAACAATTCCATGCATTTCTGCTGTCTTTCTCCCAAGGTTTGAAACCTGATCTCTGTTTGAGAATGGAGTTTCATATAATTATCAGAATGATACTGTTTTAACTGACAAGGACTGTCTTTCATTTACTGCCTTTTGCACCTTGTTCATCATCTTGGGTGGTTGCTTTTTAGATTTCTGGAAGTGGGCTAAACTTATGGTTAGAACAGAGTCTGAGATATGGTTAGCTGACAGGCTTGCCCACTGATAACTATGTGGACGGAACATCCCAATCCTCTCTAATATTATACTGGATAAATCTGAATAAAAAGGATAACCACCTAGAGCGTGACAAATCACCATCACCATCACCATCACTGTTATCATCATTATTTATTTATTTTGTTGCGTTGATAGTTTTGATGAGAAGGGAGAACTTAAGAAAGCAGAGGACAAATGATCCTTCCTTCCTAATTATAAAAGAAAATAAACAAAAGATGAAAAAGACTTTTATTTCAATATTTGATTTTAGATTCGCCAGGGCAATCTTTTCTTTTAAAACAAAAATCGGCTTCAGCTTTTGAGGAGGCCATAAATAAGTTTGGATATGATTAGAGCTCAATTCTATGTTTTCTCTTGAATACCACCTTGCAGGATTTTTGTCCAATTGGGTTGTGCTTGTATATCCCCCGATTTTTGTGGCTAATCTGTGAATTCTATAGCGTATTATCTGTAATTTGGATTTGCATGCGTTTCAAATGTATTTCTTGAGCAGAAATTTCATTTGGTTCTAATTGTGTTGTAGGACTTATTTGCCTATAAATAAGGAAATCAGGCCATGCGAGTGAAAAAGGTCGATATCCAAGGGGTGCAAGGAGCTCTGGACATTGCTTATGTTGGTCGGGATGATATCTCCGTTTATCACAACTTGCTAGATGTCGTAAAGACTTCCATGTTAGTCATACTGAGACATCAATATTGTTACTTCACCTTGTTTGGTGCAACGAGCAAAAAGCCTGGGAGTTTTGTTTTGTTTTGTTTTTTTTCCCTCCTTTCTTTTGAGATTTTAGAGCTTTTAAGAAAGAGAAAGCTAGATGATTGTCAAGAGAGAAGGAGATCATATTGCCCTATGTATCTTACAATTTTTGTCCTAGTTTCATCTTTTTTGCTCGCAAATCTCTACAATTAATGGGTTTTTGATGGGGCATATTGGCGCACTGTGATTCATGCATGATTCATACAACTGATCCCCCTTGGTGAGATAGGGTTTTTTATTGTTACCGCCATTATTTTCTTGATTATAATGCATTATGTTGATGATTCAGAGTGGCTATTGGTTGTGTTGCAGTTTGATTACAGTTAGCTGGTAGATTCTTGAGATTCTGATTCTTCGGCATTGTCATGCTGCTTGGATGACTATTTGAATGAATTCAACCTATAAGTGATCGACTAATTAGATAAATTTATTTAGACCAATAAGATTTATTAAGGGTTAAGGTACAAATTTGTTCAGGAAGTTTTTATTCAAGAATACTAGTTATCTGAAAGTTTTTTTAGTACAAATTTGTCTTAAAGCTTTAAAATCATAGCAGTATTTTTCTATATCATTAAAAGTCTAACATTAACTATTAAAATAGTAATGTTGACTTTTAAATTTTATAGGCAAATTTGCATCTAAATAACCTTTCAAGTACCTATTGTTTCTGAATGAAAACTCTTAGGTTAAATTTATACCTAAACATATTTATTAACAACATAAGTATGTGGATTATCGCAGCATTAGTTTTCATGGCAAGGGGATTTGGCCCACTTACTCTTTCTTCAGTCTATTTTTTATTTCATTAGCCAAGGTTATTTTATAAATTTCTTTCCCAACATCTTGGCCCTAAAATACTGCAGTGAAACGTTAGAATTTCTTAATTCTTAGTCCTGATTGGAAATAATGTTGGTTTTTTGGTCCTCTAATGAAATTCTTCCTTTTTCATTTGATTAAAAAAACATTTTTTAGACTTAATCTCTTCTACTAAATTATTCCCTCTACTCTAATATCAGCCCTTTTCTACAGTTCCTTTGTATCCAAAACCCAGCCATTTATAGCTTAGATGATGTTACTAATATTTACCATACAGGGCCACGCCAGATAATGGAATGAGATGAAAGGTCCTCAGGGTGAGAGGATTATTTTGGAAATTTCAAATTATTATGCAATTATATTAAAATGAGTGCTTTAATATCTACAATATGAGACACGTAATCATTAATTTCTTCCAATTTCGTGTTGCAATGCTATAGAAATATTGCAAGTCATTTTTCTTTTGAACTGAGTTGCCGGGTCACATATAAATCTTAAAAACGTTGCATTTAGATCTAAATTTTTTTTTTTAAAAAAATGTCAGTTCGATCCAAACATATGGTTAGGCGCCGTAAGGTTTGAGTAAAGAAGCCGATGAAACAGAACTTCTCTTTTTCTTTCTTTCTTTTTTTTATTAAGCACATGTATTCTCCTATTAGATACTACTTTTGCTCCTAATTATAAGAGTTAATTGAATAATTTGAAAAGATTAGAGAAAAAAATTAAGCTAGTTATTTGTAACAAATATGTGCTGTCTTTCCTAAAATATCCTTGCTAATCAAGTGTATTGGTTATAACTACCATCGTTAGAAGGATTATTTAAAAAAAATACATAAATATGAGAGAAAAATGGATTTGAGTCTTATATTTAGGACTAAAATAAAAGTCAAATAAATTTTTATATTAAGAAACGGAGATAGTACTAGACTTAATTATCACTATTATGTAGAAGCATCTTCCAAATGGTGGGCCCTTGTAAGCCTCCAATAAAGCCTCTTCATTATCTCTAAATTTGGAAATATATTTCTTCAAGAATTTCTTCTCCTGCAAAAGAAGCACTTGAAGAGAACTGGGATTCTCGTTAAGTAAATTTTTTGAGACTAGCAATTTCCGTACCCTCCATCGAGGAATCACCCTTTTCTCCATGCTCAACATCAAAATCACAGGGCTATTAACCAGTAGTGACTTCGGCAGCATAATTTTAACCAAGCACACTTGAATTTTAAACTTCAGCCTCTCCTCAGATCTGCTAAGCAATCCTGGAGATCTTCTGAACATTTGCATGGTCTCATCTTTGGAAAATCCACAGCTCTGAATTACTTCCAACTTGTTCTCAAATTTGCCAATGCTCATGCTAGTAGTTGTCCGGAGCCCATGTACCAACATCCCTGAGTTTATGGAGAAACCCAAGTTTACAGCCCACGAAACATAGCTTCGAAGCTGGGACTCTCTTATTACAAAAAGACTAGCGTTATGTGTCAGTAAAAATGAAAGTTGAGACCCAACGATCCCACAACTCTTGAGGAAAGCCGCATTGTTGAAAACCCTTTGTTGGTTTGAGATTATCCACCTCCCATATCCTTGAATATTCACAATTATTCAGACCACAAATTAAAAGAATTGCATTCGTTGAGAGAAGTTCACCTAATTCAGAACCCTGAAACCCTAGAAGCTGCAAGTACTCAATTTTTGGCTTCAGGGTTTTATCCACACTTGAGAACAATATTTGGGGTTTAAGACTAATCATAGACTGAATCTGCGATTCAGAAAGTCCATTCATGATGTAGTTTAATAGCAAGAAAAGAAACTCAATTACATAAAATTTTCCTTAACTTATCATTACCAACAACTTTTTTTAATCTCTAACACTTAATAATAAATATTCATGATTTGTAAGTCTGTAACTACATATTATCACTCTTTTTTTAATTATAAGTCACTTGTATTCTAAGCCCGCAAAGTAAGAGAGTCTTTTCTTAGGAGAAAATACGGTTCAATTAACTGATTAGTTCTTCAAAAGCAATGAACCTTTTCTCATGCTGTTTAAGTAGCAGACCAGACCTACTTTTTATACTATGTTTTAGTTGCGTATGGGTATCATCTTATTAAAAACAGTCTTATTCGAAATATTATCGAACACATAAAACTAGTTTGAAACAAGGAGGTCACAAGTTTGAGTTTGCGAGGTACTCATAACCAGGCGCATGATTAGATAATTATATTGTATGTTAATCTCCATCTGAATGATATTTTGAGAGAGCTTAATACACATTAGGGTGTGTTGGGGATGCCATTTGGGGGCTTAAACATATACCCCGAATGGAAAAGCTGGGGCTGCAAGAAAGAGTGTTTGGTCCCACGTTTTGGCAATATGACCTTTTTGCTTCAAATAGACTCTTGGAATAAGTTGATCCGTCTTGCTTTTTTTGAGGTGGGCAGTGCGATGGATAATACTGTTAGGAGTATTAATTGTATTTTAAATTTTTTACCCACCTTGACCCTCTCTTGCGTGCATATTTTCTCTCATTTGTGGCTAAAAAATCGAAAGAAAAGAACAGAGGCCATCGACCTTTATCTCCAGTGTCTTCTGCCGTCTCCCCACCATGCTCCTGCTGTCTTGTGCGGGAGTCATTGCATTTGTATGATTTCTAATTTATATATATATCCATCAAATATATTTAATTAAGTATTTTAGTATTTTTCAATTTCTTCCTAATAATAAATTAAATTCCTTTATTTTTAATAATTTTATTTTCAATACTTCTTTTAAAATAGTCACATTATATACATATAATATCATATATGTATTACCTAATAAAAATCATATCCTTTTAAGTCATTTTGCATCTAAAGTTACTTTTTTATTAATCATTCAAACAAGTTTCAATTGCTCAAACTGATTTGTTCACAATATTCAATCTAAACATAAATCATATTACACTATCTAACTTTTACCTAATCTTCTATAAAAGCTATATTGAAAAAAAATTATTTGTGTAAAAGTCATATTAAGGGAATAGGTTTGGTTCAGTCAAGCTGTTGGCTTTTTAACCAAAATATGATAAACAGTAAAACTATATATCAAATTGCTGCACTTTGGAAACTATTTACCAATATGTTGCACTTAAAATCATTCTTTGCAAGAACAATTTTCAAATTACACACAAGTCGTTCTTGGCATGAACGATTTCAGAAATCGTTCTGGGCGTGAACGATTTTACGTTTTAATTTTTTTTAAATCAAAAAGTGAAATCATTCTTGACGTAAACGATTTCATTTTTTCCTATTCACGCCCTATGTGTCTGAATTTCTGCCAATTATGCATGCAAAACCAACCAATTATACATGCAAGACCAACCAATTATGTGTGCTCTATAAGCATCTCTAACAACACATGCGAGAACCCCGTGAGGCTACAGCATCTATGGTTTTATACTTTTATATATATTATATGTGAATTCCTTCTCTTCACGCCTTGCGCTTTATTGCTCTTCACTTTTTCTTCTTCTTCTTCTTTTTCATTATTCTCTCTTTTCTTCTTCTTCTCACTTGTTGTTTCATTTTTATTATTCTCCTGTACTGTTATTTTTTCACTCTTGTTTCCAAACAAACAAACTCTTTTACTACTGCTGTGGGTATGTTGTTTCTCTTATATTTTTTCTTTTCAAAAATTTACAGTTGTGATATACAATTTGATTTTTCATCCATACTACCCTTGATGAGTTAATATTTCATTGTTCTAATTTTCAGGAAGTGAGTGGTGGGTTTAACAATCTGGAATATTTGTACTCTTTCTAAACTAAGTGCCTCTTATTTTAACAGTAAAACTATCATCTGTTATATTGTTTTAAGATGTTAAAATTTTGATATAAGCTTTATTTTTTCTTGGTATATGATTATTATTTTTTCTTATGAAAGTATACTTTTCGAGAAGTTTAAATTTGGTAAGATAAAACTGAAAAATAATTATATATATGCCCTAAATATCAAATATGTGGTATATATTAAGTTGGTAAATTAAAAAAAAAAAGTGTTCTACCCACTTCTAATGAACTATTGCTTTCATATATTTTTTAGGTAAAAATAAGGTGTAAGTAATGAAAAATTAAAATGAATGAAGAGCACTCATAATTTCTTTTTTTTTCATTTTTCCTTTTCCATGCTATTTGTTATGTTGTATTTTTTAATTGATGATGACATGTCATGATATAAGTGTTTTGAATCAAGAATAAAATACTCTGATCATCCTTCTAGTTTGCATCAATTACATAGATCTTTCTTTTGTTTTAAAAACATACAGTTTAGTCTAACTAATTAACACTATTAATAGGAGTATTCTAAAAAGATTCTAAAAATATTATTTTTAACTCAAATTTATATTAAAATAAAATTTATTTACTATTTTACTTCTAATTCTAATACAGTCCTAAATTATATTTTTATAGTTACATTAATTTCAATCAGTTAAGGCAAACATAAAATATTTGATTAAAATTTTAACTAATTTTTTATAATAAATATATATTTAACTAATTATGTTTATAAATCTTTGTAATAAAGAAGTGTTTAAAAGTTTTGAATTATAAATTGAAATAACTTATAAAATCTTTTAAACTTATATTATTTAAATTCTATGATAAATAAAAACTAAGAATTTGAAATATATTTTTACAATTTAAAAGAAATCAAAGTAAATAATTTTTAATGAATGGGATAAACTAGAGAAAAAATCTTTATTTTTGAACCCTTCATTTCAACCCAATGGTCTAAAAGACTTTAGCCCAATTAAATGTTTAATTTCATGCAATAAATTAATATTTATTAAATTAAATTTTACAAAAATAATGAAATAATAAATAGGTCTTATAAGATATAAATAATATGTGTATGCGTAAAATAAAAAAAATCTTCATAATATGTTATTACTAAAATAATATTACAAGAAAGAATTTTAATATTAAAAAAATACTTGTCTACCCAACCTATAATTGAAAATGAAAATGCAAGGGAACAGGAACCTCTAATTTTTACTTACGCTTCTGACATATCACCGTCACCATCATCCCCCTTCACCTCTGTCGATCCTACATAACTTGAGTCTCATTACATGGCACCCTCATCATCATCCCCTTCCAACTCAGCCAATCCTTCTCAATTTCAACTATTCATGACTTTATTAGATAATCCTGCATTATTTTTAGCTAAATACAATGCTTCTAATTTTGAACATGGTGTACCATCAAATAAAGCATTTGTCACTCCTCGACAATCTATATATTTAAATGAATCACCTTGGTTTGATTTGAACACACCAACTACAAAAAACAAATGAGACATTTGAATCTCAAGAAATTGATATACAACAACAACGCCCACAATGTATGAGAAGAAGGTCAAGATGTAGTATTGGAAGTCACTATTAGTAAGGTGTATAATTTTTTCTTCATAAACTTAAACTTTATTTATTACTTTTTATTTTTAATTAATATACATTTTATACATATTTGACAATTAGTTTTAACATCATTATAACATTTTTCTCTCATTATTTAGTCATGATTTTGTCATTCAAATGATTGATAAATCATTATACTAATCATTTTAATCAGGAAAGAATGGGAAAGTCATTCAACAGTAGATGAAGTTTTGAAGTTGTTCACCAGAAGAACGATTTTCATTCACCTCATGCACATCGAGGACAGATTATGAAGAAGTCATTCACCAAATAAATGACTAAAAATTATTCACCTGAAGAACGATTTTAAGTGTAACATATTAGTAAATACTTTTAAAAGTGCAGCATATTGATATATAATTTTACTGCTTGTAGTATTTTGGTAAAAAAGCCTGTCATGTGGCATTTATTCGGTTTGACAAGAAATCAAGTATTGGGCATGGGCCTTTTATGCTTGTGATCAAAATGATAATAATAATAATTTAGTATTACAACTTAATTGCTACAATTAAAAATTTACAATCAAAACATAACTTTTTTTGTTACGTACTGTTTGGTATGAGAAAGATAAAAAGAAGAGGAAATGATAGAAAATTTCATCAAGCTCTATTTGAAAAAAAAAAACTAAAAAACTGGGATTTTCAAATTTTAATCCAATATAAGTCAGGTGAAGTAATATTTACTATATATGTTGTAGCCTCACAGGAGCATCGTCGGGGATTCTTATTTTTGCATGTGTGGCAGAAAGTGAAGTCATTCTTGGCGTGAACAATTTCAGAAATCATTCACGCCAAGAATGTTTCACTTTTTGATTTAAAAAAACATTAAAAGTGAAATCGTTCATACCAAGAACGGCTTCTGAAATCGTTCATGCCAAGAACGACTTCTGAAATCGTTCATGCCAAAAACGACTTATGTGTAATTTGAAAGTCGTTTTTGTCAAGAATGATTTTAAGTGCAGCATATTGGTAAATAGTTTTAAAAGTGCAGGATTTTGGCATATAGTTTTACTGTTTATCGCATTTTGGTAAAAAAGCTCTCTCTTTTCCTTTGTTGTGTTGGTGTGTTGTGGCCACGGGTATGCTCAATTCTTTTTCCTATTTCAATTGTTATGCATGAAAGTAGGAGAGGGGATGAAGTATTTTTGGCTAATGCTGTTTTGTTGTGGTCATGAGTTGAATTTTGTTTAGAGCTTCAATTGAGAAAATTTTGTAAAACTTGATTACATATGGTTGGTAATTTATGAGTTAATTTTAAATGCCTATAAGACGTTTAAGAAATGTGTGAAAGAGAAAATTTAATAGGTGTTGCATAAGGGTAGAAACAGGCCAGGCCAAGTCAGGCTTTACTCTTAACAGGCCAAGCCTATTTTGTAACCTATAGGCCTGAGCCTGGCCTGTAGCCTGTTACGGGCTTATCTTTCAGCTTGAGCCTGACTTGTATAAAGGCCTGGCCTAGCCTGAAGCCTGTTTAAATACTGTATTTTTAAAAAATTCAAATTACAATAATTTTTTTAGAAAAAAGCTAAAATAAAAAAAAGCATACATAATAATTAATTTTTTAGTCTTGTCTTTTATTTAAATTTTAGTATCATAGGTACTGATTTAAATCTTAATTACAATTTATAAGGATATTATTAAAAACTAGTTCTAATTGTATGTTAAAATTTGAGACAAAACTATGTTTAAGTACAAAAAAAATTAAGACAAATAAATAAAGAGAAAAAACTATTAATTTTACAATGAATAAATAGTCTCATAATTTAATTAATATAATACATAAGTTAATTAATCTATCATTCTTGGAACAAAAATTTTCTTTCCTATTTTATTTATATTTTTAAGATTTAAAGATCATATTATTCATTGATATTTTTATTTTAAATTATATTTTTATCTTTACTTGTCAACTAAACTTCAAAATCTAGAGAAGAACTAAGCTATTAACTATATATTAAAATTAAAAATAAATTAAAAGAACACATTAACAATACCATTAACTAATTTTTTTTTATATATTATAATTATAAATTTCTAACAGGTTCAGGCCGGCCTAACAGGCTTAACAGGCCTTTCAAAGGGCCTAAGCCCAGCCTATTAACTTAAACAGGCCTGAGCCTGTCTCTTTTGGAAAACAGATTAAGCCGTAAGCCCCTGCCTGTCCTGTTTCCACCCTTAGTGTTGCAGAAAGGTACGGCCGTAGGGGATGTATGGTTATTTTTCACAATGGCCTCTGATTAATTCCAATTTTTGTAACCCATTTTGATAATTTTATAAACTAAATTTACTTATTTAATCACAATCTAAACAACTTTTACTTTTACAAAATAACTCCTTTATAAAAGTCACTCTCAACGTAAATCACTTTACTCAATCTAACTTTTTCAAAAATCAAACTGACAATAAAATTACTTTTTCCACCACTAATCTAAATAGGCACTAAAGCAATTCTTCAAACTTGTCCATCAAGAAGCCATTGTACTGTTCTAAAAAGAGTATATGTACGGAAAGCCTTCTAAGTTAGTGGGGGAAAATCTTAATGCAAAAGTATAGCACGACACGAGAATATTTGCTAGATGATACAATCTCCATCACGCTGGCGAAACGTGTCCAATAATACTCACTCAAAATGGATAAAATGGAACGAACCTAAAAAGCACCAACATTGGCACAGATACAAGACACAACTGTATCATATGAACACCAAAAGGTGACAAGATAAAATGTTTCCACGGAACTTGATGCACTATGTCACATGAAATATTTGACAGCAAGTCTAGAGTAGGATACAGTATGATTCTATTTTTGAAATATCCGCGCTTCATCGAGGCAACTTGTTGCCCAAGCCATCTCATTTTCATCGTGGAGACATCCATTTGAGAGAAAAACAAGCTTTGGATTGGGCAGGAAGCAAACAAACACACAGTACTACTTGAATGAAAGCTTCCATACTTCACGCACATTCGATGCACCATCTGTGATTTCAGCAACGAGAGTACTGTTCATGACCCCTATAGAGGCAAAAGGCAAATGAAAATCAGTATAATTGGTAAAAAGAAAGACAAAGAAACCGATTCCTTCTGGTGGCAACAGCAGAAAGATACAAGTTATTTTCTTTTGTTATGCAACGCATAAAGAGGATGAGAGCAATAAAGCCAACAGAATGGTCCACCATACCAGCAACACGTTATCAAGGGTTGCACGCAAGAGAATGAGCAAGGGATTGGCATGTCTGGCTGAAGAGAGACATGATCAATAGTCAGGGAAGTGCTTACTGTTTGGTATGTTTTCCTTCATTTTCTGTCCATTTTATCACTGTAATAGGGAATCAGTTTTTTCCGTAATTTCCTCTTCCATCATTTACAGAAGAGACTTGTAACTTATTCCCTAATATCCTCCAGCAATATCTCTGTCAGCTATATTCTCGCAATGATCAGTCAATGTTTTACTTCTCTATATTTTTGTCAAAAAAAGGTGCTAGAGTTATTTCTACCTTCCAAATTAGTTTTTGTTCTTTTTCTTTTATATTGTGTACACCAAACGAGTACCCCATGTGGAAGACTCAGCACCTTTCTTAGTCAGACATGTAAAAGACATGAAACCAGATTTTTGTCTTAACTCCGGACGAGATACATGGCTCCATAATTAAAAGATAAGGAGAAGACAAGACTTCCTGTGTATGTTATAATGGAAAGCCAAGGTATCAAAAACTCGGTATTGTTTCACCAACAAGAAGGGGTGGCATATTAAAAGCTTGAAACATCACCAAATTACCTCCTTTTATGCAACAGAAGGACATAACAAATAACCAGTTAGAAAAAAGGCAAGGTAAACTGCATAACTGCAACTATAGCAGTTTTTTAATTTCATCTTAGGCACAGGGTACAAAACGTTGAACACAACATATATATTGCCATTAATTAGCCAGTCAAAATTTGTAACCAAATGTCATGACTAGCTTACCATCTTTTTCAACCACAGATAAGAATCGTCGACTTCCACCACCTACTCCAAAATAATACTTCTTTGCAGCCATGTAAGCAACTCCATCAGGATGGCGCAGACACTGTATTGAACACTTCAATTGATAAGCAAAAATATGTTTTAAGAAAAGTATCCAGACAGGCAAGTAGACCCTCCTGAGTTGTCGGTATTGCAAGCCATAGATTGTATCATTTTCTGAAATTTTCATGTATTGTACCACGTGATATGCAACAATATATTGGTACATTACGCATGGTAAGTAAATCAAATACCTCAGTTGAACAAGATAAAATATCAAAGCAAGCTTTGGCTCAACAATAGCGTATTGCACATAATGCCCAAAAAAGCCGAGGGCTTCTGAGATAAAAATAAAGAGCCTCAGTCCATAATTGGATGGAATCACTTGGGGAGGCTAGAGTGAATAAGAGATAGCACACAATGAAATACTATTCTTTCGTGTAACAGATTAAAATAGCACCTTCTTAACAAGATTATAGAGGGTCTGGAGACTGCTGATTGAGTAAACTGTCTCTGCCATTAGAATAAAGTCATAACCAGGACCATCCTTTGCATTGTTATCAACAAGAGGGAGCAGTTTATCAATTTCACTCCAGTCCCCAGAGAAAAAGCGAATTTCTGCCTTGTCACTTATGGCCATGTTTGAAGATGATGGATGTTTCCCAAATTTATTTGTGTTTACATTCGGAATGGTGAGACAACGTAGTACCTCAGCATTGAAATCCTGAAAATGTACAACAGCTGCCCCCTAAAGCAACAAGAGAAGACATAATTATGAAATAGATTTCACACTGTGCATCAAGTGCAGGGGGATGATAAAAAAATAATTTAAAAAATACCCATTTTATGAGATATATAGAAATTGTACAGTAATTTCTATACGAATTGTATATAAAATTTCACTATGTTAAACTAAGAAAGGAAAATATACAGGATGGGTAACAAAAGTTGTGATCTTTAGCTTGACCCAGGATCCGAAGCTACAAGATAGAAAAGAATTACCTCAAGCAATGTAAAGAATTACCGAAAGTTGTGACGCGTTCACTAAAAAAAACCACAAAGCAAAGACAAAGACCCAAGTTTTACCTCAAGCAATGTAAAGATTCCAGGAAGTCCATGACCACATCCAAGCTGAAAAGTCAAATATATTGAGATTACTTCCTTAGCACAACTTTCGGCATAGCTTATTTAACAAACAAACAACAAATAAAGTGCAGTACTTATAACCTTAAAAAAAAAATTGTGGTACAGGAAAATATCAAGAAAAGTGATTACTTGCATTTGAAAACTCAATGTTCATAATATGATATAATAATGAAGAAGAACCATGCGGAACAAAGAAAAAGAACCAGTACCTTTTAATGCTTGAGCATGGAAAAAGTAAGAAATGCAATCTCAAACCCTATCTCTCTTCAAAAGATTTTACTGCACTGACTGCTAGTGACATCCGGAATGGTTAATATTTTCAATTATTGATAAAGATTATGGCTGTAATTTTTCCATTAGTTCTCAAAGATTGATTTACTAAACTCTTTGCCTCTATCATATTATCAGATAAAACAAAGTAGTCAAACTCAGTCTCTCCTCAGTAAATGCAAGGATCCCTTAAAATTAAATTTTCCCTTACTTTACAACTAATAGCCGTAAAAATCACATAGTACATAAATTATAAAGAAGTGGAGAAGACTTATAAGACCAGCATACACTGAGCAGTTACTGATAAGCAAAATTCGTGCATGGTGACAGGGACCCACTTCATGCATGAGCTCTCCTTGTATGTTGGGAACAAAAGCTCAATACCAACAACCTCCCAAGAGAGAAAAATACATGCACACACACTATCAATTGCACCCGTGCGGTGCATGTTCAAGGGCAAAATTGCAGCCCCGCCATGAAAATAAAAACACTTAACTCTTGCCAGCATTACCTTTTGCCATCAAATCTCTCAAGCAGACATAGCATTAACAATTAACAAGCATGTATATAAGAAAACTTCCTGATAGAAAGACGAGAGCACAGGGATCACACGGCACAAAGTCGATACCACCAGCCAATCACACAAAAGTACTCAACAGAATGTCATTATACATTATGGAAGCTTATATTTTACACCTCTTGCATAAACTCTCAGAAGAGAAGGAAGAAAAATACAAGGAGAGGAGGACAGGATGTCCATCCAAGTGCCAAACATAGAAACCAAAAGAAAACAGTGAACTTATGACTAAGAAGCTTATAATGGTGACAAACATATCCAATTTCTCTGCACATAACACATGAAAGCTCTCATATATTTAAGTTCATCCAACTAAACATACAGGAACAGATGATAAGAGGTAATAGTACAACTGCCCACCAATGCAAGACTAATATACGGGGTAATAGTCAGTAAAGAATACGGGAAAGTATACTTTCAAACAGAAAAGCAATAACAAGCATAAGTACTTGATGTTTTTCCTCTTTTCCAGAGCAAACAACCACAGTTATATCTTAGACACTACAGAGTCACCTAAAACTAAGAACTGACCTCTAAAACTCGCTTTTTGGAAAATGAAATATGCCCACTTCTGATGTCTGAATTAAGGGCTTTAATTAGATCTAGTGAACCTTCCCACAGCTTTAGCCCACCTAGACTCCAAATTTAAAACATTTGGTCAGTTTTTTAATAAGGAAATGTTAAATTAGAACCAAAAGAAATAAGTGGTAACAGAAACAAAAAGACATTCCGGAGGCAATTAATCCTTGGGTACTGGTATCCTCATGTCTCAAGTATTCCGAAACCAATTTATGAAGATATTCAATTTGACATAAACAAAAAGTTTAACAGCCCAGTATCAAACATGGTGTTCATGGCTTCCTTTTTTTTTTGGGGGGGGGGGGGTGATAAAACGTTGCACAAATAAGTCCCTATTATATCCAAAAAGTTAGGATTCCAAGAGTTTGGGGAAGAAAATCTCTTATGCACCAAACAAATTATATGAAAAATGCACAGAAAAATATATCACCACCTTCATATTTCCCTGGCACTAAATCAGAGTTGGATAAGCCAAAAACTTCTTGCGTATTGACCCTTCCCTAAGAATGGAACAAGCACTACTTCAGTTGTTACATAAACAAATTAATCCATGAAACTAAAATAAATCTAACTCAGCCATGAAACTATCAGAAGTTCAAGGCTGGAAATTTTCAGGCAATAAAATTGTGGAAGGAGACAAGCTACCTTCAGCAGAGTAACCCCATCCAAGCTTATTGATTCCGCATTGTATTCCACCGACGATGAAGCCTGTTTTAGATTGATACAGTAATCAAAATAAATAATTCCCATTGAGACTAAATTCAAAACCCCAAAAAAAAAAAAAAAGTAAAGAGAAAATAGCAACAGCAAAGAATACCTCAGAGGCAAACACCTCAATACAGGGAGGTGGGGGTATAGAAGGTGCTTGTCTAGCATCAAAAAAACTGAACCCAGAACTGGTGCTGTCGCCATCTGTGGAGGAGAACAATCGAAATGTTTCGAAACTTGGCTTTTGGGACTGAATTTTCACAGGCACAACAACAAAACAAACTTGAAAGCTTAAATCAACAAGAAGCACAGCGCAGTGACTGAAGAAGACGCTATCAGCTATTACAATTGATGTGATGCAACTTTCAACAGCACTCACCTCAGAATCAGAGTTCGTCGCCGTCATTTCTTCAGTTCGTCTCTTGCTTCTAACGCGATGTCAAAAATTTTTGGTTCCGTTCTTTGCTATTTTGGGGTTAGCCAATATACAACGTTAAAAATTTTGGCTTCGTATACACACATACATATATAATGTTAAAAATAAAGAAAAATTATGAGGTGGTTTTTTTTTTTTTTTTAACTTTTGATTAGGTTGTGTGTGATGAGCACTAACTTCAAAAGGAAAAAACCAATTCCAAAGGTCCAGTCTATTAAGAGGAAAGACCCCTTAAACTTAGGCTCCTCAAGCATAGATTTATAGGTTTTTTTTTGGTATGAAGCATTGAGCATGAGAGGTGAGAATTGTGATTAAGATTGAGAAAAACTAATAAATTAGTATTTAACATGAGTCATTACTTATTATATGGGATTAGGCAAACCCACAGAGGTGGGATTAGACATAGTATTCACCAATTCCATTTACATAGGTTTGTTTGATCCCATATAATAAACAATCTCTCATACTAAATATTACCTCTAGTTTTTAATATAAGAGGTAGTTTGACTTTTAATTTGATTATAAATATAAGATCCATATTCACCGTGTCTCTCATATTTATATATTTTTTTTTTCAAAGTAATCCTTACAATAGTTGCATTTCTTAAAGATTTCATCAAATAGTAGTTTTAGCTATTATACATTATTAACAAGGGTGTTATAAGAAAGACAATACATATTTATTACAAATAACTAACTTAACAAACTTTCTTAATCTACTCAAATTAGTCAACTAACTCTTATATTAAGAACCGGAGGTAATATTGTTTTAATATATTTTTTCAATCATAATCTTAATTCTTACTCTTCATTTTTAATGATTCATACAGGATCATAAAAATCACCCCTTTCGAGACCTGGCCATCCTCAACAACTCTACTCTACGACACTTCATTTAGTCTCCTACTAATTAGCCCTTCTGTTCAGAATCCCCTGCAGGTAACCCTCTTCAGTTGGCTAGCTCTTAATGAAAGTACCAATATGATAAGTATAAACTAAAAAGAAGAGATCAATCCTAAACGATTAGCCTATTAAGAAGAAGAATCCTTTGAACTTGTAGATCCCACCACACTTATAAGGCTCCCAATGTGGAAGTAATAACATTCTGTGTAAGATTTACAAGAACAATCCCTTTATCCTCCTCATTTATCTAAGCTAACTCCATTGATTTCATATATTAAGAAAGTTTGCATGAAAAAATAGTTCTAATCCAAATAATTTAAGAATGTATTTTAGAAAAGTCAATACGTTTTTTTAATAAATAACTAATTTAATTACTTTTCTTAATGTATCTAAATTAGCTAAGTGATACTAATGATCGGAGGTAGCATGTAAACTTCTCTATATATTTCATGGGCAATGGCAGAAACCTGAGAAAATATTTGATGTAGGCAAAAATGATACAGTTAGGGTGATAACATTAGTGTTTTATTGAGATGGAGATTTTTTAGGGAAATGAAAAGAAAAAAAGGAGAGAAGATTCCACCATGACCAACCTTATTTGAGAAAAGCGTTAATTCTTTAAAAATTTAATTTGATTATTGTCTATATTAAACAAGTGAAATAAAAATTCTTCTCTCCTTCTGCTTCTCTTGGATCTTTGTTCACTCGCACCAAAAAGGAACGTGCGTGTGTGTGTATTATAAGCAAGGCTTACAGAAGAGGGGGCTTGAAGACTTGTATCCATCAAACATTAGTGCAAAATACTAGCTCTGCGGTCTTTAAAAATGAGCTTTAAAGCATACAAAGCTGTAATAGTTTTTTCTTTAGTCTAATGGTATTGCAGGCCAAAGAAAAGAAGAGTTTGATGGCATTAGAAGTTAGAAGTATCTAAGACAATACTATCCAAACATAATCACTTTAGTTTCCACGCTTTGACCAATTCTGTTCCATGGTGTAAATCTTAATAATACAGAGGAGGAAATGAAAACACATACCTCTTTGTTAAAATTTTTATAAAGAATAACCATTTTTTATTTCAAATTTCAATTTGTACCTTTTCAAAGAGAATATTGTCAGAGGATATACCAACAATTTTAATAAGACTAGCTGGAAAATTCTGACAAGAAGAGGGGTCTATATAGGAACTTGAACACAAAACCATGTTTCGTTTCAGTTCTCTTATTGATATCATCCACCACCTCTTACAGATATTAGAGAAAGACTTAAAAAAGGGGGGAGGGGCAGAGAAAGAGTTGTGGGGTCATTCAATTTTATTTGACTGAAATCAAAAAGGCTTCCACCTTAAACTTCTGTAAGTTTTTCCCCCACGATGTTCATATACAAAATCAAGCTGAGGAATGATCTTCCAAAGCATGTAGTCTGCATATTCTGAGTATTGCAACCTCCATCGTTGAGAAAACATAAGGGGAAGGATGATAATACCAAACCCAAAAGTGAATCCCAATTCAGCACTCAAGAAATTCCAATCAATAGAGCTCCCAGAATCTAATGATTCAGATGATTTGTATGATGGTGGTGACAATCCTGAAGCCCCATTCAAATTGCAATTATGTGTCAATGGAGGTCCACATAAGCCTTCATTACCTTTGAAAGAATCTCCTTCGAATGATTGAATTTGAGTACCTATTGGGATTGGCCCAATCAGATGATTATAGGAGAGGTTGAGAAATTCGAGGAAATATAGACTTGCAAGCTCTGTTGGTATGTTTCCATTGAAAGAGTTAAGAGACAAGTCTAATGACTCAAGATACTTCAGATTCCCTACAGATGAAGGGATATGACCTGAAAAAGCATTCTGTGACAAGTTAAGAGCATGAAGTTTTCTGAAACTCATAAGCTCTTCTGGTATTGGCCCTTCAAAATGGTTGGATGAGAAATCCAAAGAAGTGAAGGCAATAAGAATCTTAGTGAACTTTATTTGTCTTCCTTTGTTGACAATTGTGACTGAATCCAGGTAACTTCGATGACCAAAATCATTAGCACTAACTTCAGAGAACAAGTGGCTGAGCACAAAAAGAAGTGGCTCTGATGTAAGAAGTTTGGTTAGCTTCAGTGCAAGATCCTTATTCACAGTGGATAGTGTAATCATGAAGTCCACAAGATTATTATCATCAAAGATGTTAAAATGCAATTGGCCAAATTGCGATCCATTGTTTTCTTCATCAGGCACCATCAGTGCTTTCCAACTTCGTAGGAGTGCTACAGGGAGAGTACCTCTTAAGTCATTAGAGGAAAAATCAACAATTTGAAGTGCCTCCCACTTCTTGATACTATTTGGACATTCAAGACTCCCATGCAATCTGTTTGACCTTAGAACTATGACCCTTAAAGTTGGAATGTTCCCTAAGAAACATGGAAATCTATCAGTGAATTGATTCCTTCCAAGATTCAAGACTTGTAGTTTCTGGCAATTAGCCAAAGACACTGGGACTGTGCCACTTAAGAAATTTTCATTGAGGTCTAGGAATTGAAGGGCACAGGAAGTTGAAAATGCATCAAAAAGTGGGCCTTTAAGGTGGTTTCCAGCTAGATTTAACATCCTAAGAGTGCCGCTCTTTCTTATCAAGCATACAGGAATAGTGTCTTCAAATTTGTTATCGGAAAGATCAATCACTCGAAGATTTGAAACATTACAAATGGACTCATGGATTTTTCCTTGGAAACTATTGTTCGAAAGGGAAAGAAAGTATAGGAAAGGGAGTTGATTACCAATGTCTGGTGGGGCAATAGAACTAAATTTATTGCTTGAGTAGTCCAAATAGATCACTTTTTTAGGAAAAATAGGAGCTGGACCTTTGAGTTGGTTGGAATGAAGATCAAGAAGGAACAAATTGGAACTAATATTTTGGAAAGGTCCCTCCAAATCTGTCAGAAAATTGTTGGAAAGGTTCAGAAAAAACATAAAATCAAACCTCCAAATCCAATTGGGTATGGTTCCTTCAATTTGGTTGTTGGATAAGTCAAGGTACATTAAATTGGACATATTTATGAGAAATTTTGGAAACTCCTTCACCTTGCAAGAAGCCAACATGACATTGGTTAATTTGGGGAATGCGGACTGATTATGGTCCACCAAACTTGCATCAAATGACAAATTGTTGTGAGAAAGATCTAGTATAGCCAAATTTTCCATGCGTCTCATCATATCCAAATGTATGGTTCCATTGAACTTGTTTGAGGAAAGTTGCAGCAAACCGAGTGTTCTGAGCTGAAAGATAGACATAGGTATAGGCCCTTGTAAATTATTCTCAATGACATCAAGGATCTCTAATGGGCTGGAAGAAGCATTGGGAAATTCATCCAGAAGCCCCTCAAATTTGTTGTTAGTGAGAATTAGTTCATGCAATGATGGCTGTGCAAGAAGAGATGATGGAACTCTCCCATTGAGAAAATTACCACCTAAATCAACAGTGACAAGATTTTCAAGGCCCTTGAAATGAGAAGATGGAACTTCACCCTCCAAGTGATTGTTGTAGAGGGACAAATATGTGAGGTTTTTGGACCTATTGAAAGATGGAAGTGAGCCAGTGAAATAGTTGAACGACAAGTCTAGATGAACAAGTGAAGTTAGTTGAGAGATTGAGGAAGGAAGTATTCCATGGAATTTTGAGCTTGATAAATCTAATATAGACAGCCTCCTCAAATTTTGGATAGAACTTGGTAGTTGACCTGAGAAATTTGTGTGGCTAAGGTTCATGGTATGGAGAAATCCATGATGTTGGAAATTTGGTAAAGAACCCTGGAGATCCTGATTATCTGACATATCAAGGACCTGCAAGTTTGGCATTTGGAAGATCTGTTTTGGAAACACTCCATGCAAATTGCAACTTCTGAGTTGCAAGGTGGTTAAGTTGATCAAACTCGCCAAGGTCTCTGGCACTGGGCTTTCCATGTTATTATTATTTAGTCCAAGCACTAAAAGAGACTGAAGCTTTTCAAGTGAAGAATCAACTGGTCCAGAGAGATTACAAGATGACATACTTACAATTTGAAGATTTCTCAGTGAAGATATTGCCTGGCCCCACTCCTTCCCCTTAGCAGGTATCTTTACGCCATCAAGATGTAGTTCTTTGATTTCTGTGAGATTCTGCAGAAACATCGCTATACTTGGCTTCTCAAGTATTAGAGTGTGAAGTGAGGTAGACAAATCAAGAGAAACTAGCTTTGTTAGGTGAGATATCTCAATTGGAATCTGACCCTTAAAGCCAGCATTTGATAGATTCAAATACCTCAAGTTCTTCAATCTGTTCAACTCTGAAGGAATTACAGAATGAAACTCATTATAAGCCAAGTTCAAATTTTGCAAAAATTGCAAGTTGATGAGGCTATTTGAACTTGAACTGTCAAACCCTCCAGTGATTGATTCTTCACTCAAATCAAGAGCTATAACATGTCCCTTGTCACATGTTACTCCATTCCATTTGCAGCAATCATGACTGTGGTTCCAATGAACCAATTTTTTGGACTTGGAAGGGTTGAATTCTAGGCTGTTTCTTAGATAAAGCAAAGCAGATTTTTGATGGCTAAGGCTTTGGCTGGCCACAACAAGGATATTGATGCTCAAGGTTATGAAGCAAAAGGATACCAAAGAAAGCCATAAGTTCGGGATAGACCTCATTGCGTATGTTTAACGAAGAGCCTCCTCTTAGAAGTGGGTGAGGAAGGTGAAGATGGATTTTGCCTTGTGCTGTTAGGCACATCATCCTTTTATACTTAGCAACCTGCTTTATATTTTCTCCTATCCCACATGTAAGAACTAGCAAAAATATTTGTTTTAATTCTAAATGTAAGATATCAAATTCATTTTATCTCCAAAAATTATAATTTTTTTCTTAAATTCTCTTTATTGACTGCATATATTAAAGGGATTTTTCATTAAAAAAATAGTTTCTAATGCAAATTATTAAAAATGATACTTCTAAAAAATCAATATATATACTATCTTTTTATAAACAACGAATTTCACTCTTTTTTTTTTTTACTGAGAACTCCGAAAAGTATTTTACTAAATCTAAGCCACATATTGGTAGTCTTTGAGTGGCTTTGGAAGTCAAGCATTTGATCCATTCCACCAATGTCTAATTTTCCCATTATAAGCTTTCAGTGCAGTTAGCATAACTTCTCATGATTTCATCGTGACCTAAGCAATCTTGACTACCGTGAAAACCAATGGATGCTATGGAGCAGACACCACCCTTAGGCCCTTCCATTTCCATTGATCTGAGATATTATTATCTCCTGTTTTTAATATAAAAACAAGTTAAAAATTAGATTTGATCATAACTATAATATCTTAATCTATTTTATCTCCTAAATTTATAATTTATTCTCTATAAAGGACTATTATTGACTACACATATTAACGGTTTCCATCCAAAAATAGAAAAATGATATTTAAAAAAAAATCAACTCATATTTATTACATTTAACTAATTTTTTTAATCTATCTAAATTAATTAACTAGCTTTCATAATATTAAAAGTAGAAATAGTATTAGCTTTCCATCAACCTAGTTTGATGGTTTTTCTTCAAAGCCAAAACTATTTGATTATTTGACTAAAAAAACCTTTTAACTCTACAATTTTCTATAAGTTTCTAGAAATCCATCGATTTCTGCAGAACTGTTGAAAGTAAAACCATAAGAATTTGGAAAAAAAAATGAAATAGCAGAAAATAGGGCACAGAAAGATCAATGGCTACAAACGGTCAAGCTTTGAGTGAAAATAGTGCTATGAGTAAGTCAAGAGACGGCCTTAATAGGCAAAGTTTAGCCAATGATGGCCCTCGCCGTGTATGTTCACGAGAGATAGAGATGCAGGCAAACTCGGAAAACAAAATATGAGAATCTTAAATGGTCCCCAAAATGGTTTAATTCTTATGAAGTTTCTGGATTAGACGGAAGCGCTATTTCTTGGTCATTGGATCAGCATGCCTTCAACTCGCGGAGGAAACGTCATCTTTCGATTCTATTTCCTCTTGACGCCAACAATTTATCCAAGACCAATGACCGATAGATGAGGCGAAAATAGGAATAAGAAAAGATCTTGAAACTCATCTTATATACTCCCCCGATCTGTAAAAGTCTTATATTTAAGACTAGAAGAGTATTTTGCAAGCAGACAAAATACAAACTGGTTGCGGTAGGTGGATCAGATTGGGTGAACTCAAAGTCAAATTGGTCGTATTAAAATAATATAATTTAATTAAAAACAATATCACTAATAATAACTAATAACGAAATACCAAAAAAAATATAATAATAGTCTGATTGTAGTAATAATAAAATATAACAACATTAAGAATTTTGATCTTTACAATTTTTAAATAACTAAAATTATGTTATGAAATTAACCAACAATGAAAGTAGATTGGAGATGAGAAGTAGACAAGAAGAATGATATTGTATTCCTTCACTTACTTCACTTGCCTCACAATACAATGACATGCCTTATTTATAGGCATAGTTTTACATATAAGTTACATTGGTACTTAAATGATAGATAGTGGACAATAAACCACATGAATATGAGTAGGGAAAGTTACAAGATTAAAGGCATAGTGGAAAGGTAATGGAGTACTGGAAGATTAATGCCTAGTGAAAGTAATGAGAGTTGATGATGAGAGGAGAGGAAGAGGAAGAGGAAGAAGAGGAGATGGACATCCACATGTTATAATATTCATAACACTCCCCCTTGGATGTTCATTATATAAGATATGTGCCTCATTAAAAAACTTCAACTAGAAAAAACCCTGTGGGACAAAAACCTAGCAGAAGAAAAAGAGTACACATTCATTGATTATTTGGTGTTGCCTCATTAAAAACCTTGCTAGGAAAACCCAGTGGGGAAAAAAACCATAGACAAGGAAAAAAGAGTACAGCGTGTATTAATTCCCCCTCTTGATAACATTAATTGATATCCTTGCGTCTGTGACATCCGATATCATAAACAAACTTTTCAAATATCATACAAGGAAGTGACTTGGTGAACAAATCTGTCAGATTTTCATTGGAACGGATTTGCTAGATATATATTTCACCATCTTCTGAATATCATGAAATACTTCATCTGGAATTACCAACATGTGGATCAAAAAGGAATCTAGAATTCTATTCCAATGTCTTTCATGAAGAACTATATCTCAGTAATGAGTTAACAACAAATGATATGTCAAGTCATGAGTGACTGATGAGATATTATATGGTACTTCTGGACCTATGATTTGGTGCTTCTGGACCAAATAGTTTTTCATCAAATTCTCAAAATCTAAAAAGTTCTTTATTCACCTCCACAAATCTCACAACCATCAAAGTATATAATGGATATGATTTATCTATATAAAAACACTTTAAGGCTTTTCTTGTATCAATTAATTGATACACAAAAATTTTCATTTATCAAGTATTCAATTTCCAATCCGAAGCAAAACTTTGTTTTCCCAAGTCCTTCATGTCAAATTCTTTCTTTAAGTAATCCATAGTTTTTGTAAGCTCTTCAAGAGTTCCAATAATATTTATGTCATCAACATAAACAATTATAGCAAACTCACTTTCAGATCTTTTCATAAAAATACATGAGCAAATTGAATCATTTTTATATCATTTCTTCAACTGATATTTACTTAGTCGGTTATACCACATACGCCTTGATTGCTTCTGGCAATTTATTTAACTTAATCATTGTTCTCAAGAACTTAAATTGTATGCTTGTGGCAAGTGAAATTCTTTAGGGAATTTCATATATTTTGATTCAAAACTATAAAATGGATCATACATACTGAAATTATTTTAATCTTCATAATATTTTATATATTGAAAGATTTTCTTATATATGCTCCTGGCATATTTTTTATCCTTCAAGGATTATCATGTAAATTTCACTATTAATGATCCTCATCCATGGGTCATAATAATATCTAACAAGTACATTTCATAACTGCCAAACTATTCAAATATGTAAAATTATATCCACCACAAAACAATGTCTCATCATAATTATATGTGAAAATCTATATTTTCACATAAACGTCTATGTATTCTATAGAAATTTTATATGCGTTGGGACTACGGGCCCATTTTCACATATCAAAATAATATTTTCATCATGTCTTTTCCCTTTTCCTTTTCTTTTTGGCCAAATTTATATCTACTTTGTATGATAGATCTATACGTAAGATCCTCTTTTTATCATGTGATATTCTTATGAAAATCATTGTCGATAACTTTATCTTTTCAGTTCCATTTTTTCTTTTGTGACATAACTTGTTGAGATCTCTTTCTTTCTTTTCAGGTACCTGAACCTCTTCTGGGGTTTTACAATTAGTTATGTCTTGACACTCTTCTAGAGTACATGCCTCCTCAATACAACTTCTAAGTTGTATACTCCTCTTTATTCAAGATATATATTGGAACCGATTAACCTCTCATGCTTCTGGCATGTCTTAATATTTAAAATAATTGGAGCATTTTCAACTGGAATAAGAGATTTAAAAATTTTCATTCAGGTCATTAAAATATTTTGTAACATTTCATGAATGCAATTTTGATGAACTTCTGGTCCATACTGATATATATGAGGATCTATATTTGATAGTAATAATGCGTTCCATGCATTCTCTTTTCCAGCTACTCAATTTCTCCCCCTCATGTTAGGAAAACTTTGTCGAATGACAATCAACTAATTATGCAGCATAAGTCTCCTAAATCCATTTGCTTCTTTTAGAAACATTGTTTGGTTCCATTTAGAGAAGCAAACAAGAAGGAAGTTCTTACCCAACATATGTCCCAACTTTCTTTTAATATATATCTATATGCATTATGATGAATTGGTAAGAATAAATATTGCGCATTTCAATTTTTCAAATGAAAAATATCTGACTCCTGACCAAAAGCCAATTTTATTAGGAGAATTATGTTGCCTTGATATCTATAAGTGCTGCAATATATTAAATCAAATATGCTAACACTAAAATGAAAAAAATTTGTTCTCATAAATATTGATCAAGCTATTCACGGAGGCATTAACAAATGATTTTGCTAGATCAATTTGTTAAGCAAGCTTTTCAACATTAAAAGCCTGATATATAAATTCACTAGCATCTTTAAAATTAAGTTTTAGGAATCACATAGTCTGGAAATATTTATCTAAATAATCTTGCAAACTTCAGGTTGCAAATTAATATCAATCACACATCTTACCATTTTATATAGATGCATCTATCAAATATCGAATACTTGTATGGCTTATGTGCTTCTAAATGGACCCATATATATTTCCAGAAATGTAGTGATCCATTCGAAAACAAAACATAGCTAGTAATATTTTATAATCAATTTTCTCCGAGAACAAGCAGCACATACGAATTCTTAAAAATTGGCTATTCGGAAGAATTTTCTGATTCTTCAATGGATATTAATACATAATCTTCAATAATTATATAGTTTAAGATAATCAAACAAATCATGCCAACAATAAATCTAATCATATCAGTAAACTTTTTACTGATCCATGTTTCATTACCAACAATAAATTGTTCAATATAATATATGATTGGTGATATCCATTTATGAAATTGATATGAAAAATATATCCAATATCAACTCATACTTATATTCCAACAGTTTTTCCCCTCAAGATTGAGTCATTCAAACATGATTCCTTTATTCATATATTTCATAAACAGTTATGAGCATATGATGGGTCAAGGTCAATAACCTATCTTTTGCTTGGAAGCCCAAGTACTTTATAATTCATATATAGTTTGTCTACTCATTAAAAAAAAAATAGCATTAGTTCTTCTAGAACTATATTAATACTATTGCATCTAGTTCTTCAAGAACTATACAATTTAAGAGGAATATGGAAGATAACTTTATTTCAATATATCATTAACATAATAACAAATAATTATGAGTATCACAGATTTAACTTGCAATACACATAAAAGACACACAAAAATAATGAAGAATATTTAAAATGAACTTTTAAAAATAAAGTACAAATAAGACTCAACGTTCAAAACTTCTCAATATTGATCAAGGTACTATAAACATTTAAAATATTCAAAACTAATATTGAATCAGATCATATAAATAAGATATAAATAAACAGTAACTTTTGGGTCTATTTGATCTATTTAGTTTTATATCACACCCTTATCAATATCACAATATCAAATTCTTATAACAATTTGTTTCTTACAAATCACCATAAATTTACAGACCAATAAAAATTAAACATTATACATATAGCCTTCTAGGCATATACTTATATATCTTCTATTTTTATATATGCTTTGGGCATCTATCTTTTTTCACAACTTATTGCCTTCAGGCATTAGAATCACCTTTGATATTTTCATAATATCACATGGTCCTTTTATTTCACAGCTATTTTTTTTTAACATTTGCTTTTCAATGAATTGATACATATTTGTATATATGACTTCTGGTTATATTATAATAGTTGTTCATAATTTTATCATATTGATCATAGGGCTATTACTAATTCTGTTGTTATGATTCAATAGTCAAGCCTCAAGATTATTGCCCTTTTAGTTATCAGTTCCATTGATACAATGTGATCATACTCTTTATCACTCTTATAGATATATTCTTTGCTTTTAATGACACACTATCAATTTTCTCAAATATTAGTCTTCCAAACTATAACAAAATTTTTAGAACTATGAAGTTCTTTTGTATCGTTTCATTTTTAACCATCAATCTTCAAGACTTTGATATAGATTATCAAATTGTGACAATTTTGTCATGACATCTGTTACTACCACAAAATGGTCTTTTATCAAATAATCATCAAAACGTGATGTGGCTTCTGGCCATCTAATCACAAAATCAAGAGTACAATGACTATTAGCCATTCATTTATATATTTAACATTTTACTTTCTAAGACAACAATTAACTAATGTCGGAGATGATAATCATATATAATAATGTTATAGATGAGCATAAATTTCATAGCAAATCAAGAAGTATAAGGATAGTAGGATCATAAAAATATAAGAAAAATAAGAAATAAAAATAAAAATTTTCATATCTCAATATGACGAATAAAATATTCGGTTGCCAATGAATTAATACGGTTAAGATGCAAAACCATCATTTCCTCTAAATAAATTTGAGAAATCTTACCAAACTGTTTGGATCAAACTATCTTCATTCAACGAACAAAGCATCAACGTGTATCAACTAGAAGCCATGAACTCAGATAGTAGAGTCTTGTGCTGATAACGTGTTATGAAATTAACCAACAATGAAAGTAGATTGGAGATAAGAAGTAGACAAGAAAATGAGAGAATGATATTGTATTCCTTCACTTGCTTCATTTGCCTCACAATACAATGACATGCCTTATTTATAGGCATAGTTTTACATATAAGTTACATTGGTACTTAAATGATAGATAGTGGACAATAAACCACATGAATATGAGTAGGAGAAGTTACAAGATTAAAGACATAGTAAAAAAGTAATGGAGTAGTGGAAGATTAATGCCTAGTGGAAGTAATGGGAGTTGATGATGAAGTTGAGAGGAAGAGGAAGAGGAAGAGGAAGAAGAGGAGATGGACATCCACATGTTATAATATTCATAACAAATTAATAATAATTGATATCAAATCATCATTAAGATTCATTCAAATCTTATAGTGACTAACATATTAAGAGCTAAATAAGAAAAAATAACATTAATAACGATGTAATCATTCAAATCGATTCACACCGATTCACCTCTAGTTTGATTCCCGTTCAATTTTTGGCCAATTCAGCACTAAAATCAAATCAAATCACTAGTTGGTTTGGTCTCATTTTTTCGCTTGATATTTTGTTGAATGCCATGGTAGTACCTTTTGGAATATTAGCTAACCTGCGGGTTATGTTGTGCGGGTTGAAGTAACTTGCGTCTTGACTGGCTTGCAAAATGTTAATCCTAACCTAGCATGGCGGGTTGGCTGATCACCTCGCCAACCTTTTTTACCTCATAATCTGATTTTAAAAAAAAATTGATTATTTATATTTCTCTAAAATTTTAAATGCAATCACCCAAAAGGATTAATACGAATACAGTACAAAACACTGCAAACATAACCGATGTTCAATATTACGTGATAAAGCCATAAAAATTTCAAAGTTTAATGTTGATAGCGAAGTTGGGTCATTAATTAAAAAATGTGAATCGCTTTATGGAGAGACAAGTAATAGTCATAGCAGAAAATCGAAAGGCAAGAAGTGCAAGAGTGTGAGACTTTGATACTTTAAATTCCTAATATTTAACAACAAAACTTATTTGCAAAAAAGTTTGCCGTTCTCATCACAACCCAGGAATTACACGATGCGAGTTAACAAAATGTCGGTCCGAACCCGCCTCCTAATAGCAGGTTGGTGGTTGGCCTGCGGCCCCAACCCATTGTACCTGCTCTATTTTTTTTTTTGGCATTCAATTTATGTATATAATACTCTCTCTTATTTAAAATGTGAAAGTAATTTGAGTTAATTATTTTAAACTTGCAATCTAGTTTGTCTTTCAAACTTTTAATTTTCTTAGTTCTTATTATTACACATATTAAAGAGAATTATCAATGAGTTAGTTTTCAATACAAATTATCAAGATAATATTTTAGAAAAAATAACATATTATTTTTTAAATAATTAACTTTTTATTAATCTCTGTAAATTAATTATCTACTTTTTATATTTAGCATTCGACAATGTATAATTTTATATTTGTTCTAAATTGTAAACCCCGCTTGAAAGGGTAGACATGAGGATAAATTTTTATGCGTCTGGTTTTCTTGTAAATATGTGATCTCTTGATTTGAACTGGAAAATGCATTAGATTCTGTACGAGGCATGTTCATCTAATGCATCCTTTGGGGACTTGACCACCGTAAGATTCTCCGAGTATTTTGATTTTATCTGTTTTCCAAAAGTATTATCTGTTTCTTGTTTAAAAACCATAGAACATGGAAGTATCTAGAAGTTGTAACTTGTGTCTATTCTCTCTATTTTTTGGAGCATTTTAAATTAAAAATTAATTTTCTTTTATTTTCATTAATGCCAAAGTTGTAAGTTTTTCATTAAGTATTTAACTACAGCCATTTTATTATACTTCTGCGTTTAAAGAACAAGTACTTATATACTCACAACATAGATGCCATTTACTCCTTTCAACATAACTGAATTTCTTTTTTGCTATTTTAGTGTTTTATTTCAGATTGCAATCCTATTTTCTTTAATCTGCGTGCTTTTCTTATTATTGATTATATTGCATTTTCAACATAGAAATTTAAAATATTTGTTTTATTATCACTGTTAAACTACAATCAATCTAGTTAGCCATGAGCTAATACTATGATTAGTTCATTAACTATCCCAAAGCCTTTCAGCTTACTATGAAGCAAGCACAGTTCAATGGGACCACCATCACCACCTTGTGCTTCTGCCAGAATCCATACTGATGTACATTGTATTTGGATCATTTGAGCTAATAATACTAAATAAAGACAAAAAGTAGCCCAAGAAAATTAACAAGGCTTCCATCAACAAACATTAAAGCTGGTGCTATACAGAAATATTGCAGCAAGAAACTGGGGAGGTGCCTTCAAACACAAATAGCTACTTATGCCTTGACCTCTTCTCCACTCTTGGTGAGTGCTCTTGTTTGGTTCTTGTTTGGTGACTTTTTACGTTCCTACTGTTAACAAACTCTGAGAATGATGGAATTGGCGGCAACTTTGTCTCTATTGATGAACTTTCGATCGGTAAGTCGAGTGGGGAGGTTTCTAAGTAAGCAGTGGCATGAGGCCCGTTGCCAGCCCCTTCTTTCCCAGAAGGATCTGACAAAGGTGGCGTTGTAAGGGGATTTTCAGCTTCAGACAATACAATCGTTGATGAGGAAGCGTTAGTCCCTCCAAGGCGACTTATCAGATCGGTTGAATTTGTAGTTGACAGCCACCTAACAGTACTTGCCACCTGTGAATAATAGAATGATTTGCCAACCTTCCCATACTTCTTGTAGCATTCATCTTCAAGTAAAGATGCCGAGGATTCCACTTCAATCCTGGAAAACCAAGATCAGAGAAAAGCTTGTATCTCAAACTAATCGTGGCTTCTATTCTTGGGGGAAAAAAAAAATGGAAAAAGGGCACTCTGAGAAATCTACAGACGCATTCGCATTAATGGTGAACTGGAATGTAAACCTAAACAAGCATTTTAAATGTCAAATGAATTGCGGACTTCTTGTGTCAAGCTCCTTTTGAATCACCGTGCAAGTGCGTTTGTTTGTTTGTACATTCTTTTTCCGAGTGGGTGGGGGTGGAAAGTGTAGGATTGAAAGAAGAAAGAACTCAAACAAGAAAGAGGGGCACTGATCTTACTTCAAGTTTTGGAGCCGTTGCTGGGCCTGCTTTAGAGAATTTTGCAGTCTTTCCCTGGTTGCTCCTCTTATTGTATCAGATATAGCATTCTTGTCAACCTTGTTTCTCTGAATCAAAATAGGAACGAATGATTCCGTGGCGGAGCGAGGACAAGGTAGTTACATGCTGTAACCAATCACTTTAATCGTGCTGATCAAAGAAAATAAATATACAGATATGAAAAATGAACTATCCAGTCTTCCGTTGTTTAGATTGGTGAAATAACAAGTTCAACACATTAAGTGGCCATATTATTGGCAGGTCAAAAAGGGTCGAGACATAGAAGAAAAAGACGCAACTTTTGAACTGCAACTATCCAGCTAGAAGATATAAAAAAAATCAACCTGTTTATCAGCATTTTCATTTTGATAGTGGTTTTCTTCAGCACGTTGTAACAATGCGATTTTTTCATTCACTCCCAATCTGGATTTGGACTTTGATCCGGTTAGGTTGTTGACAATCTCAGCACCATCTGCAAATCAAAACTTATCAATTTAAACGGTACACCAGCAAACTGCTCTCATGCCCCCGTGCCCATTTTTGCGCCCATTGAAAAACCAAGCAGCCTTAAAAGAAACCAGTACACCCACCATCTGAATCAGATATATCTTCATCCGATCCACTTGCTTCTTCATCACGATTCCAGAATTCAGATACTTGTTCTTCGCCAACTCCACCTGTTGAACTGAAAAATGGAAATTACATGCATCTCTCAGGTAGCTTGATTGATCCCATTAAACCAGCTTGAATAACATATAGTGTTAGCAGGATATTGACCAGAAAAACTCAGATGCTGTGGCCATAATTCAAAGCTACTAATTAAAAGTCTGACCAAGCAATTAGCAATTGACAAAATGAAGTTATTAAACTACTTTAAAGTCCAATCAGTGCGACCAAATCTGGCATTCTACTTTTAAATGGACTTAAACATTATCCTCTACCTATTCAGCCTATCACTACCAACATCATATTAGTTTGTCACACAAACCTGCCGGACTGTCTATGAATCTATACTTAAATTTTTTTGGCTTTTCAACTTTGTCCCCATTCAAAGAAAAATAAGATTTAAGCACAAATACAATAAACACCTGGTGATAAAGACTCGAGAGGAATTATTTTTTGGGTGTAAAGAACGGGCAGTTGCTACGTCCTCCAAACATCTAGCAATTAAGTTTGGATGTCTGCAGGCATCACATGATTTTCCACATAATGATGCAGTGACCTGCTTCGAAAAGACGCAGTAGAATGCTCAACTTGAGTCAGCATGAAGATCATATACATCCATATTATCTATAACCATATCAATTTTATTACCTGCTCCCCAAAACTCTCAAGAATCTTTTTCCTTCGGCATCCAGATCCTTCACAGTATTCAATCATCTGCATGGTTCAAGTTTAATTTCTACAACTAAATGACATGGAGTTATTCAAAAAGTATTTGGGGATTTTGGTGTCACCTGACTAAAGTCAGCTAGGGACCTTTCGGATGATTCTTCCTGAGAGCTTGATGACTGTGACTTATTGCTTCGGGATTTACTCAATATAAATTCCTGCCATATATTATAATTTAAAAAATCATGTCAAATATGAACACTCAGGCAATTTTCTTTTTTCTTTTTATTGGCAACAACTGCTCAGACAACTTGAATACAAATGGTGATGACAACTTCAGGATAAATCAGCCAACCATTCTTTTGCGATCATCTACTCCATAGTACAACAAACTTGTAGATGGCAACTGATCACGACCTGCCCTGCCTGACTCCTGATAGAATGCTTCCATTGACTTTGGAATATTAAAGTGGCACACAATTCTGACATCCTTTCTGTCAATGCCCTGATGTATAACAAAGCATTACTAGAAAATTAGATGAACTTAAAAAGTATTCGCAACAATCTTTCACATATAAGTTCAAGAGTCAAATTACGGTAAATCAGCTTACCATTCTAAATGAACACCAAAAGCTCAGTAACTGTGTTTGCAATAGTACAGCTCCATGCAGAAGACAGGACAAAACGAGATGAATAAATCACAAATTCATACTAACAAGTACAGATCTTCATGAAAAATTTAGAAACAGGTGCATCTTTAATGGAACATTGTCTGTGATATTCATTTGGCACGTTTTCACAATCAAGCAGTTCAGTTTGACACAGTATCACGTAATTTGGCTGACAAATGGCCAAAAAGCAGGAAAAAAACAAAGCAAAAGGGCATTAAGAAAGTTGAATATAAATGGTGCAGCACCAACAGAAATGGCTGTATTACTCATCAAAGTCCGTCCATCGTTTCCATGGAATGCATTCATCTTTATTAGCCAACCAAAAAAAAAAAAAAGCACATTAAAGACAATTGGTTTGCAGCAAATTGTGGGGGCATTCAAGTGCGTGCGCAAATGCATGTCATCCTCCACCAATTTTGCGTTAAAAAATGTGGCACAATATCCGACCACTAGGATTATTAAGTCCTATGCAAAAGCAAGCTTGGTGCAAATTTGAAAAAGGAAAACTAACCCAAAAGCAACAGTGGCAACAACAACTTGTATCTTGGAAGAAATCCAATTATCCAACACAGAGGTCCGCAATTTATTATTCAACCCTGCATGATAGGCTGACGAGGCAAGGAGGAAAATATATATCATATTATTTGGTAGTTGTGAGCTCATTTGCAAAGGCGGAGAAAAGAAAAAGGGGTTTCATTACCAGCACAGGAAATGCCATTTTGCATTAGATGAGCTGCCAGGTCATCACATGTTGAACGCTCAAGGCAGTAAACAATTGCACAGACATTTCCCTTAGATTTTAGCATATTGGACAGATCAGTATAAGCATCTTCCAAAAGATCTTTGTATCGAACTGCATCATTATTGAGTTTATTCAAATACATGCACATTAATAAATACTGATATGTTGGCAAGAAACAAAATACCGACATCTTTTTAGCATGCCAAAATTCATGTAGGGAACTGATCTATTATGTTTGTCAATGTGACACGGTGGAGAATTGTTTCATGGTCACAAGCATGCCAAAAAAGGCATATATGATAGATACAATTGAAATAATATTTAGAAGCACACACAAAGCAGGCAGCACAAACCTTCATAGTATATATTAGGACGATTAAAAGATGACTTTAGTATTAACGGATTTTGCATGTTCAGTGATTTTACCACATCCTTCTGTACCCTGCAGGGAAAAGTGAAAAGAAAAAATAAAAAAAGAATTAATTCCATAATGTGAGCATTCTCTACCCAAGATAGGAGCCAGAAAGGTCATGATTGCTAGCCATACAGGATTACATGAAAAGTGAAACGAATTCTGTGTGAATGAAGAGATTTGTGCCCCTACTAGTGTATAATAATTTTATGATCCAGTTATGATATAATGGTACCAAAGGTCCCAAATGAACAACTTTGTGATCATATTAGAAATATAGTGATTGTTGAAGTTGCAGAAAAGTCTAGCAAATTAGAACCTTACAATTTTCAAGGTATTTTGAAAAGATTTAAACAACCTAAGAAAAGATTACAACACAAGACCTTCAAGAAGAAATTAACTTATACAGGAAGCAATACAGCAATTAAAATAGAATGATGCAACTCTAGAATGATATTTTAACATTAATGGGAACACAATATGTCAATAAGAGAAAAAGAAAAACACTTCACAAAAGAACTCCAAATTACAAGACAGAGAATAAAATTATTTGAACTTTGTCTAAAGCACAGGTTCATATCTAGCGATTAATGACAAACTTTGTGCTTAGTTCATCGTTTTCAATTTTTTTATGATGTTCATCAAAACATGCACCTCATCCGCAGTTATTATTGAACTGAAAGCTTATAATAGCTTTGTTGTAACTCAGACATGAAAATACTTAGTTGAGATACAAGCTCTGGATTGCATCCGGCAAAAACCCTGCCTTATACAAGACTATTTGCGGAACTTTTGAACTCTTCACTATGCAAATCCATTCATCATTGATTATCTTAAACATGTTCTTTTGCCCTCATTTTGCTTTTCAAGAGATACTTAACCCATATTTACAGATATAAAACTTCAGAAATAAAAATGAAGAATCAAGAAACTTTTTTTCAAATGTTGTTGTCAGTTCAATAAAGAAACAGCATCAAATTGCTTTATTTTCTAACAATGGCTTGTTACATTTAATCCTGTCAAATATACTGTCAACATATATATATATATATATATATATATAATAAGTTTCATTTGAAAAGGTGCATCAAGAAAACTCACTTAGGAGCAGCTGTAGCAGTCAGAGCTAACATTGGCACATCCAAAAGTTGGTCTCTCAAGGTTGAAAGCTTACGATAGCTAGGCCTGTTCTCCAGTAGACAAAAGATTTATCTAGCATGAGAATAAATAACTTAACACAGCATCTAATCCACACAAACACAAACATGCACATGCAGTTGGAGAAGTTTAGCCTCATGCCATCTTCAACTTACATATCTTTTAGCGAAAAAAGTAATATGTCCTAGTTTCTGGTTGTCACCAAACTTTTGGAACTAGCCGTTATTTTCATTTACAAAATAAAAAATTATGGAAATAGTGTATTAAAGCCATCCAGTAACTATTTAAAATTCAAAAATTACTTATCATTTTCTTAGTTTTGAAATGACTAGAAAGTAAGATATAGAAATAGGAGTTCCTGAGTAGTTACATGAAGCTATGAAGTTAAATGTAAACTACTAAAACATTAAATAAATCCTTCCTAATTTTGTATCACCCTTTCACATATGCATAGCACTCCAACAATAGAGATTGACTGATAGATAAACTCCTAAAGGCAATGATAAATTATACTTCTACAAGATTATACAATAATAAATACTAGGAGTCCGAACAATGATAACCTCTTAATGTATTAGGAGTTCTAATCCATTAGGAATTCTAAAAGGTAGGATTCACAATAATCCTACTCAAACCCTTAATCAGGCAGGTTTCCCATCTGTAGACTAGGGCACCTAGACATTTCACCACAATTATTAAGGTTACACACTTATACTCAATACTCAATTGGGATTCAATATGTTCGCAAAAATTAGGATATCCTTTCACAACATCCCCTGTAGATGAACTATAATTCTCAGAATTCTTCAACCTACTTTCTATGAGTGGCCTCATATCATTCTCCCATATTATTTGTCCTGGGCACATTGTCTAAACCAACAGCTTTTAGAAGTCTTCAAACTACCCCGCTCTACAAATTGGGCTGCACAATAAGGCATCCATCAAAGAAAATCTAGTTCTGAAGTCTTAAATATGTCTTTTCCTCTCAACCCAAGAAATGAACCTCACCAATTTGTGAAAAATTAAAAACGCTACCTTAGGTAGGGATCAAACCAAGATCAGGCGGTTCCACCCTAATCCTCATCGAAGTTCACCTCTTTGAACAATCAGTTGCCGTAACTAATTCCAATATGCAGGAATAGTGAATGAAAAGTGTGCAAACTTACACGTGAATGAAAAGGAAGAGGGTGAGGTAAATCTAATCAGGCATGGGCCTCATGACAATAGGGATCTAATTGTCAAAAAAAATTTTTGCCTATGTAGAAATATTGAGCCCTATTCAATTTATATGATGATTTTTTTTTTTAATTTATTCAGTGAGTGAGGAAAGAGAAGTGGAAACAGGACCACTGACTTATACTGTCAAGCTCCTTCATTTCTATCTATAATATGATAAAATAATATCAAGTACAAAGATAGTACAGATACGGCTAGTATAGGCCCAGTCCACTAGTAGTTGACTCACACATAATTTAACTTAGCCATAACACTATTCTAATACAAGTCTACCAGAAATTTTCTAATTCAAACGCGCCATATTATATGACAAACCTGAAATCATGGCCCCAAGTTGAGATGCAATGTGCCTGAAAATTTTGGAAGAGAAATCACTTGGTAATATATAAAATTCCAGCGTAATAACACAAATGATCTTCCAAGCTCACACCTCATCTATGGCAATGAGATTCAACAACCCTTTAGCATATATCTTTTTCAGCTTTGACATAAAACCCAGCGTCGCTATCAATTCTGGAGTGACATACAGCAGCCTTATAGAAGGCTTTGCAGAATCAAGGTCCTCATAAATCTTCAAAAGAGATAACAGAAAGTCACCTCTGAATTTTAACATAACAATAAGGAATATGTGAAAAATTGATTAAATTACTACAAATAAATATGGCAGGGAATGATCATTGCCCTTTCCTTGCAGATACCAAGACCCAAACATTATTTATTTTCTAAGGAAAAAAATAAGTGCGTTTATGTACAGAAAGTAACTTCCACTCCAACAAATATTAAACGAAAAATAAGTTCTCATCATGAACAAAGGTCAGCAACATCAAAGATGTGGCATCCCAGAAAGTTTAGCAGTTTCATGAAGAAGCTTGAATTGAGCGATCCAATTATTTTACTCCATATGAAGTTGAATTTATTCAAATTTCTAATACAAAAATCCAAAATTCTGAGAGAGTATAGATTAATATCATTCATATCAAAGGTCATACTGATGTATAACAAGTAGATTATATGCAGTGAAATATTAACATCCTGACAATCCACCTTATTTTTTGCATCGGCTGTTTGGGTTGAGGAGAGAAATTCTGCAGCAATTCCTTTCTCTTTTAATGACATCACTTGGTTTTCCTAACTTAAAGAAAGAATCAATGAGCCAAAACTCAATTCGCAGCTCAAAAACTCAATGCATAAAACAAACACACATTAGAGAATAGAGATAGATAATATATACTCACCATCAAAGCTGTCAGTTAAAAAGAAGATCAAAAGCGAGAATCAACAGCGGGTCTTCTATCACAAATAACCAATCAAATTATCATGCAGCATTTAGCTCAGCCAATCATGTAAACTTCAGAAAAGAAGAACATTATTCACCTATTAATGGACAAACAACAAGAACTATTCCTGTTTTAGCCAATGCAGGGATCTGATAACATAACGACTTCCCCCCTCCTGTAGGCATAAGGCAAAAACAATCTCTTCCTGCACCCAAAAACAATAATTGCTATATCTTACCCAAAATTAGAAAGAGAGGGAACAAAAATCCATTTCAACTTACAACTTAAGTAGCTCCAAAAAAAAAAAAAAAAACTTAGGCAGCCTCATTTGGTACAAGGGAGATGGATTCATCTCCCACTTTCTTTGTGGAATGTTTATTATATCCTTGTCATCATTTTTTTTTTGGCCGAATATTCTTGTCATCATTACTACGCAGTATTTATTCTATTTGTTTGAAGTTGGAATATGACAATTATTTTGCATCATCAAAATCACTTTTTTCATCATGTTCATTTCCATTCCATGTAATGAGCCACTCTTCACTTCTCTTCTCCCAATCATTGTATAAATAAGTTAGAATAACATACTAGGCCAGCCTTTCGAAATGCTTTTGTTCTCAGACTCTTTCATTTGCTACGTTTACAAAGCAACAAAACCGAGTATAGCTGCATGAATCAACCGAGTACAGCTGCATGAATCCAAAGTTTAAGAAGCAACTTACCCGAATGTACAGCTTGAATAGCCTCCAATTGCTTGCCCCTAAAATCAGGATAACCAAAATGCCATCTTAAAAGCTTCACCAATGCTTCCTTCCCAGATAACACCCTCTTCTTATTATCATGGGTCTTACTTTCTACGTTTTTTAAGGGCAAAGAACACTTGTCCATTGGATTCCCGACCTGCGAAACAACACAACGTAAAACTATTCGTTACTCGATCAATTAATCACAAAAAAATAGAACATTTCAGAAGATTTAAAAAAGAAGGCGAGATGAGAGAATTCAAACCTTAAGTACAATCGCTTTCGAAGCAATAAAACACGAAAAATGCGAAATTTTGAGCGGAGGTTTTCCTTCTTCTGCAGACACAGTTTCGCACGCGGTTGGCGCTTTTTTGGTTTTTTTGACGACTGTTTTTTCCCCTGGTTTCCACTTTCCACTCCAAGGATCTGAACATACTGTCCGGTAATTTCAATTGCAATTTTTATTTTTCATTTTCACATGTCATATTTTGAAACAATCACAAATAAATACCCTAAGAATTATGAAATTATAATCGGTTTTTTTTAATTCACAAAATTACTGTTAGGACTAGATTTTAAATATAAATTATAAAATATTAGGAACAAAAATCAAAATTGTTATAAATATAATAATATCGCTGTGGATGTCTATATATCTCCTATTATTTCTTATATCTCCTATAATCTCTAATACCTCATATTATCTCTTTATCCCACAATTATCTCATATTATTATGTAATCTGTAGATTCTATCAAAGGTGTAAAACTGTACCTATAAATAGAGATCATATATAATGTATTGAACACACTTGAATAGAATAAGAAGTAATCTCTCTTGTTGATTATCTCTTTTTCTGTATGATTCTTCTCCATATTTCTTCTTTATTTATAACACATTATCAGCACGAAGCTCGAACCAAGGTGCGTATGATATACTTTTCTATCCCATCATAATGTTAGAGCATCATCTTTAAGGTGCGTATGATATACTTTTCTACCCCATCATAATGTTAGAGCATCATCTTTATTATTTTTTTAGAGTATCATTTGTTCTATTCAAATAAAAATACATCGACCATCATATATATGGTGTTTCAAAGTATCCGTATTCCTATTCAATTTATCTAGGATAATCTGAGCCATTATATGGAATTAAAAGGATTATCTACCGTTATTTTAAACATCGAGTTCCATGGCCATGATTAGAGATTTTGCTTTACTTTTTAGTGCTATAATTTAATTTTGATATAGATATTATATCTTCCGAACTAATTATGATAAGATGATTTTTTTTCTCCCCCTATATTCCTTATTGACCTAACGTCATTATTTTGATAGAACTCGAAGTTCCAATGGATACCAGCAGTATCCTTAAAGAGTTACCATTTAAGGTTAAATGGCCAAAAGCTATATAATTCTAAGTTTTCATCTCATTGAGATTAAATAGCCAAAAGCCATATAACTCTGATTTTCCATTCTTTTCAAATTAAATGGCTAAAAGCCATATGATTTTAATTTTCTATATTATAGCCAGAAACTATACAACTTTGAGTTTTTATCTTATGGCTAGAAGCCATATATATATGGTTAATTCTTTATTTTTTTAAATGGCCTGAAGCTATATATATTTGATATTTTACCTTATTAAATAACTAGAAGTATTTAGGTATAAATTTTCCATCTTATGACTAGAAACCATATATATTTGATTATTGTTATCTTATTAAATGGCTAGAAGCCATATAATTTCAATTTTCTATTTTATGACCAGAAGTCATATATATATTTAATTTTTTTATCTTATTAAATGGCTAGTTGTCATGGAACTTTGATTTTCTATCTTATTATCAAAAGCCATATATATTTGAATTTTTTTATCTCATTAAAAGGCTAGAAGCCATATAACTTGTATTTTCTATTTTATGGCCAAAAGCCATATATATATTTAATTTATCTTTATTTATATATATCATATTGAATTTCTTATTTTATGGCCAGAAGCCATATATATATAATTTTTCTATGTCTTTTTAAATGGCTCACATCCATATAATTTGATATTCTATCTTATGGCTAGAAGTCATAAATATTTAATTTTTTATTATTTTATTAATCGGCTAAAAGCTATATAACATCAAATTTTTATCTTATGGTCAGAAACCATATATCTCTATTTTTTTAATTCTAAAATTAAAGAGCTAGATGCCATATATCTTTATTTTCTTTATTAAATGGCCTAAAACCATATAGTTTTGACTCATTCTATGATTTGTTTATAAAAGAAAAATTATGACAATTAGAATTATAAATAATGTAGTCCAAAAAACTAATGACTACATAGTGAAGAATGTGTTGGTAAAAGAGTTTATCTTTTCTCTTTATTTCATGTTACATTTAATTAATTTGAAATTCAAGTTTTATTCTTATCTTATTCTCATATATTCTTGACATTCAATTTGATATTTATTAATATTATAATTTCCTATTACTAAATAACCAGCAGCTATTATACTCATGTTATTGTATGACATGAAACCAATAACTTATGATGTTTTCAAAGCCCCGAAGGCTTATGGTTCAAATATCAAGGGATACAAATAATTTTTAAAATATATATTTACTATATAGAGTCTTGAAGACTAATGACTTATAAATAGCTTTGAAAGCTTATGATTTAAATTTTCATAACTATACAGTTTGATTTTAATCCTTATAGATCTTTTCAAATTTTTGTTGAATTTATAAATTTATGAAAAAGTTTTGAAGCATTACATGAAGTTTTTGAATAACAAAATTTCCAGAGAATTTTATGTTTTGAAAAAAAAAATACATACTTCATACTTTGAAAAAGCATAACAAGGAGTAAACTATATCATATAGTGAAAAGAAACAATATATATTAATTCTTGAACAACTATATATATTAGGGTATTTGTTTATCAAAAGGTCTTAAGGTGATAACTCAATTTGATTGAAATCCATTATCATATATGAATCAAAAAGTATTTGGATTTCCAAATTAAAAATATGTTATTAGCTTACTATATGCTATTCATTGTATTTGAAATATAGAAATAAGAAAAATATATTTATATGACTCACACTTAAGGGGGGATTATTGAAATACAAGTGTAAATTATGTTGGATGGAATTTGTTATTATTAATATTAATGTCATTCATTATATCTCATATTCTTTTTGAAAAAAACTCCAGAAGAGTCAGTAGCGCTCAACCTTTTATGAGTGCACAAGTTTCTACCATTGTGTAAAAGATGAAAAATAACATTCTAGAAGAGCTATATTATGATTTATTATCCTGGAGATAAAATCCATAATTGATAACATATTCCTTATAAAATATGAAGGAGAAAAATAAATAATATAACATGGTAACAAGAAGTTTACCAATAATTGAGAATAATTTTACAATAAACTAGAAGTTTATGCATTCATAGTTTGACATGACCGGTCATATCATCCCAGATCATAATGATGCAAAATATCATGAAAAATGTGCATTATCATTTATTAAAGAACCGGAAGATTCTTTAAAAATGATATATGATTCAAGAATTTTTATGTGTTGTTTGTTCTTAAAAGAACTAAATAAGAAAACATCACTAGCTATGCTCAAATCGGATCCGTACATATTTATAATGCATCAACTTTATATATGGGCCCATTTAGACACCATGTAAACCAAAGTAATACTTTATAAGTGAAAGATACATCTATAAAATGGTCACAGGTGTTTATGATCAACTTGTAACATGAAATTTGCAAATATGTTTAGATAATTACATGAAGTACATAAGTTCTTGATTATGAAATCAATATGATTCTCATTCAGATTGCTAATGATTGTTCCTCTCGTTGCTGATGATTATATGCTTAGTAAAAGCCTCCATAAATAGCTAGATCAGAGTTTATGAGAACATAATTCCCATTTGAGTATTGGGATGATTGATTTTATATATTTTTACACATAAATGCATCAAGCCAATAATATATTGTGAATTCTCCCATTATAATTGGTTTTTGGTCAAGAACCAGGCATTTTTCATCATAGAATGTACAATATCTATTATTCTGCCGCAATAATGCATATAGATAGATATTAAAAGTAAGTTTGGATCACTGTTAGATAAAAATCTCCTTATTCTTATTTATCTCTAAATGAAACAAAATAATGTTTTTAAAGGAGATATATGGATTTGGGAGACATATGTTACATGTTCCCAATATGAGAGAGAGAAAATATGTAGTTGGAAAAGAAAACACATAAAATGTATTTTCATTATCAAATGTAGATCCTCAAATATAGTAATATGAACTAGAAATTCATAAAGTATTGCTTTTGTAAAACATTACTAATGTCTGCCAGTTGCAATTACTAACTCAAATGAGAATTCTTAATTCTTATATTCCAGCTAAAAATGCTCATATTCTTAAAAACATACTAAAAGCATGAGATTATGATTGGTTCCAAAAGAAAAGAAAAAGAAGCAAATGATCATGATGATCATACTAAGGAAACATGAATTGCAAAAGATGTTAAGACATAACTCTTTGACCCCTGAAGAGGTTTAGGTGTTTGAAAGTAATAAAGAGATCTCGATAGATTATGTTATAAAAGAAAATGAGACCGATAAAGGAATAAAATTGTCGACAATAATTTGATTGATAATATCACATGATCAAATGAGGATCTTATATATAAATTTGTTATGAGATATAGATAGAAAAATGGTTGGCCAACAGAAAAGAAAAGACGCAACATTATAACAGGAGATTTGTGTATCTCTAATCCAAGTACCTGAAGTGTAATGGGCATTTGTACAAAAAAAGAGAAATACAATCTTGTGGTGAATTAAAATTTTTATGTATCTTATCAATCTGACAGTTTGATAATATATGAAAATATCTCATATGTGTCTAGAAAATATAGTAATTCGCTATATAGTGAAATTATATGTGAATCCCATAAGAATTCAAATCCTTGTATAAATATAAACGATCCAATAGATGAATAGATATGGATCATAATGTATGAAAATCCTTAAAGGATTTAAGTTTCTATAAACATAATTATGTTCTCAAGAACACTATTGAAGTAAGTCTCTATATGAGACATACGTGGTTAATATCAACTGAAGGAATGATGTAAACTTATTCTAACTTGTCTGTTTGTAAAAAGATTCAAAATGAGTCTGTTATCAGTACTATTTATAATGATAGTATTAAAACTCCTGATGAGTTTTCAAAAGTTGTAAATTACTTAAAGAAAAAATTTGAAATGAAAGCTTTCAGAAGAATGCATATAGATAAGTCACATCCACTATGTGGATAAGCAATATCCATTATATGTTTCAGTAGTTGCAAAATCTTTAGATATGGACTAAAGATCGATTTAGACCTTCAGAAGGCAATGAATAAACATTTGGTTCAGAAGTACTATATCTTAGTATCACTGAAGCATTTATATATCTAGCCATACAAAATTTGATATATCATTTACTGATTAGCATGATATAGTTTGTTAGAAAAATTTAGAGAATGGATCGAAAACATACCGGGTCGGATCTCGGATCGGGTCGGTCGGATCTCCTTAGCTCACGCTTAAGCTAGACTATAAAAGTCTGAGCTTTTAAGTGCACAGCAGAGCACCACTTTTGCAAGAAAGAAAATTAAGAGAGAGAGAGAGATAGTAGGAAAGCTCTACTACTGGAGTGATTTGAACTGATGGGGGGAAGCCTCTATTTATAGCTTTTGTCAGGGATATTTTGGGTAGCATAAAAATATCCACTGAGCCCATCAGATAAAATCTGAGATAAGATATAATATATCCTTATCTCATAATATCATGATATTTGAATTCAAATCCAGAATCAATCACAATTAATTCTAAATATATATACTTAATATATATTTAATCTATACAATATAAATTAATTAATTTAATATAAATTAATTAGATTTATATCGTAACCGATTGGATATGATTCAGGATGTTTGACCAAGTCAAACATATCATGATATCGCTTGGATATTTGACTGATATATTCTCTTTATACCGGTCAAATAATCCGGCCCATCAAGGGCGGATCCAAGCCCAAAAATCTAACATCTCCCACTCGCACTTGATGGGCTGTCCATCGTGCGATAGCTAAATCTTTCATTGCTTCATACTAGGTGTCTGCCGTGACCGCGTGGGCATGACGTCATCGATTCGGGCGCCTGTGCACTAGGAATCCTTTATGCAGGACCAGCACACAAGAACACCCTTGGTGTACCTGCAAATTGTATGCTTGTTGCCTCGAATGCCCTAGTTTTATCCATACACTTTACTTGTGGCATATCTAATCCCTCTCGAGTTATTTTGTTTACTCAGATTGCCTTTTTCATACGTATGGTATCCACACTTGCTTAGTTGTTCTGTTCAACCTGCAAGGGACATGTCACAGACACCAACGTAGATGTGTATTTCAGGATAAACCTTCCTTCTGACTATTCATCATTTAGATTTGGCATAGTCGCTTTCTCAGTCTTGACCCGTTAGATCGCATCATTCTTGACCATGGGGTTTAGGCTAGAGTAGCTGCCACTAAACCAAAACCTTGTGATGTTGTCTAAGTCTTAAGGGCATTATGAAAGGTTTATTTCCTTTCTGGGACTCACATCGTAATGGATCAGGGATCTTCCATCTACGTCCCTTGTTGCGGATTTAAGTGAGCTCATGCAGTATGAATTGCATGTTACGGTGCTCAATCCACTAAGTGGAGTATGTCGCTTTTGGTTTTAATAGCACCGTACAGACTTAAGTTCCAAATGTACTCCAACATTTGAACCAGGAGCTCTTTCATCACAACTATATATGACGTCTCACTAGTAAAGAGTTCCTTGTCTGGCTACAGGTCTCATGGATGACACATTATCCATGATTCGGCCCAAACTTTTATGGGTCTCATCTCAGTCTAGCTGAGGTGACATTTGTGCAGTGATTCTTCTCTACCATCTCATGGTGATCATCTGCTGTCAAACCTTCTATATCCCATGAGAACATAGCGAGGCGGTTGCTCGTGTGAGTGAGCCAACCTTGTGACCTGTACGACATAATTGTATTGCATACCTTGTGCCTATGCATGTATAAATACACAAATATACAAGAAAAATTTCTTTGAACTGGATAAAATGCATTGAATTACTAAGTAAGAGGAAAAGGTTCAGTACAACATGCCTTGTGCCTGCGTATTTGAACAAAAAGGATCAAAAAGAAAAAGGAGTTCAATACATCATGCTCTACGCATGCCCAAGGCCTTTACATGCTTAACGAAAGGATCTCTAGCTATAGGCTTGGTTAGGGGATCTGCCAACATCTTATGAGTGGACAAGTATTGAACTGTCACTTGTTTCTTAGCGATCATATCCCTTACAAAGTGATACTTTATGTCTATATGCTTAGTACGATTGTGGTACTTAGGGTCCTTTGCATAGGCTATTGCTGCTTGACTATCGCAGTGAATCAGAGTTGGTCCCTCACTCCCACCATGGATTCCCAATCGTACTAAGAATCTTTTGAGCCACACAGCTTCTTGGACAGCTGCAGAACAGGCTACATATTCTGCTTCCATGGATGAAAGAGACACACACGTTTGTTTCTTGCTGCTCCAGGAGATTGCTCCGTTATTCAGTAGGAAAGCATAGCCTGACGTCGAGTGTCGCTCGTCCAGGTCTCCTGCCCAATCAGCATCGGAATAACCCTCCGCACGAAGGCCATTTCCTTGATAGCATAGCTCATAGTCCATGGTTCCTTTTAGATATCTCATAATCCTCTTTACAGCTTCCCAGTGTTTGACTCCTGGATTGGATTGGAATCGACTCACAAGTCCGACTGCGAAGCATATGTCTGGCCTGGTACACAACATGGCGTACATTAGGCTGCCAACGGCACTTGAGTATGGGACTCTCTTCATGCGTTCTATATCGCATTGTTTTGTAGGGCGCATTTCCTCACTTAGGTTATGTCCCTTAACCACAGGGGTATCCATAGGCTTGCAGTCTCTCATATTGAAACGCTCAAGAATCTTTGCTATGTATGCCTTTTGTGACAATGACAGCAATTTTCTAGAACGATCTCTTCTTATCTTAACGCCTAAGATATATTCTGCTTCGCCCATGTCTTTCATCTCGAAGTTCAAGGATAACCACTCTTTGATCATCTTTATTAGTTTAAGATTGGTACCAGCCAGTAGTATGTCATCAACATAGAGGGATAGAATGACAAAGTTGTCTCCAAACCGCTTGATATAAACACAGTGATCTTCCTCGATCATTTCAAAGTCATAGGAGCTTATAGCTTTGTGGAACCTTAAGTACCACTGCCTAGATGATTGCTTGAGTCCATAAATGGATCTCAATAGTTTACAAACCTTTTGTTCGTTCCCTTTCTGTATGAAGCCCTCAGGCTGTTCCATATAGATTTCCTCATCTAGTTCTCCATTCAAGAAGGCGGTTTTTACATCCATCTGATGTAACTCTAAGTCTAAACTTGCTACTAAAGCCAGTATCAGTCGTATCGAGTTGAAACGTACAACAGGTGAGAAGGTGTCTGCGTAATCCACTCCTTCCCGTTGTGTATACCCTTTGGCAACTAACCTTGCTTTGGGTTTATCAATTGATCCATCAGCCTTACGTTTGTACTTGAGAACCCACTTGCTCCCAATTGCCTTTCGGCCAGGTGGTAGATCAACTAATTCCCATACTTGGTTGGATTCCATGGAATCCATTTCCTCTTGTAAGGCCTTCTGCCATTTTTCCTTAGCAGGTCCTGTTAGTGCTTCTTTAACACTTACGGGGTCTTCTTCATCGTGCTCTGGACTAACGATGAAGGTTGCTCCTTCAATTGAGAAGCGTCTCTTAGGGTTTTGTCTCTGTTACTTCTCCTAAGTGGGGTTGTGTGCAGGACTTACTTCCTGTGACTGGGTTAAACCTTGTTGTGAAAATGGTTCAACCCTCCCACTCGGATCAGTAGACTGAGGAACACTTTGTTGTACCTCATTGCCATCATCCTCATAAAGACGGCTTGTTCGATCAATACTCCCTCTGCTAGGATATTCGGTTTCTATGAATGTTGCGTCCCTTGACTCTATCTCAGTCACTGAGCCGTCATCATTTTCACCAATGAAGACATACCCCTTAGAGTTCTCAGAGTATCTTATGAAGATACACTTTTTGCCCCTTGGTTCTAGCTTGTCATATTTATGGGAAGAATCACGAATATAGGCCGCTGACCCCCATGGTCTTAGGATGCTTAGATCCGGTTTGCGGTTTGTCCATGATTCATAAGGGGTTGTTGTGACTGATTTAGAAGGCACTCGGTTAAGTATGAATGTGGCGGTTAAAAGAGCATCTCCCCAATATGAGGTTGGAAGCTCAGCTTGTGCCATCATTGATCTAACCATATCGAGGAGAGTTCTATTTCTCCTTTCAGCAACTCCGTTCTGTTGAGGAGTGCCAGGGATTGTTAGTTGCCTAACAATGCCCCTTTCTTCACAGAGCTCCTTGAACTGATCAGAGAGGTATTCTCGGCCTCGGTCAGTTCTTAAGGCTTTGATTCTTGAACCTAGCTGATTTTCCACTAGATTGAGATATTTTCTAAAGCACTCTAATGCCTCAGATTTGTGGGAAATCAGGTAAGTATAGCCATATCGGGAAGAATCATCGATGAAGGTAATAAAATACCATGCTCCGTGACGTGCCCTAACACTCATTGGTCCGCAAATATCAGAGTGTACCATTCAAGAGGTTGGTTAGCCCTGGTTGCCTTTCCGAAAGGCTTCCTTGTACTCTTGCCAGCAAGGCAATGTTCACACAGAGACATTTCCTTTTTGGACACGTTTCCTAGCAAACCCTCTTTTGCTAGTTTGGTCATGCGTTCTTGACCAATATGTCCTAATCTAGCGTGCCATATATCGTAATTGACATCGGAAGAAAGCGCATAGCAAGAACTAGAAAAATTATCATTGAAATTTTCTAAAACAAAGAAACCATCCGAAACATAACCAGAAACTGAAAAATTGGTCCCATACGAAATGTCTACTGTGAAATCATGAAAAAAGACATTGAAATGAAATCTAACTAAGGAAATAACAGACACAAGATTTCGTCGGATTTCCGGAGCGTAGAGGACATTTTGCAGGACTAGGGTCTTTCCTCCATGCAGGGTCAGCTCACAAGTACCGATCCCTTTGACTTCTACTCTCGCGTTGTTCCCAACATAAAGCCATCTGCTTCTTGCTGGTAACCGACGAAATTCTGTGAAGTTCCCACGATCCTTGCTCACGTGGTCTGTGGCCCCTGAGTCTATAACCCAAACAGGATTAGTTTCAGCAATAAACGCAGTGCTAGAAACATAAGAGAAATGTATTGAATCTGAATCCAATACCTTTTTCTGCTCAGGGCAGTCCTTGGCATAATGTCCCTTTTGTTGGCAAGCATAGCATTTGATGGTTGCTATGTTCCGCTTCTTTGCAGGTTTCTTGCCTTTCTTGAAGGACTCTTTCCCTTCTTCACTTTAGGGCCGCCTTTCTTATTTTGAGAGCCTTTGCTTCTCTTGGACTGGTTTTGGGAGGTTGTCCCTCCCTTTCCTTCAGTTAAATATGCCTTACTGACAGGCTTCACAGTTTCCATCCGATCATCCTCCAGTTGGAGGTGGCGAGCTACATCAGCAAAGGTTTTTATACTCTCATTATGAGTAATGGTGTGCTTCATGGTATCCCAACTTGCTGGGAGAGATCTCATGACAGCTTGAATCTGTTGCTCATCAGATAAAGCGCCTCCGGCTTCCTTAAGCTCCCTATTAAGTTCTGCATTGCCCTTAGGTGATGCCTTATGGGAGTGTTAGGACCCAGCTTGAAATTATCAAGTTTGACGGTGAGTCTCCTAAGCCTCGCAGCAGAGGTACCGTCAAATTCGGATTTCAGTGCTGCCCACATGGCAGAGGCTGAAGGGTGTGTTTCGAATTGCACCAACACATCGTCAGTCATGGCACTTAGCATGGTTATTCTGGCGATAGTGTCCCTTCTTTTCCAGGCCGCGTAGCCGTCCTGGTCCCTTCGCGATGCATTTGCCTCAGGCTCTGGAAGAAAAGTAGTCAACACATCAGTGACTTCTTGTTCTTCGAGGACATACGATATCTTACGACGCCACATGCTGTAATTGTCTCCGTTCAGCTTGTCACCTCCTACGAGGTCAGCTATAATGGACTTGATTCCTCTTTGAGACATCGTGCTATCACATAGACAACAATGCATTTTAGTATGGTATGCAATATATACACTTTTATTCAAGTAGGTCATAGGTCGCCTGGGTAAGAGTCTCACCATTTTCATGATCAGGAGACAACTAGGTTGGCTCCCATCCCATTACTCCTGGTTAGTCTCTTACCTTTCTTACCTTTGACTTTCCTTGAACATATCCCCAATTTGGAGTTTTCCTCATGAAACTCCCACTCAAATAAAGCATTTGAAAATAAAAAAAACTTTATTTATTGAAGCATGAATGTTTACAAAAAATTGGATAATTCCAAAAATGAAGTCTCAAGAGTAAACATTAAATGAAAAGAAATATAAATGTGAACAAAAACTCATTCGTTCATGATATATTTTATCATTGGTTCTCTCAAACTCTCTTTAACACCTTTCCAGCATCTACAGAGACATTGTTTAAAAAATGCTTCACTAAATATGTGTCCCCTCCTTGCCAGTTCCTCTCTGTACTGGATTGCAATATTTGAGAAAAAGAGTGCGTCTTGCTCATTGACAATTTGTTTAGCATAATAATTCAATTTTGAAAATAGGCACTTTTGATGCTTGTATTCATCAGCATGCTTTTCTGCTATCTTTTCTATTAAATTTATGTCCTTGGGTCTGCAGACTTCTTCCTCTTGTTGGTCAGGAACACATTTCCTTTTACCACTGCTCCCCTCAGGTACATTAGAGTTTACTTGTGATTGAGGCGCTTTTCTTTTATTTGTACTTTCGGCAGCATAATTATTTGAAGATTTCGGAGCATCAGAAAGTGGAGAATAAGTTGGATATTTTCCAAAAGAGGAGTTAGAATTTGAGTTTGAGTTGGCCATTTCCTAAACCCAAAAAGAACAAGTTAAGAAAAATATAAAAATAAATATTCAAAACATTTATTTGCTATTTTTCATACCCAAAAAGTCATAAAAAATCAGCACATAATATATTAATTCATAGCTCATGATTTTAGAAATATTTCAGGTCAAACAGGGCTCAAAAATAGTCCCTCACGCGCCCTCACGCGCCCCAACAAGCAAAATTTTTTTTTTTTTTTAAAGAGCTAGGATCGCCCACTCTCGGGACCGGCGCGTGTCATACACGCGCCGCCTTTCCGGCCTCTCGCCGTCACCTGACCTGTCCTATTTGATTCCTCACGTCTCAAGGAGTCTATATATGTGCTTTTTATGACCAAAGGGTCCCTAGGTGGACCCCACGCGCCCACATGGCGCGTCCAAAAAAAATTTCAGAAAAAAATTTTTTTTTTTTTTAAAAAAAAAAATTCGGTCGGGTCGGTCTACCGACCCGACTTCCAGGGGGATCCGGGTCCACGGACCCGAAACGCAGCGTTTCACTTAAAGTGAAACGCTGCGTCCTGGCCAGCCCAAAACGACGCCGTTTTGGGCTGGTCAGGTCGTCCCTGACCTCCAGCCGGGTCGCCCCAGATCCGGCTGGAGCTCCGGCGGGTCCGTCGCGACCCGCCATTTTCGAACCGCCGTATCTTCCTCCTCCGAGCTCCGTTTTATGCATTTTAGGTGTCTATGGACTCGTATTTTCGTGCTCTACAACTCTATGGGTTTATTTTCTTTAAAAAACATCAATTTTAAAGACCCAAAAAAAGGTTCGAACGGCCGACGTTGGAAGCTTCAGAAAGTAGACTTCGATCACGTTTTTAAATCTTACGGAAGTAACAGTAATGTTTTCGAACTTCACTTATATAAACGGAGTGTGTATTTGAGTTTAAAACACAAGCATATTCAGTTCGAATGGCATACGGCATATTCACGTGCAGCGGAAAAAATGAGCGTGTAATATATATATGCACACATATATTGAGAGCCTCAAGAACATCTCGGCTCTGATGCCAATGTTAGAAAAATTGGAGAATGGATCGAAAACATACCGGGTCGGATCTCGGGTCGGGTCGGTCGGATCTCCTTAGCTCACGCTTAAGCTAGACTATAAAAGTCTGAGCTTTTAAGTGCACAGCAGAGCACCACTTTTGCAAGAAAGAAAATTAAGAGAGAGAGAGAGATAGTAGGAAAGCTCTACTACTGGAGTGATTTGAACTGATGGGGGGAAGCCTCTATTTATAGCTTTTGTCAGGGATATTTTGGGTAGCATAAAAATATCCACTGAGCCCATCAGATAAAATCTGAGATAAGATATAATATATCCTTATCTCATAATATCATGATATTTTGAATTCAAATCCAGAATCAATCTTAATTAATTCTAAATATATATACTTAATATATATTTAATCTATACAATATAAATTAATTAATTTAATATAAATTAATTAGATTTATATCGTAACCGATTGGATATGATTCAGGATGTTTGACCAAGTCAAACATATCATGATATCGCTTGGATATTTGACTGATATATTCTCTTTATACCGGGTCAAATAATCCGGCCCATCAAGGGCGGATCCAAGCCCAAAAATCTAACATAGTTTTTTATCAACATGAAATATTGGAATGTAATTAAAAATATTCCTCATTACTTTAAGGGTGTCATGGAGGTAATATTATTTTATTTGAAGGTACCCAAGACTAATCTTGATGGCTATATAGATAAAGTATTTTTGTTTGATCCTCATGTCAAGACATCATAGTATGATCCACATGTGGGTAAATCATAAAAGAACTATTCGTCTCATAATTTTCAGAAGATTATGAAATTCATGTTTGATGTTTTTATCTCATTACAATATTTGGAAGGTTTGTTCGTGATATTAGATTTTGCAGGCTCAAAGATGTCAACTGATGATAAACGCTGTATTCTTTTTTCTTGTCTATGGTTTTGTCCCACTGGGTTTTCCTAACAAGGTTTTTAATAAGGCAGCATTGCATAGTGTATCAATGAATGATGTAATCTTTTTCTTTCGCTAGGTTTTTATCCCATAGAGTTTTTCCTAGTTGAAGTTTTTTAACAAGGCACATTCATATATGTTGGACATCCAAGGGAAAGTGTTATGAATATAATAATATCTTTATGGATGTCCATATATCTCCCATTATCTCTTATATCTCTTATAATCTCTAATATCTCCTATTATCTCTATATACCACAATTATCTCATATTATTATATAATATGTAGATTCTATCGAAAGTATAAAGCTGTGCCTATAAATAGAAACCATGTATAATATATTGCGCACACTTGAATGGAATGAGAAGTGCTCTCTCTTGTTGATTATCTCTTTTTCTGTATAATTCTTCTTTATATTTCTTCTTTATTTATAACAAAAATGACCTATTTTTCTTCTCTTCCTCTCCCTTTCTTCCTCCGTCTCTTTCCTCCTCCTCTCCTTTCTTTTTCTTTTCCTTCTCCCCAACTTTACTCATCTATACCCCTTATTGTTGGCTACATCATCCTAAAACGCCAATATGCCTTATCAATAACTAAATTTTTAAATAGATGGTTAATCAAAAAAATCCAACCCAATAATTTGATTGAATGTTTTTTTAAAAAAAAAAATCCTTTACAAATATTTCAAATCCAACATATGAATTAGATTTGAATAATCCCAACACGATAATGGCCTAATTAAGATGCGCATATAACTGGGAAAAAAACACAAAAATGACATTTAAACTTGAAAATCCCAAAATGGTCACTTGAATAAGTAAAATCCCAATTTAGGTATAAATGACCAATTTGGGATTTGTAAATTTATTGAAGTAACCATATTGTCCTTTATTTTTTTTTTATTTTTTTTAAAAAAACCAAATACTCTCATTGTCTGGCCAGTCGTTGGAACTCAGGTAGCCCTTGTCACCAAAGCTTCGACAGCCAACAACTATTTTTTTGAAAATTTTTACAATTTTAGTAATACAATTAATAAGTTTTTTAACACTACTTATAAGTTCAGTATAGCAGTTAATAACAAATTATCTAAGAAATTCAAAAGGTAACATTCCTATAACTTCAATGATGTCATTAATAAGTTCCGTAACTCTATTAACAAGTTCGGTATAGTATTTACCAACAAGTTTTCTAGAGAATTAAAAGGTGGCATTTTTACAATTTCAGTAACTCGGTTAACAAGTCATGTAATGAAATGAACAACTCTCATAGCCATAATAGCTGCCTAGTAAGTGGGAAAATTTTGTTGCACAACCTTCATAGGGAGCTAATATTAAAAACATCAACATTTATAAGAGTTGTTAATATCGTTACATAACTTGTTAACCACATTACTGAAGTTGTAAAAATATCACTTTTTGAATTTTTCAAAAAATTTGTTGTTAAATGTTATACCGAACTTGTTAATAAAGTTATGGAACTTGTTAATGGCATTTTTGAAGTTGTAAAAATGCTACTTTTTGAATTTCTTGAAAAACCTGTGGTTAATTAATATACTAAACTTGTTAATAGTATTATAAAACTTGTTAACCGTGTTACTGAAGTTGTAAAAATTTTCAAAAAAAAAAAGTTGCCGAGGGTTGGAGCTCCAGCTACCAATTATTGATCAGCCGCCAGAGCTCCAATGATGGCGGTCACTGCAGGCACCAGACCTCCAGCGATCAGCTGGCTAGTGAGGATATTTGGCTTTTTTTAAAACAATAATAATAAAAAAGGTAATATGGTTATTTCAGTAAATTTGTAAATCCCAAGTTGGTTATTTATGCTTAAATTAGGATTTTGCTTATTTAAGTGACCATTTTAAGATTTTCAAGTTTAAGTATTATTTTTGTGTCATTTTTCTCATATAATTCCCTCTGATATGCCTTCAGCTAACAAAATTTTGGATTCTCGTAGATGACATTACTTACCAATCTCTCTCTCTCTCTCTCTCTATATAAATATATATAATATGCGGTACTGAAATAGGTCATATATTACATGAGAGAAGATGATGTGAGAGATCTTTCCTTTCCTTTGGCCTGTCAAATTCTCAGAAGTAAAATGGACCATCTACAATTTGTCAATTTCAGTCAAGAAACAAGAAAGAAGGGCATCTCATGTTTTCAATACTCCATATGTTTAATTCACTCTTAAACCGTACTCCTTTCGTTTTTTTTAAAAAAAATAAATAATAACTACTATCATCCTCTTGTTCCTAAATATAAGTATTATTTACAAGTTGTCTTAAATTTTTCTAACAAATTTTCTATTTTGCTCCCATTAATTACTCATTTTAATACCTTCCCATTTTCCAAAAATATCATCTCTCTCCATCTATATTATTTTTCTTTCATAATTTTTTTTAGGCTAAAATATACTTATAGTCCTTTAACTTTACACAAGATTTCATTTTAGTCTCTGAACTTTAAAAAATAAATTTTTAGTCCTCTAACCTTAAAATTGTTAATAAAAAATGATGATATTAAACTCTTGAATGCTGATAAAACATTACTAAATACTAACACATTAAGTTTAATATTTAAAGTAACTATAATTGTTACAAAAAATTATCATCTAAGACTAATAATTTTGGGGTTAAATGACTAAAAGTATACTTTTTAAAATTAAGGGACCAAACTGAAATTTTACATAAAATTAAAAAACCAAATGTATACCTTAGCCTTCTTTTTATTATAATAATTTTCTTATTTTTTCCCCTATAATCTCACTGTATCTCATGAAAAAGCATATTTTAGAGAAATAACTCCCAATTTTTACTTATTTATTGTTTTTAACTAATTTTTTGATCGACGTGATGGAGTTTAATGTTATTTGTAAAAAAAAGGAAAAAGCATTGTTATTAGTAGTTTTGGACTGTCACCGTAATCCTATTTGCACATGGGTAATTAACAACTATTTAATGGAGTGATCAAGTTCAAAACTCTAGCTTGAAGATCTTCAGTTTTCGATTAAGGCTACAGCAAATTCCTTTTCTCTTGGCTGGTCTTATTACTGCACTCAGCTCTCTTATGTAGCAAATTGATCTATACCACTCCTTTCTTCAATATAAGTCACTTGCATCCCAAACCCGCAAATCAAGAAATACATTAAATTAACCAGTTTTTTTTTCACATTTATCCTTATTAAAAGTTGTGAGAGAGAGAGAGAGAGAGAGGGAGAGGGAGGGGATGGACTGTATAGGAAATGAAAAGTGTAGAGAGAGAGATGGAGAAGAACATGTTTTGAGGAGCCATTGTTTCAAACTTAAATTAATAAATTTTTTATTAAATTAATAGGGGTAAAATTGGGGAAAAAATTATTAATTATACTACAATTGACTTATATTTTGAAACAAACTTTTGGGATACCAGTAACCTATAATAAGGAACAGAGTGGTACATCATCAATAATTGTTCCAGCAAGCCACCTCAATAAATAGCTTATCATCAGCTCTAGACATATTTTACTGTTCATAAACCATATTTAATAGGAAAAAAATCATTTCTCATTCTATTAAGGAAGTGTTTAAGAGCATGTTTGGATTTCCGTTTGGGAGGATAAAAGCATCTAGGAAAGCGTGAAATGAAGGTTTGGAGCTTTTGGGGATTCAATCGGTTGTTTGGATGAACTAAAAAGCCAACTGACTTTTGGACCTAATCACTGGTATGTTGGAACGCTCAGATCTGTAGCTTTTGAGCGTTTCAAAAGGTGATATACCGTTAACAGAGCATTAAATGCTCATTCAAAATTCTACTTGTCATATTTGCCCTCCACCATTTTCCTCCACTGTCAGTTTTCTCTCTCGCTCCCTCACTTACTTCCTGCTTGGATGAGTGAGAGAAAACAGAGAGGAAAGAAAATGTAAAAATATAAGGATGACTAAAATGTCCTTATTATAATTAATTGGCAAGGAAACCAAATAATTTAGTAAAAAAATTATTTTTTATGTAAAAATAAAAAGGAAATAATTTTTGAACTTAATTAAAATAAAATGAAATAAATAACTTATATATTATGTAATATTTTAATAAAATGATAACGAACTCATTAGTATAATACCTATTAGCATAATGCCCATCTCGTTATTCCTTCAAGTGATAATGTTTGGCGGGAGAGGGTAGTGAGGGAATGATCTGAAATGGTGAAAATCTCTCCACTTGTGGAGAGAAATTTTGAGAGGAAAATAGGACATGGGGCCCACCACATTTTTCCTCCCACTTTTCTTTCCTCTCCTATTTTCTTTCCCATCCAAGCAGGGGAAAAGTTCATTCCTCTCCCATTTTCCACTCCACTTTTCCTTCCTCTCCTATTTTCACTCAATCCAAGCAGAGCATTAGTCTCAGCTGCTCTTCTCCCTCCCTCAAGTGGCCTGCAGATTGCTCACTGCCTCCTTGAGACTCGCTGGCTCTTCTCCTTCCCTCAGTCTCACCTGCAGATCGCTCGCTCGCTCCCTCTAATAGTCTCCCTTATAGATCGCTCGTTGCCTCCCTCAGTGTCGCCAGCTCTTCTCTCTCCGTCAGTCTCTCCTGTAGATCGCACTCTCCCTCCCTCAATTTTGCCGGTGTCTCCCTGCCTTAGCTGAGCGCTCAACTCCACTTTGTCATATTACCATTCTTCTTGTTAGGGGCTTGGCGGGTTGCAGTTTGCCTATATCTCTACGCACTCGCCAATCAGGCCATGTATAGGAGGTCCAAGATGATTTAGATCTTTGGGCAATAGAATATCGCTATTCCTCTGCATCAGCATTCGAATTGAAAATCATCGACTTGATGGGGCTATTTATAAAGTATTTTGTTTCTTGCTATGTGGATTCCTTCAAAGAAAAGCAAGTGATCAGTACCTAGGAGGTTTGATTATGGAGGATGAAACAATTATTGCTCACAACCCATTTTTATTTTATTATAATAATTTTAGGCATTTTTAAAATTATTATTATATTAAAAATATATAATATCTAACACTACTATTTAATAAAATGTATACCCTTTTTAGTCATTTTACAACTAAACTAACTTTTATATTAATCATCCAAACAACTTTCAACTTTTTCAACTGACTTTTTAAAAGCACCTATCCAAACATAAATCACATTACACTAACTGACTTTTACTCTAACTTCAGTTACAAAAGTCAGTTTTCTCATAAGTCAATTTTACCCAACGTCAATCCAAACATACCCTAAGAAGATGTAAAAGTGCTTTTAAAAAGCATTTTTTTCATAACACGAGACAATTTTTTTACATATTTACTTTGTATATCACAAAATTTTTTTTTAAAATCATAGTTTAGTTTCTATCCAAACATTATTTAAGCCATTTGAAGGGACGTTTATCTTCATGGTTTCATTAATCGCGAGAAGCATATACTAGTTCATTTAAAATTGTTGTGTTATATTCAGTTTTAGAGAAAGAAATTTTAATTTTAATATTATAATAATAGTGGTCGTAAGTGACGACGGAGGTAATCCCTAGCAATGATGGTGAGCTAGTAGCTATTGATGATCGTGATAATGGCTGATGATGATGGTTATTAATGATGGTTGGGATGGCGGTAATGATAAAAGGCAGTTACAGTGGTGGTCGTGACCGAAACTGCTGGTGAAATTTTCAAATCTATTTGAATTAACAAGGTTTTTGGTCAAAATTTAGTAATTACCTTGATAAAAATAAAGTTAGAATTAAAATTTGTATTAATTTGTTAATTGACCCATTCAATTAGACCAACTATAAATTTATAAATTCAAAATAGTGATTATATTTATATCAATTTTTGTTTTTTTAGTTTTAGCATTCAAGACTAGTATTGAATTATTGGTTGAGATTAAAGGGCGCTACTACTTATTACATATGTTTAAAATTAAAATAAACATATCAATTATTTTGATTTCCTTTTTCTCATATAATTGAAGGCACTTACTTAACACATAAAACACTTATCTCACCCAAACCATATCATATTTGCCTCTACAAAATATTTTCTTACACTTCAGTCATCCCTTGAAACATATAGAGAAGTTCACATATATTTTATATATGACAAAACTAAACCATCAATTTTATAAAAAAAATTTCTTATTCTCCTACATATATATAGGAAAAAAATTATTAATGCCCCCCATCATGTAGAGATCATTTGATGGTTCTGCCAACAGCAATCTTGAAGACTCCATTTCTGACTTTGGTTTTACTGATGCAGTTGTGTCGTCTTCATAAGAAATCGTGTCTGGGATCATATAATCATTGTGTTTTGCATCCAAATTGTCAAAATCTATTGAATTCCAAATATCATCATCAAAACTTGACGTTTCATTGTTGATTTCATTAAGATATGAAGGATTTGATGATTCTTGAGAGATTCCTGGTGATGAATGAGGATTCAATTGAACTGGGTCCATTTTATTACTTTCATGTTGAGGTTGCTGAGGTTGAGATTGAGGCAACATTTTTGAAGAACAAATCATTTGAGCTGGTTCTGTTCTTAGTGGTTCTGAATATGTTTGCTCCTTAGTTGAGCTCTTCATGTAGTTCTTATTGTTCTTGTAAATCTTACACAAAACCCAATCATCTAACTGCAAAAGGAAGGGGAACAAAAGTATACAACAATATCATTTTTAGGGAAAAAAATAAAATATGCTATTTAGAGTACTAATGAGGGTTATTTTAGCCTTAAAAATATTTGCCAATGAAATATGACTATTCAGAAATTTTTTTACTCAACAGTAAATAGATGAAAAAAGATTATAAAAAGCCTCCAAAACATATATAAACAGCATTTTTTGTGGTAGTGTTAGCAATGTCACCCTAATAATTAAAAAAAAAAAAACTAACATTAACTATTAATAATTTTTATCGGCAGGGACAACACTGTTTCTTTTTTTTTCTATAATATTTACATTAAGTCAAAAAGTTTTTTGATACCCGACATCTTTTTTGAAAATATTTCCGAGGCAAAAATACTCTTAGCTCTAATTTTAAAACACTAAAAAGATTGCAAAATCAAAATTATATGTTACTAACCTTCATATCTAAGGAACTTGTTCTTGCATGGGTTGTGCCATCCAAATAATACTCGCGCATGATCCAATTGGTCTTCTTACTCCGTTGATGATTCCCTTCATAGTAAACCAAACTTCTCCATTTTCCAATTAATGTGCATCCGTCATCTAAATAAATGGACTGACATTTTCCTGATGCTTTCCAATAACCATCTTCTGTTGATCGTTTTGGCCTATTTCCATTTGGATATTTTCTATCTCTTGGGGAGAAAAAATACCACTCATTTTCTCCATAACTCCTATATTTTCCTGTGTTTTCAATTAATATACAATTAAAACCATATTAGTTTATTCATTTGATGGATTATTATTCTTCCAAAAAAAAGGTAAGAACTAATATGTTATAATTAACTATGAAATACTATGAATTTGAATTAGCAAGTTCTTTATAATTATTTTAAAGCTATAAAGGCTAAATTATATAAAATTTTCATAAATTTTGAACCATATACCAACAATTTATTGTGTATATAACCCTCTCAGGTTCTAAGTTAGTATTGAGCTGTTAACAGCACAAACAATAAAATTATAAAAAATAACGATACTAACTGAGCAAAACTAAAATATTTAATTAAAAGAGAAAAAACAAAGAGATACTAAATTATAAATTGAGAAAAATTATGGGTATCTGTAAAATGGTTTTCTCTAAATAAATGTCAACCATCGATTATATACCCTTTTCAATTATATTTTTGTGTGTATATGACCCTCTCAAATTTTAAGTTATATGCATACAAGTCCCGTAAATTTTTAGCATATACACAAATAAGTACTCATTCGATTCGTAATATAGGATCTAATTGTTAAGTTGATTGTAAAACATATTTTTCATATTTATAAATTATTTTAAATTACTCCTATTGATAATTACTCAACTATAATCATCTACAAGCTTACTCATGGGACGAGACGGGATGGGAATTTCATCTCGTGTCCCATCCCATTTTTTTTATTAACGAGCCAATGTAATTTGGTCTTGAATCTTTTTTTATATCGTAATAATTATTTTTTATTGGTTTTCTGTTGATAAAAACACTAAAAAAAATATTACATGAAAAACCCAATTGTGTAATTAAAAAATGTGTAAAAACAATACTGTAAAAAAAGAAATACTATAAAAGAAATATTATATAATAGCTTTATAAATTATTTTATTGAAGAAGAAGATTTTATTGAGATAATATTATAACTTAATAGCTGAAAATTACTATAAAAATAATTATTCTTAAAAAAAAGAATTGAATAATCTAATAAAAATTATTAATAAATGATTTTTTAAATAAAACTCTGAGATGGGATGGGAGAACCCGGTCACTGTTTTGTCCCATTCTGTACTCGTCTCGTTCTGAAATTTTTTCCCCCATCCCATCCCATCCCATCCTCAATTGATTGGGATCGGAACGAGACAAGTTGAACATTCTTAATCAGGTAGAAGAGGAAGATGATTATGATGTTTTAGGAAAAACATGTCATAGTTATTATAATTAACTAATTTACTTAACTTTTTTAATCTAACCAAATTAATTAAATAGGTCTTATATTAAAATCACAGGAGTAATAAATAAAACTGCTTATGAATGAGATATTTACAAATACCATAACGTTTAAGAAAGTTATTTAAAATTTCCTTCATGATTTAAAAATTTATTTGTGAAAAAAATAGGATTCAACTAGAGATGTATTTCAAGAAAACTCATCAAGTATGCACATATACTAGCCTGTTTGGGTATCTCCAAACCGTGGTTTCAGAAGCACTTTTCCGCAAAACGAGATAATCTCCTCCACATATTTACTTCGTAATCCGTAAAAGCACTTCTGAAACCATGGTTTGGTTTCTATCCAAACACAAACACATTAGGATGGCTCCCTCTTTCCTTTAACAAACAGATACATAAGAATAATTAATTAAAAACAACACACTTTATTAAAATATAATGAAATATTATATTTAATCATAAAAAAAGGTCAAGAAACTTACTAGATAGTTGTTCAGGATTGTACTTATAGATTTCAACTTCGACGATTAGATTACGTTCTAATGGTTCATCCATAACTTTCTTCCTCAGATAAGCCATAATCAACTCTTGTTCTGAAGGTAGAAACTTAAATCCACTTGGAATAAATTGCCAGAAATCATTAATATTATTGTTATTTGGGAGATTGCTATCATCAATTCTTTGCTTCTTAGGCTTCATGTTTTGAGTCAACAAAGTGGATGATATTTTCCTCTTGTCCATCGTGTGCCTTTGAAATTCCCAAACAATCTGCCGTATAAATATATATATTTTAATTTTATAAAAAATAATAATAAACAAACCAATGGCTTGTTGGAGCCTTTAATTTTATAAAAGATGTATGAAGTATTTTGAAGTACATGGAAGACAAAATAGAAACTTACTTGATCACCTGGGAATTGCTCTTGATGTTTTTTTTAAGATCTTTTGTGCGATATCCTTTGGTTTCTCTCTTAATTATAAAAATGTTAAGCCTTGGCTGATATATATACACGCATAAATATACACACACATATATATATATATATATATATATATAAAAGAAATGTTAAGTCTTGATAAGATAAAAATAAGAATAAAAAGTTATCCATTTATATCTTTTATTTTTAAAATTATCTGAGTTTTGAATTTTATTAATATAAATCATATTTAAATTTGTTAAGCTGTCTTCAAAGAAATAAAAATATTAGATTTTATCAAAAAAAGAATCTGTTTATCACATTCATAGTCGGCGAAGTCAAACTTGGTCAAAAGAAGTCCATATGGTCAGAGGCAATATTTCATCTTGAAAATAATTTTTTTTGCCAAAATCTTGACAATAATATTTTAGACATTCAAAAACTCAAAGAGATTGAAAAATATAGAATATGAATTTTCAGTTTTACTGAGTGCACACATTTCTCTTAAATCATCTCAACAAAAAGGAAATTATATATTGAAAGATCTCATACTTTTGTGTTCAAAATAGCACAGCATAATTTAAATTAGTATATAAAAAAATTTTTATCAATTCGAGCACGATTTATCGAAGATTCATATGGAAAAAAAAAATAAAAAAGAACAATCTTTAAATATGTGTTTGAATTTGATTAAATGTTTTGTTACTGCTACTAATTATACATAAATTGAATTAAACTAATTTTAAAATGTTGGATTAATCTTAAGATTGACTACGAAAAATGCGTCAATATGGCCTTGTTAATTTTTCCATGTTTTATAAAAAAATCATGAAGTTAAAAAGTTTTAGTTTTTATTTATATCTTCTCCTTATTTTAAGTTCAAAAGGTTCATAGTATTGGTGTTATTACGATATAATATTAAGAAAACCAATCTTTTGAAATATGTCAAAGTAAGTGGTTTTTTACGTTCTCCTTCGAGCTAAGTAAAATCTATCTAATTCTGTATTTTAATAATATCAAATAATTGTTTTAAGATGAAAAAACGGTATTGACTCACAAGAGCAATAGCCCAGGCTTGCCTTTAATTATGTGAAGAAAAAATATATGAAATATTTTGAACTATGGAAAGAAAAATAAAAACTTACTTGATTACTTGAAAATTGCTCTTAATATTTCTTTTAAGATCCTCTGTGCTAATCTTTTGCTTCTCTTTGATTTATAAAAATGTTAAGTCTTGGCTGATAAAAAAATAAAAAGAAATGTTAAGTCTTCATAAGATGAAACTAAAAAATAAAAATCTTCCACACATACCTTTTATTTTTAAAACTATTTGAGTTTTGAATTTTAATTCATATAAATTAGATTTAACCTTTCTTAACTTATCTTTTAAATAAATAAACATACTGTTCAGAAATTTCGATGACAATGGTTTCAAAAAAAGAAATTACGTGCTACTATAGAAAGTCACATGTACCCTAGCAAAAAAAATATTTATATATACACACGTATCCGGTAGAAAGTTACATGTGCCCTAACAAAAAAAACACTATATATATTTCTGAGTAAAATACTCTGATTATCTTTCTCTTTTACACCAATTACAAATACTTCTTTTCTATTTTAAAAATATACAGTTTATTCCAATTAATTAACACAGTTAGAAATATTATAAAAAAATTTTAAAAATATTATTTTTAACTGAAATTATATTAAACTAAATTTTATTTATTATTTTGCTCTTCATGATAATAAATTCCTAAATTATATTTTTACAGTTACATGAATTTTATTCATTAAAACAAATATAAAAGACTAGATTAAAAATCTAACCAATTTTGTTAACAAATATATATACTTGACTAAATATGTTTATAATTTTTTTCGTAAAAAAGATGTGCTTAAAATTTTTGAATTATAAATTTAAATAATTTATAAAATTTCTAAGACATATATTATTTAAATTTTATGATAAACAAAAACTATGTATTTAAAATATGTTTTTACAATTTTAAAAAATCAAATAAATAATTTCTAATGAATGTGATAAAATGTTTAAATTATAAAATTTTATGATTTGGATCAAAATTAATAAATTTTATAACAAATTAGAAATTTTAAAAATATATGTATTAGAATTATTTTTTGATTTCATAAAAAATATTTTTGAAAAATATAAATGTCTAAATAGTTATTAAGTTAAAAAGGGGTATTTTAGTAAAAAATAATTTAAAGTCAAACTTAACAGTTAAGTAATAGATTAGGTGGATGGCAATAAAATATTGAATATAGGAGGAAGGTTTGTGTAACATACGTTTTAATTTTAAAGAGGTTTATATATATTTTCAAAATAGATGCAAGGTTTCTGTAATTAAAATAAAATATGAAGGTGATCGCCTAATTGGTGTATTACTCTATATTTTTCATTAAAAACAAAGGTAGCTCAATTGATATATATGAATTTGGTAAAAAATTGAAATATTTGATTGGTTACTCAACAATTATAATAGAGAGGAATGCTTTCCTAATAATCATATGTCATCAAATATGACTTATCCACGCTTAGAATTATGGATATAAATTGCCTTAGCCTTAACAGGTCAGTCTTTAACAATTTTGAATTTTAAAAAGGTTAGACCTAAAAGGACTGCGTACTCAAAAACCATCATGTTCCTACAGCCTAATCTTTAGATATGTGGATTCAAAGTTGGCTTGCAAGTTTTCAGACCATTTTACTATCCAAAAATAAAACAATAAACATCATAAAATCTTTTTTTGAAAGGAATAAATTTCATAAAATTATTAATTCAAAATTATCTAAATTATTGTCCAAACTTTAAAAGAATCAAAAACTAAATAAACTAGACAAATCACAATCCTTGTGGTTACTTACCATAATTCTTTTTTTTTTTTCAAGATACAAACATCACAGATCACGCTAGCTGATATGAGATTGAGCACAGAAATTTTTGTAAATTATATATCCTGTTTCATTCTTAATTTTTTTTATCCTTCCTGCCAATGAAATTAAGAGGGTTTTCATATGCTTAGCATAAAATGTAAGAAATAAACTATTATGATGATGATTACATGAGGTATCATTGCATGTTACTACCTCCGGTCCTTAATATAAGACCTTATTTAACTTTTGTTTTGGTTTTAAATATAAGACTCTAATCTACTTTGTCTCTCATATTTATGTTTTTTTTTTCAAGGTAATCCTTCTAACAATAGTAGTTCTAGCCAATACACATGATTAGTAAGGATATTTTAGGAAAGCCAATACCTATTTATTACAAATAACTAACCTAACTTTTTTTCTTAATCTCCTCAAATTAGTTAAGTAGCTCCTATAATTAGGACCGGAGGTAGTATAATGCATGGAGTATCAAATATTGATTTATATTCGATATTGATGATGGTTGTGAGTTGACTTTCAAATTTTGTTATTGACCTTCATTTGATGCCCAAAAAAATAATTTTAGTAGGCTCGATTTATCTATTTTGATAAATACTAGACATAATAAGCGACTATTGTTTTCATTAGAAACTTTATTTAAAGTCAGATTTAAATAATACTGATACACTAAGCCTGCTGATAATAAGTTATGAGGAATTTACAATAAATTGTGAGAATTATTAAATAGGAGGGGAAAAAATCGGGACACAATTAATAAGCCGGGAAAATAAGTTCACCCAAAATATATTTTGAAGAGGGAAATTAAATTTGATAAACGGATCTTAAGATAATATCTAATTTGTAATTAAATTACAAACTAAAACTTAAGTTAATGACCGGAAGAAATAATTTTACATGAGGTATGTTGAAGAAATAAGTGTTGAAAAAATCTTGCAGAATTTTAAGCTATTTATGAGGGGTAGATAGAGATTACGAGGTACTAGAAAAGTTTATCCACCAGTGAAACTTGTAGAGTAAGTTGCATTAATGAAGAAGATAAGAACACCAACTCAGTATCAACCATCAAGGACAAGGACTCATCTTCCATGTATTGTAATCCTGTATTTATGAATTTATGAATAGTACGCTATTGTGTCAGAACAGTAGTGTGTTGTTTCAACAGCACATAGGATCCACATCTAATTATTGTTCAACTTACCCATTCATTTACTAGTCCCTATCTGTTTTGCAGGACCACTTGCACCTCATCTGACAAACTTACCCTACGCTGCTTGAATCAAAATGATTAGATATTGAACATGTCTTCATGAACTTATCCCCATAATTCACTATCCACAAGTCGTTTTTCAAGCAGAGAACTAATGTTACGTTATCATTACTTCAGCCCTTGGCATAACCTGTCTTCTGTGCGAAAGCTTTTATGTCGAATGTATCATCACTTGTTTTGGTAATGACACCCTGCTTAAAGATACAGAATGTAAAAGTGGTCGTATCAGAATGAATTTAACCGCGTAAGAATGAAAGGCAAAGAAATAGAAAAAAGGAACGCCCACAGAGTCCAACAGTGCTTGAATTTAATTTGCTAATATTGAAAAGCATAAAATTTGGTCATGGTACGCATGTAAAGTGATAATTAAGGACCTATAACTAGTAAATTGGCAACTCAATGGGGTGACACTATTTATGTTAGGGGGTATTACTATCAGATTCTAAGGAAAAGTTGTTGTAATAACAAGTTCTAGTATAGGAAATAATAATAGGTTTATGCTGCTCATTTGTCATTAAAACTTCATGTTAATTAAATTCCCTCCTTGGGACCTCATAGTAATTCTCTCTGTGTTATGATCTTTGAAAGTATGATAGATGTTTCTGACATTATAGCAACATGTTTATACAGAGGCAGTAATAAATTTAAAATATCTTTGAAACATGGTGGTTATAACTTCAGAGAATATAACTATACAAAGCAATGGTTACCGCTCATTCTGATGGTCTTTGAAAGGAATTTTATTTTCTTTAGGTCCTCCGTTAAATCAATTTTTCAGGCCTTGAATTTGTTTGATGTGAACTAACATCTCAAAGTTATATCAATTTGCTGTACTCTAATCCCTCTATTGGACCAAATTATGTTTAGTCTAGTATAAGGGATGACTCAATATCAACGTTCCAATTCTAGTTTGTGAAGAAGAATAAATCTAAAGACTAGAAGAGATTATTCATGGGCAACGTTATAGATTCACATAAAATTGCAAAAACATAGGAGAGGGAACAGGACCTTCTCTGTGACGATACCGGAAATCAAAGCAGCCGGTGTGACATCAAATGCGGGGTTCCACACAGAAATTCCTGGTGCGGCAACGGCCTCTCCAAGTCCTCCACGTGCATTCAACAATTCCTTGGGAGATCTCTCCTCAATGACAATTTCTTGTCCGGAAGAAAGTGATAGATCAATGGAAGTCAAAGGGGCAGCCACATAAAAGGGTACATTATGAAACTTGGCGCACAAGGCAACACTATAGGTTCCAATTTTGTTGGCTGTGTCACCTGCAATGAGAGTTTGAAAGAGAAAGGCAATGATAAGAATGATGGATCAGATGATAATTTACAACTTTTGAAAAAGAAGAAATTAATTAATTAGTTTCATTAGATCCATGAAGTACCATTTGATGCAACACGATCTGCCCCAACAACAACAGCATCTACTCGTCCAGCTTTCATCAGTGCAGCTGCCGCAGAATCTGCTATAAGAGTTGCAGGTATGCGTTCATGCACCAACTCATAGGCCGTGAGCCTAGATCCCTGCAATTTAAAAATACATTAACTAGCATAAAAATCAATTCATTTAATTAACTGGAACAACTCATAAGATATAATTAAATAATTAATAGAGACATGATTTCTATCACAAATGAAGGAAAAAGCCTAAATATTCACTATTACAGAAAGTCAGAAATGCGTCCCCATAACTACTTCACTTAATAAATTCTACAATCTAATTCATTCCTTGAAAAACGCATAATCAGAAGATCTAAGTTGTCTGTAATGCTAAACTAAATGATAACTAAAAAGCATAGTTCAGTAATGCAGAAGCTCTCACTCAAAATTTCATGTTAAAAGTTGAAACTTTTGAAAACGGACCATTTACAAATAGGACAGATAATTATTCCGGTTTGGTTTTGCTTCCATGCCATGTAATTAATACCGTTCATAGTGGGGGGAAAGCACGAACAGACCATAATATCAGTGACTAGTGGATACGTCTTCTCTTAATAGAACTCAATGCTTAATTAGATTTTGGAACAAAAAATAAAGCAGTCACCTGATTGAATGGGCGTGTTTCTGTGCAATAGGCCCTTTCTAAAACCCCTTCACTATGAAGTGCACGAATCACACCCAGAGCAGTACCATATCCAGCAGTGGCAAGACTGAGAAATGAACACAAAAAACAGTTGCAGGCCAGTTAAAAGCCCTCATCTTGTGGAGCAAATCAACAAAAGTAGAGCTCCCTGATTTAACCAAAGTAATAACTAACAAAGCGAAGGCATTGCAGTAAGCACCTTCCAGTGTTGCAATGGGTCAAGACAGAAAGCTTTATTTTCCCTGTCTGTTGTTGAATAATACTAGCTCCAAAAGAACCAATTGCTCTATTTGAGGCAACATCATCCTCAAGCATAATCTCAGAAGCTTCTATATACGCCTACAAAATTGTCCCACAAATAGTGGATTCAATGGCCATGGGCTAAATAAGTGAGGGAAAATGGCAAAATATATAACCTCCTTTATTTTGTCAGACTTCCATTATTACTATAAGAACAGAAATACCTGAAAAACACTCTTGGCCTCCGTAGTAGAAGCAACAGCCTTAGATATAACTTCTTTGAGTTTAGTTACAGCGTCTGAAAGGTTCACTGCAGTTGGCCGACTAAAGAACGAAATAACAAATCAGCTAGGACTCATCTGCTTGAAATAAATTTCATATTGATATCCACAACTGCTCAAGGAGAATGTTAGCTTTCAAATGTTAAATGCTAGTTAGTTTTCTCGGCAGGAAATAGATTAAAAATTTCAAAATCTAACTAGAAACAAGTGGAATACTGTCTCAGTCCAATGCAGAGGATTGGAAATACCTTGAGACAAGATAATCTAATTTCTTTCCGAGGAAGCTTCCTGCATCATGAGGTGACCCATTAAATGCCTCTAGATTGGAAACTTCAACAGCCAAAGAAAGTGCTGCTGCGATGGCAATAGCAGGTGCTCCTCGGACCACCATATCTTTTATGGCACTCCTGGGAAGGTTATGAACAGTTATATATTTGGACCCACAGACTTAAACAATAAAGATCATAATCCAAAGGACACTTTTTAAATCTAACAACAACAACGAAGCCTTATCCTACTAGATGGGATGGGTTTTTTTGAATATCTAACAGCGAAGAAAAATAATTTCAACTAAAGGAACCATTACTATGGTTACTCTGACAATTGGTTGTAAAGTATAAGCAATTTAATAGGATACTGTCGTGAGAAGGAAAGTAGGGAACCAGGTCAGGTTGGCTGAGATATGTTCAAAGAGAATAGATGCATAATAAGAGTTTCGTTACTGCTGATTGTACTACACCAACAAGGATGAAATAGAAAATTCAAGATGAACTCCTTTGTAAGTGCAGCAAAAGAACTTTCATGTAAAACAAAGTATGAGACTTGGTATATAAAACTTTCCTCCGTTTGAACAGAACTACAGTACTTACCAGCCATCTGTTGAATTCTGAATGTCCAAATAAACTGTTTCTAGAGGGAGCTTTCTCTGCATCACAATTATCAGCAATAAGTAAACAAACCAAATGAAATACCAAGAATACATTGCAACAAAAGGAATGCTAGAGGCAAAATAAAATCTAACAAAACGCAATCTTTTCATGACAAAATATAAGAAAATTTGGGTTTCGATTCTGCGTATGATTTCAACCTTTAAATTTAAAGCAAAATCACCAATAACTCACACCCAACGGTTGCTAAAGGGTCTGGGGCCAGCCGAATTTCTCTAACACATGCATCACAGCGTTAAGCTATTCATTGGCAACAAATTAATTTCAAGAGAATATTTTCTTAAGCTGCCTCCAATAACTCGAACAACTTAAAGCTCAGTACCTTTGACAAACATACGAAACACGTTTATTCACATCATTGTCAAGTTTCCCATTTCTAAGGAGCGGCTTTACATGGTGAAATCAAAATATATAGTTAAAAAAGAAACACGAAATTAGAAAGATATATAGGTAGAGAGTTGAGCGAGCAGAAAGGGGAAGAGACCTGATCAAGAAGCTGAAGCGAACCCCGCTTGTAACAGATAGACCGGAGGGTATTATCAGATGCAGGTCCATTCGAATCAGACGCCATCGGTTTAGAATATGAGCAACAACGAATAACCAAGAAGAGCAAGACAACGGTTCGATCTTCTAGGAATGCAAAGGTTCAGCAGCCACAAGACGAGCTCCTTCTTACGGCACTTCCTTCGACTATTTCAGTCCCAGCGAGGGGTCCCAGTTGTCAAGCTTGCCGATGCCAAGGAGGAACGCGTGCAATGAACCTGGCACACAATGAAGATTCGCATGGGGATCATATGATCATCATTTTATAAGTAACTAAAATAATCAACACCCGCGCATTTTTTTTGTGCACAAACACACGCACACACAAACATTCCCCGGATGTTAATTCTCTATGTAAGATTTATCTTAAATGTTTATAATTTTTTTAAAACTAATTTTATTAATATTCTCTCAATAATAATCAAGTAGAAGATAGAGGAAGAAAATTAATAAAAATGATTAGAGTATTTTGAAAAAAACATATCATATTAACTAATTTAATTAGTATTCCTAATTTATTCAAATTAGTTAATTAAGTCTTATATTAAGGTCTAGAAGAGAATTTACAACGACAAAAGTAGGTAAAAAATATATTTTGTTTTTAAAAATGGCTCATGTTTATAGAGAAAAAGAGATAGTTTTGACCTAAAAAAATATAGAAAATGAGATAGAAAATGAGTAAAAAAAGGAGGCTTATGAAAATAATTAATACAGTTATATAACATAATTAGTAGGAACAAAAACCAACCTTCAATCACTGTATATGTGTGTCAACGGGTCATGAGGGTCATGAGGTTCATATAGCTTTAAGTTTTTTTTTTTGGGCGACCATATAGCTTGAAGTTATTGTTTAAGTATTACCTCCGGTCTTTAATATAAAACCCCATTTGACTTTTATGTTGGTTCTAAATATAAGATCTCAATCTACTTTATCTTTCATATTTACTCAATTTTTTTCAAGATAGTTCTTCTAATAATTATAGTTTTAGACAACATACTTGCTTGGTAAGAATATTTTAAGAAAGACAACATCTATTTATTACAAATAACTAACTTAACTTCTTTTCTTAATTTCCTCAAATTAGTCAACTGGCTCTTATAATTAAGACCAGAGGTAGTATGCATTAGGACACTATTAGCTTTAGGGTTATAAAGTTTATTGTAAAATTTGTTATGGCTAATTAGCAGTACTAGAACTGTTTGATAATATTATTGGTTGTTCTGTTAAATGGACTACTTGATTGTTTTGTTGTTCTACTGTGTATATGCATGCATTGCTGGTCTATTTTTAGCAATTAGCTAAGACAATACAACCATAATATTTAGGGGTTAAAAACAAAAAACAAATGTAAATGCTCAAGCATTTATTATATTTTTTAGAGATTGATGTCAGACATAGATAACTACTATTTATATTTTATTTAGATTATCTTGACTGATATAGTGTCATAAATTCACAAAAATCAACATATAATTTAGAAAAAGTCAATATTTTTACAGTCCCTCATTTGTTAGCTGCAAAGTATGGCGGTGTTTTGAATGACGATTGGAGTTTTTAAAAACAAATTTTTAATTATTATTTATGAAATATTATCTTCAATCTTTTATATAAGATCTCGTTTGACTTTTATTTTGATCCTAAATATAAGACTTCAATCTATTTTGTCTATCATATTTATTTATTTTTTTTCAAGATAACCCTTCTATTAATGGTAGTTCTAGTCAATAAACTTGATTAGCAAGAATATTTTAAGAAAGACAACATCTATTTATTACAAATAACTAACTTAAACTTGTTTTCTTAATTTATTCAAATTAGTCAATTAGCTCTTATATTTAGAATGGGAGGTAGTACAAGGTAAGTATGAAAACGGAGCATATTAAATCTAATTCTAAAATCCCTTCTTTTGTTTTTTGGGGTTAGATATGAGATCTGCACCTTCGCTTCCAATTTTCTTTTCAATTTGTTTTTACTAATCATGGGTCCTTCATTGTCATTTCACACGTTCTTGATTTTTCAGTATCATTTTCTGAAGGTTTTCGGGCATACCTGGAGTTTGCAATGAAGTCAGGTTGCCACGCGGAGGTCCAATCACGGTGATGGAGTCGGATCTGGGAGACACAGCAAATTACACCGGTGGGAGAGTTTTTGGAGAGACTAAGAGGAGAGTTTGATGGTGAAGAGGCGAAGGAAAAACGCAAGTCACGTCCCCATAAACTGATCCCTATCTATCAGTTATGTAACTCCCAAAAACCGTCTCCTCTGCACAACCGTTCCTGCCTTTTGGCAAAATATATGAAAAGGCAAAAATTACAGTTAAAGACCCAAGAGTTTTGCTATTTACACTGGAGTCCCAAATGATAAATGGGCTTGGGTCCAATCCACCAAGGGTGGACTGGCCTATTTTCTTACATCTCCCACTCACACTTGGTGGATTAGATGTCGCGGGTCTAGTCTCTTCACCTTCCCTCAATTTCATACTTAGTGCTTTGCCGTGACCGCGTGGGCATGACGTCTTCGCTTGGGTCCCTGTACTAGAAATCCCTTTTAAAGGATCAGCACAAGTCACCCTCTCCTTTGTGTAGCTTGAATTATGCCTCAGATGTCCTAGATTTACTTATATACACTTTTTCATGGTAAATCTAATCCCTCTCGAGCCAATAGTTGACTCAGATTACCTTTCTCTTATGTCTAGTATCCACACTTACGACCACAAAATGTCATAAGGGACATGTCACAGACACTAGCATAGGTGTGTATATCACAGTCAATCTTCCTTTCGCCCAAATATCACTTTGAAATGAATCAGTCGCTTTCTTGGCATACTACCTTAGATCGCATCAATCATGGCCATAGGACATATGCCAAAGTAGCAGTCACTGAAACATATCTTCATGATATTGTCAAAGTCAAAGGACACCAATAGGAGGATAATTCCTCCCTAGGACTCACACAGCAATGAAGCAGGGATCTTTCACTTGCTTCCCTTTTGCGGTTCTCTCAGCACATGTGGTATGAAACACATGCTACGGTGTTACTCTTTTACTATAAGAGCGTATGTCGATTTAGATTTATTATTAACACCGTACAGACTTAGGTCCAAACACATTCAGTATCTAAACCCAAATTCTTCAACTCTGCTCATTGTTATGACGTCGACGTTGAAGAGTTTGTTGTCTGGCTACAGGTATTATGGAAGTGGGATTCCAAACTTCAATCCAGCTTTATCAATGTGGATCTCATCTTGACTTGCTACACTTTAGTCAAGGCGACATAAAGTTTGTGTTTCTTCTCTACCATATCAGCATTCATTGCTGCTTTACTGGTGAACACAAATGTCTCATCTTTGTTCACTCCACCTGAGTGTCAAAGGCGGTTGCCCGTGTGAGAGAGCCAACCTTTTCAACCTATACGACATACTAGACATTGTATACTTTCGGACAGACACATAAAGTGATAACGAAATACAATTTCATTAATGAAGCATTCATATTACACTTTACGTATGCCAAGGGCTTGTACATGTTCTTTAAAAACTTTTTCGCCTATTGGCTTTGTCAGAGGATCTGCTACCATACATTTGGTTGAAATATATTGTACAGTAACAATCTTTTGTGCTATGTAATCTCTAACAAAATTATACTTGATGTCAATGTGCTTGGTTTTGCTGTGATACTTAGGATCTTTAGTATAGGCTAAGGCTGCAGTATTGTCACAGTATATCATCACTGGATTGGTACTCTTGTTTCCAAATCCAAGGTGTTCTATAAATCTCTTCAGCCATAAAGCCTCTTGCACTGCTGCAGTGCAAGCCACAAACTCAGCTTCCATCGAATGTAAGGCAATGCACGTTTGCTTCTTGCTACTCCAACATATGGCGCCATTGTTGAGTAAGAAGGTATAACTTGAAGTTGACCTTCGTTCTTCTTCATCTCCGCCTACATTAGCATCGGAGTACCCAACAAGACGCAGGTCACCTCCTTCGTAGCACAGTGCATAATTGGAAGTGCCCTTCAAGTATCTCAAGATCCTCTTCACTGCTTTCCAATGCTTTTCACCGGGGTTAGACTGGAATCTACTTACCAGTCCCACTGCATAACAGATGTCTGGTCTTGTACACATCATTGCGTACATCAGACTACCAACAGCACTGGCATATGGAACTCTTTCCATCTTCTTTTTATCAGATTCGGTTTTGGGACACATGTCAGAACTCAAAGCCACTCTAGTAGCAACAGGTGTACTCATGGGATTGTAGTCTTTCATGTTGAATCGCTCAAGAATCTTGTTGATATAATTCTCTTGTGAAAGAGAGATGATTCGTTTTGAACGATTTCTTTGGATTTTAACTCCAAGTATGTATTCTGCTTCACCCATATCTTTCATCTCAAAATTCGACGAAAGCCATTCTTTAATAGCCACCACCGAATCTAGACTATTTCCGGCTAATAGTATATCGTCTACATATAAGGATAATATGACAAAATTACCCTCAAACCGCTTAATGTAGACGCAGTGGTCTTCCTCTATCATTTGGAAGTCATATGAGGTTATTGCTTTGTGAAACCTCAAATACCACTGTCTGGATGATTGTTTCAATCCATAAATGGATCTTTTGAGTTTACAAACTTTATTTTCCTTTCCATTTTCAATGAAACCTAATGGTTGTTCCATATAGATTTCTTCATCCAGATTACCATTCAAAAATGTGGTTTTTACATCCATCTGATGTAATTCTAAATCTAAACTGTTTACTATTGCCAGAATAAGTCTAATAGAATTGAAACGCACAACAGGTGAGAATGTATCTTCATAATCTATTCCTTCCTGTTGTGTGTACCCCTTCGCCACTAATCGAGCTTTGTATTTGTCAATTGATCCATCCACTTTTCTTTTAATTTTGAGAACCCACTTGTTCCCAATGGCTTTACGCCCTTTTGGAAGATCAACTAACACCCAAACTTGGTTCTTTTTCATTGAGTCCATTTCTTATTCCATAGCTTTCATCCATTCATCTTTTGCAGGACCTGATAAGGCCTCTCGTACAGAACGGGGCTCATCATCCCCTTCTGGAGTAACTAAGAGAGATTCGTCTTCTATTTGAAAGCGTCTTTTGGGAACACTTTCCCTGTTACTCCTTCTGACGGGAGCTATTTGCTTATCTTTCTTTCTTTGTTCAGGTCTTGGTGTTGACCTTTCTTGGCTCCCACTCAGATTGACACACCTAGACGATTCTGGTCTGTCAATTTGTTCTGCACTGACTTGTTCCTGTGTCTCATAAAGAGATACAGTCCGGTCAACATCTCCTCTATTAGGAAATTCAGTCTCAATGAATGTGGCATCTCTTGATTCCATTTCAGTCACTGTTCCATCTTCGTTTTCACCTATGAAAACGTATCCTTTAGATTGTTCAGAGTACCTTATAAAAATACACTTCTTTCCTCTAGGACCCAATTTCCCATGCTTGTGGGAATCATCATGAACATATGCTGCTGACCCCCAGGGTCTTAGGACACTTAGATCCGGTTTGCGTTTTGTCCATAATTCATAGGGTGTGAAGCGACTGATTTTGAGGGCACACGGTTAAGTATGAAGGTTGCCGTTAACAAAGCATCCCCAATATGAAATTGGTAGGTTTGCTTGAGCCATCATAGACCTAACCATGTCTAGAAGAGTTCTATTCCTCCTCTCAGCCACTCCATTCTGTTGTGGAGTGCCAGGGATAGTCAGTTGTCTAATTATCCCTTTTTCCTCACAGAGCTGTTTAAATTGATCAGATAAATATTCACGACCTCGATCAGTACGTAATGCTTTAATTTTACTGTCCATTTGATTCTCTACCTCATTTATGTATCGTCTAAAGCATTCAAGAGCTTCAGACTTATGCGAGATCAAATAGACATGACCATATCGTGAAAAATCGTCAATGAAGGTAATAAAATACCAAGCTCCGTGTCTCGCCCTCACACTCATCGGACCACAGATATCAGAATGGATTAATTGCAATGGATTTTCAGCTCTTGTTCCCTTACCGAAAGGTTTTCTAGTTGCCTTACCAGCTAGACAATTTTCACATAAGGACATTTCCATGTTAGGGATTGCGCCCAACATTCCTTCTTTTGCCAGTTTAATCATTCCATTTTGATTAATATGTCCTAGTCTAGCATGCCAGATATTCATATCAGGATTGCTTGAAGAAATAGCAAAACAATCATGAGCATTAAAACCAAAGCAAGATCCATAACAAAAAATTTCTGGAATCTGAATGCTGAACCATAAAATTCAGAGTTGAAGGAAATGTCTGCAACTTTATCATGAAAATAAACATTAAACCCAAAGTCTACTAAGCAAATAACAGAAATTAAATTCCGTCGGATGTCGGGAGCATGAAGCACATCATGGAGTATCAAGGTCTTTCCACCACGCAAAGCAAGCTTGCAGGTGCCAATGCCTCGAACCTCGATTCTCGCATTGTTCCCAACATAAAGCCACTTGCTTTGATACGGCAACCGACGGTATTCCACGAAGGATCCCCGATCCCTGCTTACGTGGTCTGTGGAGCCTGAGTCTATAATCCAAGAAGAAGAAACAGGTTCTGTTAGAAAAACAGTACTAGAAACATATGAAACATGTGAATTCACATAATTCACTAATACCTTTTTGCTTTCAGCCTGTTTGGAACAGTCACGTGCGAAATGGCCCATTTGTTGGTAGGCGAAGCATTTGACCTTCTTCAGGTTTAGCTTCTTCTTCCCGCCTTTCTTTCCCTTCTTCTTAAATTGTTTCTTGCCCTTTTTAAATTGAGGACCGCCCTTCTTTCTTTTCTTTTGGGGCTTCTTGCCCTTTTTGAAATTGGGCTTAGATTGGGAAGTACCAGCATCCTCAGTTAAATAAGTCTGTCCAGAGCTCTTGTAAGCCTCTAGACGTTCATCTTCCAGCTCCAGATGCTTAGCTACATCATTAAAAGTGATGATGTTTTCATTGTGGGTTAGGTTGACTTTCATGTGCTCCCAACTTGCAGGGAGTGACTTGATGACAGCCTGCACTTGCTGCTCATCAGACAGATTATGTCCAGCTTCCTTCAGTTCCCGGATCATATTGGCCATCTCTCTCAGATGTTGCTTCATAGGATTGTTTGGCTTGAGCTTATAGGTATCAAACTTAATCATCAACCTTCTAAGCTTGGTCGTAGAGACTCCGCCAAACTTATCCTTTAATGCTATCCACATGGCCTGTGCGGTTTTGTGCGACTCAAACTCACACATCAGGTCATCAGCCATGGAGCTCAAAAGCGTGATTCTTGCTATGCTATTCTTCTTTTTCTAGGTTAGATATGCCTCTTGGTCTCTCCTGTGCTGGTTTGTGTTGCCAGCCTCAGGTTCAACCATAGCAGTGGTGAGAGGCTCTATCACATCCTGTTCCTCTAGGATATACTGGACCTTTCGGTGCCAGATGTCCCAGTTGTCCCCGTTAAGCTTTTCTCCCTTGTTCAATTCAGCAATTATGTTCTTGGTTACCATTCTTAATTCTGTGACAAATCTATCCCACATTAATCTATGTTCTCTTAAAAGAGAACCGAACCAAAGAACATTTCAGTTATATAGCACAATGAAGTATACAATCTAATGTGCCTATATTATCCTCGATCAGTAAATAATGAAATTACTAGATCTATGATCAGGAGAATACGTTTGTACCTCCCATCACACAGATACTAGCAATAATCATCATGTCCTATCAAGGATTTTATATAAGCACTTCAAAGATTATAACCTTTAGAAGTCTCATTTTCTAAAAGCTCCCACTTATAAAAGGCATACATATGATATTCATAAATAATCATACAACAATAATTCAAGTAATTTCATTAAATGAAATAACATACTTAGTCTGTTTACAATGCATGAAACCACAAACTTAAGACGAATACAAATATTACATCATTTGATATGAACATAAAGGTAATCAAGCATTGCTTTTCTTAGGCTTCTAAGTTTGCGCGTTTTGTTCATAAAGGAGGACACTAGCTCTATGGCCCAAATCCAGTAAGACTTTCTTATGGGTTTGCCTTTAGGTCCGCCTCTAACTCTTATTGCTCTTATGTACTCCATTATGACTCTAAGGTAGAATTCAGTATTCTTCTTATCCGTCATGTAATGGATGTAGCTAGTGAGCACACCATTGATGCCTTTTATGTTTGTCAATTTAGCTGCATCTCTTTCAGCTATTCTCATAGCTAAAGCAGGGGTACATGGTTGATCCACCTCTTCGCCTTCCTCTACTTCGGTTTTATTGGGAAGATCTAGTGAATCATTACAGACCAAATGAGGTTCGGTACGGAGGGGGTCAGTAGGAAATAAAGATTCTGACTCAGGTCCAAAATCCATTAACTCCTCCGGGATTTCTTGAGGAACCTCTTCAGGGTCCTCTTCAGGATCCTCATCCTCTGGTTCATGTTCTGGAATTGCATTATCCATGTATAAGTATTCCAATGAACCATCTTGGATATTTTCAGTGCTACTAGAAGCCTCTTGCTTCATTTTCACCTAGAACAAAATAATTTAAATTATTTTGAATATTCTGGAATTTATTTCCGCATGAAAAATACCAGAAAATACACTGAAAATACTCACAAATAGATCCTTAATTATCTCCAAAATTATCAAATTACATATCAAAATGAAGATCTTGATTTTAGGGATTTTTAGAGACAAACCTCACCTCAAACGGACCTTCCACGCGCCTACACGCGCCCCGAGAAGAAAATAATTAGCGAAAAATTGAAAAAAAATTTCGCCCACTTGCCCCGTCGGCGCGTGTACTTCATGCTCCCCCATGCAGCCTGCCGCCGGCTACACGCGCTATGCCTGCGGCTTCCACGCGCCACCACCTGTCAGGTGGTGGTCCCCACATGCCAAGGTGGGGTGCCACGTGGCGGAACGCGCCACGTGGCATTGCTTGGTCAAAAAAAGTTTTTTTAAAAAAATTCTTTTTTTTTAGACAGACCTTTTTTTTTTTATTAAAAGTATTTGGACCGGTTGGGTTTGGGTCCATTTTGGCCCAACAGGTTCCCTTCACAAATTTTTTTTTTTTTATGATTTTGGTCTGGGCTGGATCTGCCTCCAGCCCAGTACACCCCTTCCCTTTTTTTTTTTTTAAAGGAGGGCCAAAACGACGCCGTTTTGGCCCTGGAGGTTATCTTCAACCTCCAGCCGGGTCGCCTTGACCCGGCTTCTACAACCGGTCGGGTTCGACGGACCCGTCGGACCCGATTTCTTCTCTCCTCCGTATCTCCACCGTTCGGTGTCCGTTTTTAGTGTACTTTGTATCATTTTCTTCAGTTTTTCGAGCTCTACGCAATGGGATAAATTTTGAAGCCTAAAAACTTGATTTTAAGCAACCCAAAAACGAACAAGGGTACGGCCAAAAAAATATACTGTATAAAACGATTTTCACAGAGGCAGAGAAGCAACCCAATATGTCTAAACATAAATATAAGACACAAAAACTATCATATTGGAAGTAAAATGGAGGATTTGCATAATATATGATAGCAAATCACTTTAGTTGTACTGGAGTCTAAACCGTAAAAACAAAGACGCATACGAACTCGGGCAGCGGAAGAAGAAAAGAAAAAAAATATAAACCTAAGCTCTGATACCAATGAAGGTTTTCAGGCATACCTGAAGTCTGCAATGAAGTCAGGTTGCCACGCGGAGGTCCGATCACAGTGACGGAGTCGGATCTGGGAGACACAGCAAATTACACCGGTGGGAAAGTTTTTGGAGAGACTGAGAGGAGAGTTTGATGGTGAAGAGGCGAAGGAAAAACGCAAGTCACATCCCCATAAACTGATCCCTATCTATCAGTTATGTAACTCTCAAAAACCGTCTCCTCTGCACAACCGTTCCCGCCTTTTGGCAAAATATATGAAAAGGCAAAAATTACAGTTAAAGACCCAAGAGTTTTGCTATTTACACTGGAATCCCAAATGATAAATGGGCTTGGGTCCAATCCACCAAGGGTGGACTGGCCCATTTTCTTACATTTTCTATTATGGTACTTATGCGTCATTCCGTCATGGATTCTTCCATACTAGTCATGCTTTATTCTGCCAACCAATCAAATACGCTCCTAATGTGAGTATGTTGGGCTTAACTTAATGCATAAACAAAAACTGGGCTGTAACATAAGCCCAATGTTACCTTCAACAGAATCTCCGCAGAAGCAAGAGTCCAATGAAAAAAATCAAAAAGTAAAACAAAACAAAACGGCCGAGTTTCCGATCGAAGTTTCAGGAATCGGCGAGCTTAGCAGTTATTATGGTTGTTCTGCAGATCATAATTACAACACCACGAAGCTGAGACTTTGAAGAAGTTCGGCTTTGATCCTTCTTGTTTGGTGCTGCGCAAGCTCCTCTGTCTTCCAAGTTCCAAGATCCTATCAACAATGACGACGACGGTGACCGCGTCGGCTACCCAAGCTTACGGTGAAACCTGGTACTGGGACAATCGCTATTCCAACGAACCTGGTCCTTTTGATTGGTACCAAAAGTATCAAACCTTAGCTCCCATCATGAATCTCTATGTCCCTCGCAAACACCGGATCCTTGTTGTCGGTTGCGGCAATTCAGGTTTGTATGCTTGTCTCAGATCTGGAAATGAGTTACGTAATGCCTCTCTTGTGATGTGGAAGGTTTACGTCTTGCTTACATGGATTTTCAATTTAGAAGAGATATCTTATGAAAGTTGAACATAGAAGGAAGGTTTTTGAAATTATGTTGTTTATCTCTTCTGGAAGAATGCACGTTCGTCTCTGCGAACAAATTTTTTTCTTTCTTTCTTTGTTCCTTTCTAAAACCAAAAAGAATGAGAACGAACGCCGAAGTGACCTTGTCAATTTGGTTTGTACTTTGAAAATGGCCAATTTAATTCTATTTCATATAGATCGAGCTACTACCAACACAAGAATCTAATTTTGTTTGCATTGTGAATTTACAGCATTTAGCGAAGGCATGGTTGATGATGGTTACGAAGATGTTGTCAACGTTGATATATCCTCTGTTGTGATTGAAGCTATGCAGAACAAATATCGGGATCGTTCCCAGTTGAAATGTATCCTTATTTTTTCCTGATCTGATTTTGGGTATTATCTGAAGTATGGGCTTAAACCTGTGCATACATTATAGAGTCACATAGGATTTTGTCATTAGATGGTTGTACTTTCTGGTGAATAAGCAACACTGACTTGTACTTTCTTTATCAACTAGTTAGATATGCAAATGGATGTCCGAAATATGAGTGCATTTGAATCAGATTCCTTTGGTACTGTAATTGACAAAGGTATGCTACCGTTTTCCCTCTTTTGCCCCTTTTGTCTTTTCGTATTGGACAATAAGCAACAAGCTGATGTTGTTTAACATTGTGTTTCAGGGACTCTTGATTCTCTTTTGGTGAGTATTGCATGTTGTACAACTTAAACTTTTGAGGAAAATTATTGCTCATGGCATACTTTTGCAGTGTGGAAGTAATTCGAGACAGAACGCCACCATGATGCTTGAAGAGGTTTGGAGGTATAATAAAACCATGAACAAATAAGTAGAATTCTTCAGAGATGTTTAATTTTACATTTTTCTATTCTTGATCTGTTCACCATTATTGAAGCAGTTGATGACACACTATAGGGTTCTCAAGGATAAAGGAGTTTATATCCTGGTAATTATACCACACTTTTTATTGTTTGTTTAACTTTCCATGATTAACTTGACTTACTTCAAACATGAAGATTAAATGTGTTTTGCATTCTGCTTGATCAGCCTTGACTGCTTGTAAATGCTGCAGGTAACCTATGGAGCTCCATTATATCGTCTACGTTTGCTCAGAGAGTCATGCTTATGGAATATAAAGCTCCATGTGATAGGTTGGTTCCTAACTGATGCTGCTATCTTTAGCTATGCTGAGCTTTATTTGCCTGTTATTGTATGACTGAGATATACTGTCCCTAGGCTTTTAGTTGAGCTTGATTTTACCTCTGTTGTTTGTATTTGCCTCTTGATTTTGGACATTCAATTCAATTGAAGGGCAAACGTAATTTGAATACGAGTATTTCAACAAGGTAGCTTCTTGTTATTGAGGGTTGGAACTATTGAACAATTTTTTGGTGGTTATATGCTGATATGATTGCCACTTGTCTGTTGGTTGTTCGCGTCCCCTTCCCCTTCAATAGCATCAATATAAAATAAAGTAGTTATGGGAAGCTGTTCTTTTTGTAAGTAATAAATAATGCAATCCTTTTTGGACTTTGTGCATTGCACAAGGCCCATTATAGTTCTATTCAAAGTCTCACATTTCTTCACAAGTCACTACCCTTTTACATAGCATGCATCTCGAATCTTCCCTTTCAGAGTTCAAAAATTAATTAAACCTGAAAACCCACTATTGTTGTATGTGCAGAGAAACTTGCGTCAGAAGAGAAGTCTAATGGTCCAGTCTGGGAGCTGACTACTCCTGTCCCACTCAATGATGATGGAAGCTCAGTGGAGCAAGCACTTGGAAAAAATCCGGATGTGCATTATATTTATGTTTGTGTTAAGGTAATTGATTCATGCTTATGCCTTGTATCTGGGGCAGTTTAAACATACCCTCATGTTCTGTGAAAAAGTACTCCACTCCAGTTTGTCTAACTTGACTAATGTCCATAACATAGTTAATTATTTTGAAATGATCCAGTTAACCTTTACTAATTCATCCGTTTTAGAACCCTCTTTACTTTCATAAACTAGTCTGTCTTCAATCCTATCGTTATTATTCTAACCCTTCTCTAGATGGAACTAGACATATCTGATCTAAATGGTAATGCTAATACCTTGATCCCAGATGCCTAGAAAGCCAAATTCTCTTTCTTTGTTTCTTACTTCAGTGAATAGGGGTGAAGGCACAATGGCATCGTGTGATTCATGTAGTCGATATCACCTAGTGGGATAAGGCTTATTGTTGTTGTTTCTTACTTCAGTGAGTTTGATCATATTCTAAGTTGAATAGGGGTGAACCATCCATATATCTTAATTTACTCATATTCTGAAGATCAATATAATCAGTTGAGTCACCTAGTTCTTCAATATTTTCTATTTATCGAACACCATGCACTTCCGTCCTTCCTTCTAATTTCCTTCTCTCCCTCTAGACCATCGTCTACTGTTAGTAACATATCGTAAATGCTCCGTTAGCAAAATAAAGTTGCTATTGTAAATCAGTCAACTGATAAGGAGTGTACATGATAGGAAAATGGGGTTAAATGTCATTCCAGTTGATTCTGCCTCACCCTTTGATTAGTAGCACGTTTCATAATGCATTTTTGAGTTAATTTTCTCTTTTTACTGTTCATAAATCTTTAGTAACTTTCCGCAGGCTTGCCTACTTATTATTTATTATTTGTTTTATTTTAAGTAAAAGTATACTTTTAATTCTTTAACTTAATACAATATTTCAATACAGTCCTTTAATCCTAAAATCATTAACAAAAATGGTGACATTAACATCTTAAATATTAACAAGATATTCTCAAATATTGATATATTAAGTTTAATTTTTAAAACAACTATAACTGTTACAAGAAATATGATTTAAGACTAATAATTTTAGGGTTAAAAGACTAAAAATATATTTTTAAAGTTAAAGGCCTAAATTAAAATTTTGTATAAAGTTAAAAAATTAAATGTATGCTTTTGTCTTTTAATCTTCTATATTTTTGCCCTATTCGGAAATTTGGACATTTGTGTTTATTGCTGTTCGTCGTCCAGGATGAATCTTTGAAGTCAAGCTCCAAAGAATGAACAAGCAGATCAGTGGGGGAAGACATGCATTTTAGTTCTTCAAATTTGTTCTATGATAAGTACTTTTTTTTTTCCTTCTGTTCCAACTTTGAATTTGAGAGGTAGAATATGAAGTCTACGAGTTTCAATTTCTGTATGATGAATGCCCCCCAGCCCTGTGAATCTGTGATGTTACACGACTTTTCCGCATGGTTCCTGTAAATTGGACCGTTTAAATTATAATTGTGATAAATTTATTTTTTTTTCCTCGCTGAGTTAGAAAATTTTATAGTCCCAAGTCTGTGAAGGAAAGTACTCTATTGTACACCAATTGATTTTGAACACTCAATTTTACGGACAACTCCCGGTACTCTAGACCCATCTGAAGGATCCCATGGCGTGTGGATCATATCATTCTCTTAATGCCCGTCCTGGCAAAAGATTTTTTACTGACAGCAACGGTCTCACTTTCGACTCTGTTGTTGGGCATAGTCAAGCACGGCTTTGTAAGAACCGTCTTCGTGAGCTTTCTTATTCCTAAAGAAATATATGCCATAATAGGACCAAGCAAAGTTGAATTTTCACATGGATCGGATTAGTAGATAAAGTTCATTGCAGCCAGTCATTAAACTTCACAGAATTTGATTGTGGGGTCCTCATACTCAAATTTGAACCAAACGAGATAGCTCGCTGCTGGGGGGCAGTGAAGAAACAGATAACATGCAGGCCTTGTTTGTTTTTATTTTTAAGAATAGTTTTATGAAATTATTTTTTAAAGCCAATTTTGAAAAGAAAAGATAAAAAATTATTGTTTGGATAATTGTTCTAAAACATTGCATTTGAAGGGAAAAAAATTTGAAAACTTGTTAAAAGCAGTTGTTCTTAAATTAAAACTGATAAAAAGTGAGAGACCAAGTGGAGAGTGCAACGACAATGGAAGAGAAGTCAAGAAATGATATGGTTAAACATAGAAGACAAAGTGCAAGCATGGCCAAAAAGAAAATTAGGAAATAACAAAACAAAAAATATAAACAATTAAACATGTAAAAGTCGTTTTGAAAAGTCGTTTTGAGTGTTTTGTTTTTAAAAACATATATTTTTTTAATAAAACACTTAACTAAAAATATTTTCCTTTTTAATTTTTTTATCTTGTACGAGTTTTTTTTTAAAACTAAATATAGATATTTTCATATTAGAAGTAATCATGTTTGAGATATTATCGAGCACAAAATTTGAGCACATGTTCTGATATAGATTTGAATTTAGTTCGTTACGTTGTGAGGGATTGACATCTTCTATTAAGGCTCTGTTTGGGTGCTGAAACCATGGTTTCAGGCACTTTTCCGCAAAACGAGGTAACCTCCTCCACATATTACTTCGTAATCTGTAAAAGCACTTCTGAAACCATTGGTTTTTATCCAAACACTCCCTAAATCTAAATCTCATTGGTTACCAATGGGGATCGAATCTAGCAGAAGAGACTAATCTCTCATAATGTGGCAATTCAAGGTTTGAATTTTCATTGCAAGAAGTGCTTATATTTAGTATCTGACAGTGCCTCAAATAGGATTACCAGGATACCTATGCTTTGGGGGGGGAATCTCATTGGTTATGTGAGTTGTTTGGATTGTCTTCTTTTTTTTTTTTTTTTGGGATGCTAAAAGAAACCTCCTCAGCGTACTACATGTTTACGTATATCAAGATCGCACTCCCAAGTTCAGAACGGCAGCCAAATCTAATGGCGGTGCAGAAAGAAAATGATAACCTCCTACTGCCTCAAGACCTTTCTTGGCTAGGAAATCAGCGGCCTTGTTGCACTCCCGACTCACATGGCTGATTCTAACATTCCAATCTCGGTTAATAAGGGCACACACTTCCTTTAGAATATTATAATCAACATGTCTTTCATCTGGTTCCACGTTAAGCAGCTCAATAGCATTGCTTGCATGAGATTCTAGAATGCCTTCATATTGCCTCCTCATCGCTGATCGGGCTTGCTTATTTGATGGGCAAACATATGGTGTGAGCCCAACTTGTTGGATCGCCTTTTCCTTTTCTATTGCAAGAGTTAAGCATTATGCTTTGTCCACATATTATATTAGCACGTTTATTATATAGAGAGACACTGAAAGAGGATGTCAATGAAAATGCTTCTATGTAAAAACATCCTTACTAAATACATTCTTCCTTTAATTCTAAGTAACTTAAACAACTAATTGTTTGAATATTTACAAATTAATTATCTTTCTTACATTTAGGATAGAAGTGAGCAATAAAATAAAACAAATATGTACCAAATATTACATAAATTACATAAACTGATTCTTTTAATTATCTCCCATTTTTTTCCTTCCATTTTGTATGAAACACATCCAATTGGGCTCCCTTCCTATGTGGAGAAAGACCCAATATCTGAAATCCATTTCAGTCTCACTTTTTTACTTTTGGTCACATGAGTTTCACTTATTAAAGTGAAGACGGAGCATAATAGGGTTAAGCACGAGGTCTCATTTTGAGGGAGAATAGTAGCCATTTGGGGAGATAAGAAGAGTGAAAGCTATTTTTGTATCTTGACAAGACAGTCCTAGTAAATCGATATTTACGCATTCGTTAACTATTGGATCGAGCTAAAATTTGGTTAGTAAGTTTGCAATGTTTTGGATCATCAATTTGGTGCCTGTTATGAGATATATTGAGTTCGCCCTCTCGGATTTGAATTTTTTTTTAGTTTATTAATTTTCTATTATAAGCTTATAGTTTTGGCTATTTGGTTGATTATTTGCATTTGTTTGTACGTCTGATTGAAACTCTCATGTACTTTACTTTGATCATGGTGGAATTGTGGTTTTCTTTGGTCTGGATGACGCATGGCTTTTACCTTTACATTGAGGGATTTTCTATGTTAATAATTTTGATGTCTTTTTTGCTATTTAATTTCTGTCATATATTTATCTTGTTTTCTTAGAAATTTTTGTAAAAGATGAAAAAAAAGAAAAATATTTCTGCTGCATATAACTCATAGGCTTGAGTTTTGTGTTTTTGTTGTTGCATTCTAAAACATCAAAATTTATATGTCTTTGATGTTGTTACGCACCCTAATGATTATGCATTTGATAAATGAACTTCGCCCTTTTCTATTCTGGCCTAAATGCAAAGAATTTATACTTGACTTGGATGAATAATTTGGTTACCTTATGCGCACACTCATTAAAATTAGGTAGATTTAACATGCGTTGAAAACTTTGTCATCTTATAGTTAAAAGGACCAGGAAACTTTTTTTTTTTTTGGGTTTGCTTCACATTTGAAATAAGTATTTTTTATATCATTATTTTAAAAGAAAAAAGCAGAAGACTATGATTCCACGAAGACACGATGCCAACAAATTTGTGACATTTGATTTGAATATAATGATTTTTGTTGGAACCAAAATGTGAATGTTATGATTAAAGGATAGAGTAAGTTGAAAGGAAGTGGCCTACCTTTTTTGACAAAAACTACAATACATTAGGAGAATGACACTAAAGTCCCAATATACCTATTTAATTACGCTAAAGTCTCAAAAATTCTGAAATGATGTGATGGTATGATGATAAAAAGAATCGATGTAGTTGTAACTTGGCTAGTTATATCTTATAAAAAAGATCGAAGAGAATAATTTAGTAAATTGTAAAAATATCTTGCAAGAAAAAAAAAATAGCAGATCCTAAAGTGAACTCTTTATTTATAATTTCACATAATAAATACAATTATTGAATATAAAATAAAGACAACACTTCCATCAACATATTAAACATACTTTAGAAGTCCCTTCCAACTACCTCTTTGTAAGGAGTATTGTGGGATTGTGGACCAGAATTTCTTGGGATCTAATGAGGATAGAATTTTATTTCCTAGTTTTAAAAATACTTTCTCTGGTCTTAAATATAAACTTATTTTGTAGTATAAATTACATTACAAAATGGATCTTATATTAGATCTAAGGAGTAGAATATAAAATAATGATGAATCTAAATACTACCTCTAGTCTTAATTATAAAACCTTATTTGTAGATTATAAATAAGGTTTTATAATTAGGACCAAAAGTCTGACTGAAGGGCACTTTTGTCATTCCAAATTTACTAAATTAAAGGACCTTTGATCCTTTATTGATATTTTAGAATTATATGGTTCTTGCTTGTGATTAAAATGTGTGCATTGGGCTTAGGTGTCATTCAACAATATTTGTTAGGCAAATGGCAACCATACGTTCCTTTTACTCCAAAATTCCTTACCGACAATATCCCACTAATAGCCGTATTCTCATCACTATCGTAGTGGAGGCTTCCACTTTGGTATGTTTTATTCCAAAAAAAAAAAAACTGGAATAACAATTTTACTACAAGTTTTAAATGTATACTCCTTTATTTCTGTTTACAATTCATTTTCTTAAAATGTTTTATATTCTCATTAATGAGTCATTTTGTACAATATATGAAACAAGATGTTTGCGTAGAAATTATTATTATGGGGAGTTTTCTCACCTAGCATCCCCCCCCCCAAAATTTTCTTTCCGATTTAAGGATTCAAACTCTTCCGATGCATAAAAAAATTATTGCATTTAATTTGGGTATATGAGGTAATTTTAAAAATATCAACTAATCTTAATATACTTTTTATTGGCATCATCTCTACTAAAAATGACTTGTAAATCAGAACTAAAAAATATTTTAAATATTTCTATTTCATTTTTTTTTTTGGGCCAACTATTGAAACACAATTAATAATAAAGCTTTTTAACTAAAACCCTCAAACTTCTATTAAACTTAATGAACTTGTATGATTCACTGTTCAACATTATTACTGATATAAATACTTCTAAACTCTCAGTTGCCTTTAAACCACCAAGGTTTTCAACTTTCACATCACAAAAACAAAAACAAAACCAGAAAGCAAGAAGGCTCCAAACACAAAATGTCCCAAACCAGATTCCTTTTCTCCTTCTTCAAGACCTTCCTTTATCTGTCACTCGTTGTCCAGATCTGCCATGGCCTACCTCCTATGAACCTCAATTTGCTGAAGCAAAGTGAAGTATCTTCAGACATATTAATGGCGAAAAGGGTTTGCACAGGAAGCATTGAGGATTGCTTAAGCCTAAGAGACACAGAGAAGGCGATGATGGATTCTGAGAGCAATAGAAGAATTCTGGCAATGCAGAAAAAGTATATCAGTTATGGAACTCTCAGAAGAGACATGGTTCCTTGTGACAGACCTGGAGCTTCATATTATAACTGTCATGCTAGACCAGCAAATCCTTATCGCAGAGGCTGTGAGGTTATAACTACATGTGCTAGAGGTAATTAACTGATAAATTAACCAGATTAACCACCTTCTTCATATTCCTTTTAATCCCTTCTTTTTCTTTTGATTTGCCTATTTTTTTTATATTTGAAATCCCCCTTTAGGATTTTAAGCAATCCGAGATTAACTTTTTCATGTGTTTAGAACCAAATTTGGCAAACTACCGCATAGAAAAGTCCTTCACGATCCAGCTTTCTGTGTTAATTTGAGGTCAAACTTTGAGTTGCATAGGAACTGGCACTGTTTTGGAGTTTCTGAGATTAAACCAGAAAAACAGTCTCACAAGCCATTAGGATCACTCTTTTGGATTTTGAACAATCTGTTCATGTTTCTGCAATCAAATCGGATCATATCCCCCGAATTTTGGACCAAGAACCTCTAATAACTACATAGAAAAAGCTCTTCAACCAACGTTTCATCCTAATTTAAGAGGCAAATCACCTAACTTGAGTTGCATAGCAATGGAGGATTATTATAAGGGTTTGAAGGTTGAGATCATTTAATGAGAAGGTGGCAAGAAGGATTTGAGTTTTGGTTTCATAAATCAATGCATCAGAAATGTCAACATGACTATATAAATGATATGTAATAAAGTTTTTTTTCCCTCTCTATCTCTCTTCACTTCTACGCTTCTGTACATGGAGGCTCGAGAGAATCCTCTCTGCTCATTTGTCCTGTACTTTTTCTTACTCCATACAGAAAAACTGATGTGCAGATGATCTACAAATCATATGTAGTAAAGTTAAACAGTGAATTGTGGTCGTTTATAGGTATGTTTTTTCATTTCAATAGTTCAGGTTATATGTTTGCAAATGACTTAAAGCTAAAAGAGCTTAGTTCCAATGTTTCTTTTCCTGGTCTGCTAATTGCTTTAGTTTGCCTTTCTGGTTATGGTCATGATATTTAATTGTGAGCTAACAGATATATATAATATGCTTTTTTTCATCTCTTACTGAGACTGGCTTTTATTCAATTTAAATTATCTTGTATCTCCCTCTACTTGTTTTTGTTGAATATATCATAATCTCTGGAGAATTATGATGAGATCTCAAGGGAGGAAAATAGTTACTAAAAAGTGTAATGACAAGTTTCAGAGTATAAATAACAACTTTTGAAACTTGTTTTGTAATTAATTTTTGTTTTTTGGACCTTATTGTAATTCTTCCTAATCTTTTTTCATAAATAAGGATAACCAATATATACACATCCATACTCTCTTACCACTTGAAGATTTGATCACAAAATCAGTTTTATTTGAATATAGGTGCCACTTAAGCTAAAGAGCTCTGGTGTATTTCTACTTATTTATAATCCTATGATGATTTGAGAGTTAACGAAAGCAAGCATGAATTTAATAAAATGCATTAAGCTAGACACACAATTTGTGGAGCTGAATGCAACCAAAGTGAAATGTTAGTATATTCTTAACAAAAATCAAATAGTTAAAATATTAAATTAGTACTCTTCTCGTTCTTAACATAAGACCTATTTAACTAATTAATTTGATTAGATTAAGAAAGTTATTTAAGTTAGTTAATTATAAGAAATATGCTATGTTTTTTCTCAAATACCATAATCATCTTTATTAATATCCTCCCTCTCTCTTCTACTTGATTATGGTTGATGGAGTATTCATAAGAATAATTTGGGAAAAACTGATAAATATGAAAAATAGGTCTTATATTTAAGACCAAAATCAACTCAATAATTATGTCATATATTAAGAACCGGAGGAGTATTTAATAAAAATGATGACTTAACATCATTTTTATTTTGTTTCTTTTTTTTTTTTGGGTGAATTAAGTAAGGTAGAATGCGACATTCACTGTGCCATCATCAAGCATACATTACAATCTTTTAATGCCACGCTGCTCTTCAACGTTTCACGTTTGCCAATTCCCTTGTTTAGCTAATAGGTCTATGGCTCTGTTTGGATAGCACCCCAAACCATGGTTTGGGGAAAATGCTATCCAAACAGCCTCTCCAAAAACCAAAACCATGGTTTTGGGTCAAAACCATGGTTTTGGAAAAAGCAAAATTTTTTTGCTTTTGGAGAAAAAGGGAGAGTGTGAGGGCCTATATGATATGTATCTTGTTATTTTTTTTATAAACATATTTTTTTATAAATATATTTAATCTTATATTTTATAAATATATATAGACATTAATTATTTATTAATTATATTAGCTTATGTATTATTAATTATGTTGGTAAAAAACATATTATTAACAATTTTATTTCTTCAAATTAAAATATATCATAAAATCTATTTTTTTCTGTAATTATTATATTAACTTATGTCTTTTTTTTAGTAATTTGTATATATAAAAAGTGCTTCTGATAACAACTATCCAAACACTCTCACTTCTCAGAATCACTTTTTTACAAAATCTATTCTTCACAGAATCTATTTTTTCAGAATCTATTCTCCAGAATCACTTTTCCAAACCACGGTTTGGTTTCATCCAAACACACCCTATGTCGTAGTTGGCCCAATCTCATAAGGTGAGCTTTTCCTTTTGTTTTGGCTTGTTTAATATAATTGCTTATAGCTTTGTTTATATACAATGACATAAAACCCTTCTTATTGTATTTCATAAATTATGATTAACCACTATTTCAAACAAGCATATATGTTACCCCAAGTAAGGTTATATTCTGTATGTACACAAATTAAAAATGATAAAATCGAAATAAAATAAAAAAATGATTTTATGTATGATAAATATCACCTATGCCTTAATAACAAAATAAAAAAAATTATTTAACAACGAGAAAAACAAGTAGGAAGATGGGATTAAGGGTTATATTCTTCAAGGGCATTTTAATCTTTCACTTTTAGTTACATTTAATTGAGTATAAAAATAAGTTTTATCCCAACATTCTTAATATCATATTAAACAAACCTATTATAAGAATCATTACATTTCATTATATTACATTATATCTTCCCTTTAGTACTGTAAATGGATTCTAATTGTCACGTATAGAAAATTATTGGACAAGTTCACGTATTTGAAGACAAATTATTGGATTCATAACCTATAATTAGTACATCTTATAAAAGCATTTATGCTTTAAATCATTTTTTTTTTAAAAAGTCTTATCCTTAAATATCATTATAATATTTAAAATTCTTAAATATTTTCGCATTCATTAGACCACATATGAAAAATGAGTGGCAGTAATCATGACATGAATAAAAGAATGTCAATAAAAAGATACTGGTATCTTTACTTAAAAATTAATTAGATAGAGCTGAATAATAATAACAATGAAAAAATAATATAGATAATGTATAAATTAATTTTGTATGCACTACATTATATTCAATGTTGCCCCAACTTTAAAAATTAAAATCATAACAATTTTTTCTACTGTTAAAAACTTAACATTGACTGTGAAAAATATTCCGTTAGCATTTTTAATGACAGGGGCAAAATTGTTACAATTAATTTTGTTAAATTTTAAAAAAAATTTGAGCGTCTAACGCTTCTAACTAAAAACTTCTTAAGTAAATTTGTATTTTAATCCTGAATTAAAATCTGCAGATTTAGAAGTATTTTTTTTCCTTTCTCTATGCACACATAAGACGTCAAAATTCAAAAAAGATGTCAATGATTATGCAATAAAATAGTATGAAACAATTTTTTTCTCCAACAATACCTATAAAACTATAGATTAATCCTAAGTAAGGACTAAATTTGGGCCACAAAATTTAGAAGCATGAACAAATTACAATAAACTAGCATAAGCATTAGCCTAGCAACATCAGAAATATAGGTTCATCTAGGTTTAGTATAATATTCCCATCAAAAGAAAAAACCACATGAAAAGAAATTTATGCTTGACTAGGCTGAATATTGAAAAATGATGTGTTGAAAATTTTTTTTTAACATATAGTTAAAAATGTCCACTAATTTAGGAATTGCATTTGAAAGAAGCAAATTTTATAATATCCTCTCAAAAATGAAGAAGACCGTTATTGTTTGAACACAACACACACATTTTGTGACCTTGATGTGAGTGTTATGATTAGATAAAGATAGAGTAACTTGAAAGGAAGTCACCTAACTTTTGGACTACAAAGCATTGTTTTGTCAGGCCAATTGCAACCATCCCTTTTTCCTCCCACAATACCGCAATAACAGCCGGTTTCTATATGGTTTCTCAATTTATGTTTTTGACCATACAGTTTATTAATTTCTTATCAAATATTTAATGCTGCTATTAAAATTATAATTTGATTAAAGTAGTCAAATTTAAATTAGAATAGTATAATTTTCCAATAAATATATTTGAAATATTTCTAGTTTTATTAAAATATTCCACGGTTTAATTTTAATCGGAAATTTTTTATTGATTAATGTAAAATTTGAATCAAAATTATATATTTTAATACTAAATTATAATTGAGTTAAAATTTCATCTTTTTTTTTTTGAGAAACTAATTAGGAAAAATTGCTGAAAATTTTTCTATTAAATATTTATTGTCCAACTTAAAAAACTTGAATCCTTGGGTGGGCCGTACTCAATAATACACATGAGTTAAAGATAAATTAAGAAGATTTTCTGTAAAAATATAATACTCCTCTTGTCTTAAATATAAAACCTATTTTATAGTATAAATTATATTATAAACTAAGTTTTATATTTAGAATAAGCAGAATAATTGATACTGCATAAAATATAAAAAAAAAACACTAAAGGGAAACTATAATAAGAACTTACTACTGCAAATTTACAACTCATTGCTGCTACGCGGAAATGCCACTTTAATGCCTTGTAATAATTAATATATCCTCATGCGTCCTAAATCCTAATCAATCTGATTAGGTGAATAATCTCCACTGTTTATCAAGCCCAACATCATTGGTACAAATATAATATCACTTGTACAATTTACAATAAAGACTTCTGACTTCTGGGTTACCCTTCCAGCTACCAAAGATTCCACCTTTCACACCGCACAAATTTCAACAAAAATCCCAAAAAAACAAAACTGCAAAACCAGAAAGCTCCAAGCACAATGTCCCAAACCAGATTCTTCTTCTTCTTCTTCAAGACCTTCCTTTATGTGGCACTTGTTCTGCCAATCTGCCATGGCCTACCTCTTGTGGACCTCAATTTTCTGAAGCAGAGTGAAGCATCTGGCATAATGACGACAAGGGTTTGCACAGGAAGCATTGGGGATTGCTTGAGCTTGGGAGAAACAGAGACGACGATGATGGATTCTGAGAGCAATCGGAGAATTCTGGCAATGCAGAAGAAGTATATTAGTTATGATACTCTCAGAAGAGATATGGTTCCTTGTGACAGACCTGGAGCTTCATATTACAATTGTCAAGCTAGACCGGCCAATCGCTATCGCAGAGGCTGTGAGGTAATCACTACATGTGCTAGGGGTAACTGAGAAGCCTACGCTTTGTATCAATGTTTCTTCTTCTTCATTCCCTTGAACCCCTATTTCTCTTTTGAAATCCCCCTTTCAGCTTTGAGTATTTTTCAAGCACTTTGTGGAAGTTCTGAACTCCCATAAGCTATTATTAGTCTTCAGGATTTTGAATAATCTTTTCAGTTAGTGTTGTCTGAGATGCACTCATTCATGTGCCTACAACTAAATCCCCAAAATTGTGCACCAAAAATTTCCAAGTACATTGAAAAACCCTTCAATCCAACGTTTCGTGTTAATTTGGGAGGCAAAGAACTTGAGCTGCTTAGCAACTGGTAGCTAAAAGAGTTTGAAGTGGCATCTTGGTTGACAGCATTTTCAGAGAACATGAACAGAAGAACTCAAGTCTTGAAACTTTGTGGTTCAGAGCTATTTTTCTCGTTCAAAAGTTGAGGGTGTGCTTGCAAATGTCTCATTTGAAGAGCTTATTTTATTCCCCTTTTCTCCTGCTTATGCTATTAGTTTTCCCGTGGCCTGTGGTCATGATTTTTTCGCATTTTGAACTCCTATTATGTACTTAGATTGTAACATATATGATTGATTATGTATGAGAAGGTTTATATTTTGTTCAATAGAAGATAGTATAATATATTGCATTTAATAGATATCTGGGGGAATTCTCTGTTTACTGGATTCTTGCCGTAAAGTAAGAATCAAGTTCATAAACAATTTGCTTTTCAAAATATGTAACCTGGAGTTGCAACTTTGATCTGTTGCCTGGAGTTGTCTGCACAATTATTATAATAGAGAAAGATTTCTCCAGAAGCTTATGCTTTTAGAATGAAAGATAAAAAATGACTTCTTCGTTTTCATTTGCTTCATCTAAAGTATTTTTCATAAGGATGAGATTGAGCATATTGTATGTGGTTGCTTAACCTTTCGGGTTTCAATTTGACACGGGGAATCCGACCTTTGGTTTTCCATCTTATATATAAATCCTACATAACAAAGTTAGGATTTTCTTATCAGATTGAGTTTGTGAGGGAAAAAAGAGGATTCTTCCTTTTCTTTTTCTTTGTTCCTGGCGTCATTGGTATAAAAGACAAAGAAATAGAATAGTTTATGTGTGTACATTAAGCTTCATTTTTCTCAGTCATGACCAATTTTCAGTGCTTGAGTTCTTTTTGGGGACTATATAGTCTCTGATCATCTAGTGATCTCTTCAGTCTTCAAATTTAACAGAGTTATATTCCTTAGATCTGCATGATCGAAGCCTGGAGTGAATGTGATTTTAAAGCTAGTTCTGAACGTCTTCGTTTGCTTTCTATGTTCTAATGAAGTGTTGAATAAAGCTTGACATAAACTCAGCTCCATATGCAGAAGACAAGGGCATAGACAGCATCTTGCTTTCAGTATCTGGTATAAGATTATAAAATGATTAACCGAGTTCTTATTTGGCTTAATCCATCTTAGTCGTAGTCTAATAAAACTTTTCAGTATTGGTTGGTTTAATTAAAAAAGAAAAACAGATAAAAACAAGTTTGAAAATTTTTAAGCATCAACTGTTATGAACTTTGTTAAGAACTAAGATGCCATGGCATACCCCACCATTTTTATCTTTTTGCCATTGAAGTTCTGATCTGTTGTGTTGAAATTGAACCATTTTGCGGTTTTTGTTGCTTACGCTTCTCAGTTCGATCAGTTTTCATTCATGGAGGATAGATTGTTTTTTGAAAAAACTGTCTAGCAAGGTACACGGTGTCATAACTAGAAACTTCTTCTCAATGCGATGCACAGATGAGATATTTGATTAAATTTGAAATTTTATTAAACTACGTTATTTTAGACATTAATATTAGGATATCAATAGGTATTCATATTTTAATTAATAGATATTATGACGCATTTAATTTTCAGCCATTTTCTCTCTCGTAATAAGCGACCACTTTAATAGCATTGAAAATATTCTTAACCCGACCCGACCTATTTTTAAGTGGATATTACAAGATTTTAAATTTTAAAAATAAAGAGTTGATGATTGGAATATGGAAACAGCATATTTTGTTCTGTAAATAGGATGAAGTAGTTTCACTGTTTTAATATCAATGGCATGCGTCTTGCTTTGCGGTTTCTTTTGCTTTAAGCTAAGTTGTAAATGATTGCTAGTTTAGATAAGAATCGATCATTACAAGACTGTGTGATTGGAAATATGTTCTTTTTACAGAAGAAACCCATCATCACTGTGAGCCAAAAATGCTTTCTTGTCAATAAAGTTGGCATGCGGAAAATTTGTTCTTCTTTCATACCCTATTTAAACGAAATTAAAATTTCTATAATTCAAACCAGCAGACGTCGATTTTCTGCATAATTTATGCTAGCAGTTGAGTATGGAATGAAATATTCTCTCTATCATTTATTATAAGGACTTCATTGTTCTTCACATAAGACTGTATAAAGTATTAAATTTCTTCCCTATATGCCCTTCAGCTTGATGATTTTTTAACTAATTAAATACCCCCGTAACAAAATAAGCAACATCCTGTGATTAATGAATTTTATTAATAATTTTGAAAACTTAAAAACATCAAATAATTTTAATCTATGTAAAAATGTTATTGGGTTTTTATAATAAGGATTCGAGGGACTAAGATTTAAACCATTTGTTTCTTAGGAAAATTATGAAGAAGTTCTAAATAAATAAATTAATCACTAATAGATGCCTTATAATTGAGTTATTATTAACAAGTCTACTAAAAAAAATAGTGAGAAAAAAATAGACAACAAGCTGTAAATTTCTCAATTCAATTTATAAATATTGGAGGAGAATTGTAAACCACCTGATATTGAATTAATATTGATAAAAGTGACTTTTATTGTAAGTGATTTTTGTAAATTGAAATTGGACGTTTTTCTTTCACCTCTCTCTTTTGAGGGAAAACTGAAGCTTGGGCTTTCAAACTTTAGTCCAAACAGAAGAAGAAGGCCTTTGCACCCATGAGATAGCGATAAATAAGCATAATCTTTGGGTGATCTCTAGGACGTCTAGATTTAATTTAGAAAGTCAAGACAAATTAGAAAATCATTTTTATTTTATATTTTACGTATTCATAAATAAAAATATCAAAATGATTAAAATAAAATAAAATTTAGACCATTCGATTTTAATCTGAATGGGAGAATAATAAAATATGAGCAAGCTCATCTTTTCCATGGTCAGAAGTCTATTCCATACTTGAACAAGCATTAGCAGAACTATATATGTTATGGTGAATTTAGATATTTTTATAGTCATTATTATAAAAAAAATTCTCCCAGAAATATAAGATATACAAAATTATAAATAATATATCTTCTCATGGCGCGCAAAATTACCAATAGACAATTTTTTAATATAAATAAATTAGAAGCCAGAGGGCATAATAATTAGGATCAAGTTAAGATATTAAATATGGAAAACATTAATCCGAAGATATTTGTATCCAAGGTAAATGAAGAATAGAGGATCAGAGAGAATTAAAAATTATAGTCATAATTTTACAAACTCATATCCCATTGAACTATTTTGCCGTAGTCAGATAATATGAAATAGAAATAGAGTGATGGGTCTTGCCTCTATGCAGTATAGAAATTTGCATGGAGATATAGGGTTTCTTTGAGAAAATTAATACGCAAATTTGTAGATTTCACCTTATTTTTAATTAAGTTTTTGTGGTTTTTTTTTTCTTTTTATTGAGTTTTTACATTTCTTAAATTGTAGACATTGATCGATATATTTATAATTTGCTAATTTGTAAGAGAATGATGTTAGCAGCTGATGACATAACCCTCACCTAGCATGCACCTAGATTAATTTTTCCAAATGGATCTAAACAAAAATAAGAGTCCAGATTACATATCAGATACAGACGTAAAGAGATGGTTATGAGCACAGTAATTTTTTTTAAATTTTTATGTTGATAATAAATAAACTTTATTTCATAATTTTATTTAAAAAAACAACTTTTCATTTTATATTTTGTAACAACTTACATATCCATTAGTCAGTATCTATATTAATTTTAATTAATAGACGATAAGTATGACAACTAATGTCATAATGGAGGGAACAGTATGGATTTTTGTGGGCACTCCTTAGCCATTTGTTCTATCTCTTCATTCTTCTTTAATAGCTTTTTTTTCCCTAAGCATATGTATTTTTTTATTGAAAGTAATTTTATTTGAGACATTGTTAGGTACTAATATGATTACCTCTCCCAGTAAGGATTCAAATATAAAATAGGGAAAATCCCATATAAATACCTATTGAATTCTAAAATTCCAAATAAGTCACTCTAACTTCACAAAAGACAAAAAAGCCTACAGGTATTAAATCGGAATTTGCAAATTTTGACAAATTACCTCCATGCCCTTTTTCTCATTTCCTTATCCTCTCTCTCTTCGTCGTCTTTTTTACGGCAGAGACACAGCTTGTATGGGAAATTAATGCCGTGGCTGCATCATTCTTTCACTGGGTTTTGTTAGACATTGGAGACGCAGTTGAAATATTTTAGAATAGAGAAGAGAGATCGCCATTGATTTTGGGAGCACATCATTATACAACGGATCCTCTTCTTCTTCAAATAGCGGCCATTGCGAAACTTTGTTGTTTATATTTATGAATCAAAAGAAACCATGGGAACCAAAATATAACAACTATGAGTCATCTTCTTGAGAGAGAGAGAGAAGACACGGCTAGATCTTCTTTTTCCTCAGTCATGGTAGCACTAAATATAGTTACTGTCATAGAACATTCTGGTTTTTGGTAAATATCATTAGTGCAGTTGTCAAACCCATTATAAATGTTGTCAATCACATTATTTTATAATAGATTGACTTTTGTAGTCTGAATGACAAGAAAATATTATAGATATTAGTTTAATCTTAATGCTACCTTGTCATTTGAATATATTTAATGCAACTTCTGTCATAGGCTCGTTGTTTTTTCGAAAATATTGTCATTTTAGTGGTCAATTCCATTACACATGTAGTAAATTATGAAAGTTATTGATATTATGTTTATTATGATGTTTTTCTAGTGTACTTGTATACTACCTTGTCAATACATTTTGACCCTCGTTTAATTCCCCAAAAGGCTAGACTTAAAACAGGTTACAAAAATTGCTATGCATGTAGTAATTTTCATTACGCAAGTTATCATTCCCATTACATGTTTAATAAAGTTGTCTGCAAATGAACTAAAATTGGATTGCAAATAATCAAGTTACAAGTCGCTTGATGGAAATGATAACTTGCATTATGCAAGTTGTCATTTTCGTTACTTGTTTTGTAAAATAATATGTAAATGACTTAAAACAGGTTGCACAAAAGCATTATGAGACTTTTAACTTGATTATTTGCAATCCAATTTTAGTTCATTTGCAGGCAACTTTATTAAATATGTAATGGGAATGATAACTTGCGTAATGAAAATTACTACATGCATAGCAATTTTTGTAACCTGTTTTAAGTCTAGCCTTTTGGGGAATTAAACGAGGGTCAAAATGTATTGACAAGGTAGTATACAAGTACACTAGAAAAACATCATAATAAACATAATATCAATAACTTTCATAATTTACTACATGTGTAATGGAATTGACCACTAAAATGACAATATTTACGAAAAAACAACGAGCCTATGACAGAAGTTACATTAAATATATTCAAATGACAAGGTAGCATTAAGATTAAACTAATATCTATAATATTTTCTTGTCATTCAGACTACAAAAGTCAATCTATTATAAAATAATGTGATTGACAACATTTATAATGGGTTTGACAACTGCACTAATGATATTTACCAAAAACCAGAATGTTCTATGACAGTAACTATATTTAGTGCTACCATGACTGAGGAAAAAGAAGATCTAGTCGTGTCTTCTCTCTCTCTCTCAAGAAGATGACTCATAGTTGTTATATTTTGGTTCCCATGGTTTCTTTTGATTCATAAATATAAACAACAAAGTTTCGCAATGGCCGCTATTTGAAGAAGAAGAGGATCCGTTGTATAATGGTGTGCTCCCAAAATCAATGGCGATCTCTCTTCTCTATTCTAAAATATTTCAACTGCGTCTCCAATGTCTAACAAAACCCAGTGAAAGAATGATGCAGCCACGGCATTAATTTCCCATACAAGCTGTGTCTCTGCCGTAAAAAAGACGACGAAGAGAGAGAGGATAAGGAAATGAGAAAAAGGGCATGGAGGTAATTTGTCAAAATTTGCAAATTCCGATTTAATACCTGTAGGCTTATTTGTCTTTTGTGAAATTAGAGTGACTTATTTGGGATTTTAGAATTCAATAGGTATTTATATGGGATTTTCCCTATAAAATATTGATTCGCTATATTATAAACAACTAGACTCTTTTATTAAATCTAATCTGGTTGATATTTCTTAAGGGCTTCGTTCAAACTATACTTTGTTGTGTTGGCCGAGAAACGGAAAATAAAAACTTCGATGTAAGGGTGACACAAATGTGATTGGGTTGAGTTTTCTTTCCTTTCTTCTTGTTTGAGATACAGGGGTTGCGTTTTCTGGGCACATTGATCCTATCTTTTAGGCCCTAGTCCTAAGTTGGTTGGGTTGGTGGAACCAAGTCACAGTTTATCCCCCCCTCCCCAAAAAAAAAAAAAGCAACCCCCCATTGACCAAAAATGGGGTCTTTGGCAAGAAATGAAGAAGTATCGCTTAGAAAATATTTAAATTTCATACAAATCTACGTAAAATTGTACATTACTGGGTAAACCTGATTTTTCCATACGAATACTATAAAAATTGCTTTCAATGAAGTTTCTGAATCAATATTTTTCAGTCAAAGAAATTATAGACGGTTCGGCTTTTCAACCTCTTTTCTTTTTCCGTTTGTTCAACCGGATTATATGTTTAAGCTGGATCAGCTTAAGCACACTGACTAATGTGCTCTTTTCTTTTTGACTTCAATTGGTCTACAAGTGATCATTGCAGAGAATTCTTGCCCCGTTTTGAAATTTTTTTCCCTACATCCATATAAAATTTATCTTGCAGTTCATTTCTTTGCTTCGATCTTCATTGATTCACTTTCACATGCATACAAATCATCATCCCGCTGCTTAACTCACAAAACAAGAATTATAAATAATCAGCCCTTTGAATAAGCGAGGCTTCCCCGATAGAAATAGTTTCATGCAACTGAGATTTATATTTAAAAAGAAAAAGGGTCTAGAGCATTTTGAACATTTTCAACCGATAATAGAGACCTTTATTTACCTTTTCTCCTCCTGCTCCAAATCCAATGAGATATCAAAGTCACCAAACACTCTCTAACCCTTTATCTGGAAAAATGCGCATCACCCGAAAAAAGCATGCATGTATAATAGAAGTTTAAAGTACCTTCTTTCTCACCTTTTAATTACCCCAAATTGCAGCGAGATCTATGCAAATTTTGGGAAATGGGAGACTTACGTTAACTTTGGGAACCGTCATGACGCCAAAACCGATCGTGCCAAAAAACAAACAAGCTCGAGCAGCCATGAGTAGCATCCTCTTGACCTTATCACTTCCCGTTGGCTCAGTATTTGTAGCCAAGATGTTCCTCGGTCCTTCCATCCGCAGAGAGACATGATCAGCCCGTCCTTCGATCTTTTCAGTGGTCTTGGTCATCACGCTATCGGTCGTATGCTTGGCAAAGTGAAGAGCAGACACCTTCTCTTCAAGAGGCTCAGGAAAATCATAAACCTTATTCTCGTACTTGCCAGTCCCCCTATTGCTCCACAACTCAAGCGCAGCAACCACACGGCTTGTACAAGACCAAGACGACATCAAATCAGGGTATCCCGTGTTGCTCAACATGAGGATGCTTGAATTAGTGTCAGGAAAGACCCATTTGTCGGTTTGAGGATTGACAATGATCCGCTTCATGCCGGACAGGTATTGCTCCAGTCCAGCATACATACTGTTGCTATTAAGGTCCACTATTGGATCCATGCTATAAATAATGGCGTTGTTCTTCATCTTCTTCATGTAATTAGCAATCAAGATATTGCCCTTGTTGATACTAGGAGTAACAAATATGTCTGCCTCAGGAACAACATCGTCAAGGGCCTTAATAACTTTGAAACCTCCTAGGCCAGCTTGAACAGTATGGTTGGAATCAACCGTATACACAACCACGTCTGCTCCAGCCTGCTTCAGTGCAATAGCACATCCCTTGCTGGCATCTTCGTATCCAAACACAACAGCTTTTTTCCCAGGAATAGTCATATTGGTACCTCTCTTTATCCCATCAAGAAGAGCAGAGCGGCAACCGTACAAGTTAATGAACTGTTAACACAAACATAAAACATATCAGATATAATGTTGAGTTTTCCAAAACTAGCAACAGGTTAAATCCAAGGTTGCTAAGTAAAAGAACTTTAGTTACAAGTGTACAAAGGTTCAAACTCAATTGGCTCTAAAGTCGACTTTGTAGCTGCTATAAATTTAACAAAATTTCAAATCTGAAACAGTTCTAAAACTAAACCATATATTGTAACGGATAGTTGTCCAATCCTCATTGAATTTGATCATAAAGAGAACAAAACTCCAAGTTTGTTTAGATTTCACATGAGTTGGCTTGCTCATCCGAATCTAATGGAATAAATTAAAGATAACTGGAAAGTCGAAGAGAATGACAAGATGCTGAATGACTGTTTCAAAGCTGGTTAATTTAAGATCTATACTTGTCAGCTGGAGTCGAAAGGAGTTCGGGAACAGCCACAAACTGTTTAGCAAGCTTATTGAAAAGGTGCTGATATGCTTAACTAAGGATTGGAATGATGATACAGCCAGAGAGTTTTTCAGATCTTAGGCAGAAAATAGATCTATCGAACCAGGAGGAATTATTCTGGGCACAAAAATCTAGAGTCAATCGGCTAAAATGTGGGACAAAGTTTTAGAAGATTTCCATTTATCAACTATCCAGAGAAGATGCAGGAATAAGATAATGCGATTGAAGAATGAACAGAATGAGTGGTTAGAAGATGATACTGAAGCAGGAAAGTGTAAGTGTTTTGAGGAACTCATACTTCACTCTTCGACTCATTAGGAAACTGGAAAGGGTGGTTACTGAAGAAGACAACGCAGTGCTAATGGCTGAAATAACAGAGGATGAGGTTAAAGCAAGCTGTATTTCAATTCTGGGGATCCAAAGCCCTTGGTCCTGATGGATTCATAGGCGCTTTCTATCAGTAATCATACGACATAATAGGCAACCAGGTTTTGTGATTTAGTTAAAAAGCTTCTGGTTTTGCTTTGGCTGAAATTAACAACACAGATCTTTTGTTAATACCAAAAGTAAATTGTCCCGAGCCTGTTAATGATTGGACAAAACTTAAATCAAGTTTCTTATATCTATTAGGTCAAGTCAAATTAACAACACTGATCTTGTGTTAATACCATAAGCGAATTTACAAGTGCACATAGGCATTTTAATAACCAACAACAGCAAATTAATAGAAATTTACAAGTACTAATTTTGACAATTAAAAATAGAAAACTAGCAAGTACTTGTATGGAATTTACGAATCCTAATTTACATTGTAGCTGATACAGAAATTACAAATAGTCATAGATGAGTTTATAAATGCACATACGCATTTTAACAACTAGCGGTAGCAAAACTAACAAGTGTTATCAAAGAATTTGACCCAAGTTTTGAGCTTAATGATTATAGGCCTATAGATCTATACAAAATATTTTCAAATATTTTATCAAACAGACTTAAGCCTCCTCTGGACAATTTCATTGATGAAAGTCAAGACGCCTTGGAGCTAGGTAGGCTGATTCAGGATGGTATCAATATTGTCCATAAAGTCTTCCAGCATATGAAAATAAAGAAGCCGGGCCGGTGAGGTTTCTCTAAAGCTGGATATGAACAAAGTTTATGATAGAATAGAATGGGAGTTTTTATGTGCTATAATGCTAAAAATGGGTCTTTGTAAGAAATGGATTGATAGAAAATTGCGGTGTGTATGCTCTGTAAATTTTCCTGTCATGTTGTCTGGTAAAAGACTATCAAAAGTTTCGCTTAGGAAAGGACTAAGACAAGGAGATGTTATCTCCCCATACCTGCGATGGGTCTTGCAACCCCCATTAAAGCTACAGAAATTGCTGTCCCCAGGGAAATCATGTTTGATCCTAGTTGGTGCTTTTCTTCATATGCTCTCAGTCCTAGTAGTTTAGTGTGCTGCCTTTTCGTTGGACTGTCCTTTCTCTTAGTGTTCCTGTTTATTTCCTGTTACCTTGTTTTAGTTGCTTCTGATTGGGAATTTTCGCATTTGAACTTTTGACTAATACAATCCTTGTTGACCAAAAGAAAAAGAACAGTAACGGATAATTACCTTGCTCTTGGTGACAGAGTCGTTGACATTGATGGCAGGGAACAACAGACTTCCATCAGCTTGCATCTGGTAAAGTCTCTTACCACCCATTGCGGTCTCTTCAGAGACACCAACGAGTCCGTCCTTCATCTTGTGGTACCACATGGGATCAATCTCCATCCCATTCCTGATCACAGTGCGGACAGCATGGAGGTCAGGATCATCAGTGGAAGACGGGTCTGGAAACTGACCAGTCTTGGCATAAATCTCTTCAGCTTTCACGCCCTCATTGATCAAGAAGGTAGCGTCGCCACCGGCACCAACAATCAGATTGGGACCACCGCTGGGACCCCAGTCAAGCGCACACTTGATATCCTGCCAATAATTCGTCTCCCAACGGGCCTTCATGCGATCCTCGAGATTGGCTCGAAATTTGTCGATATCCAGCCAAGGCTCCCAAGTGGCCGCAATGCGATCCATGATGAAGCAGGTGTTAAGGGCCAAGCAGCGAACTTCGGCTCCGAGATCAGTTAGAATTTTCTCGAAGGGGATGGTTTCAGAGGTCATGAGGGGGTGACCGACGATTCTAGCACCTCTGAAAGGCTGGGAGGGGCCGAACTCAGCAAGACATGACCTGAGACCCGGCATTTCGACCTTGGAGTAATGGTCCCAAGGGGAAGCCTGGACAACCCCGGCCATGGCGGTAGCGGCTAGAGAAGAAGAAGAAGAATGTCCGTGTGCGGGAACAGAGTAAGGAAGAGGGAGAGTAGTGGGAGGCTACGAGCTCGCGTGATCAGAAGCCGCGGTCAGCCACGGTAGGTAGCACAAAAGATTTACATAAACCCAAAGATCCTTTGCTACAGTTGGGCAGTTGGTTTGCCCCAAAAAAACCAGTTGGTTTGGAAAGTCAAGTATTCTCTCTCTCTGTTTTTTTTTCCGCTCCTTTCTCTTCCTCATCCAACCTCATTGTTGGATTGTAAATTAGTTCGTTGAATTTTTTTTCCAGTGATACGTTACCTCCATAAAAGGCAGCACTAGTAATACCAATAAAAACTGAACATCCTAAGAAAAACTAAGCAGTCAAACCTTGTCACAAAACAGACATCCTGCTTCTTCTTTTTTGTCCTTCTTGAGACAGGAAGGGAAAATATCTTACCAGCAGGTTTATTTATGTTATCATTTTTTATTTTTCCCCCAATCCTTCTCTTGTTTTACGGAACTATAATTTAGATACTAGTATATTTCATTTTGCTTTTTTACCCCGTTTTTATTGTCGGCTGATTTAAAAATAATTGTACGTAAAGGTATTTTTTTAATTATGTAACTTTTATATAAAGTTCAGTTTAGTTTCCTAATCTTATGAAGTATTCAGTCGTCTAACAGTCTAACTCTGCTATCATTGGCCTGAAAGAGTTAATACTTTTATATTAATTATTGTTATCTTAAAATTGAAATAAAAGTCACTTTTACCAATGGTAAGCTTGTATTCATCCACGTATAATTAATTTAAGTTTTTTTAGTTCATTAATTATTTTTAAAAAAATATAATTTTAAAAGTAAAATGAAATTAATAAATAAATAGTGACAGTAATGAGCTGTGTTTTGGAATCATCCATGTAAATTACTATCTCTGGACCATCAGTCTTTTTAATTTATACAAAATTTAGTTTCCTCACCTAAGCTTAACATAAATAACATCATATTAACTTAATATTAACTTATATCAACTTAAACTATAACAGTTATAGGCAAAGCACATCAATATTTTCAGGGCAATGAAAGTAGATGCACGTCTTGAATCATAATGCTGCAAGAAAAGAGGCCAACATGAGCTAAAAGTGAGGGAAGCAGCTTTTCTCCTCTATTCTTACCATCTATTTCTTCCCCTCTATCCAAAACTATGTCAGTTTGGGTGTTAAAGTTGAAGGCTCTCCAGCTTTTTTATTTTTCAAATCAATCCAGTATCCTAAAATATTTTTTAGTACACTTATTTATCAATAGTAGCTAGTATTTAGCCAATTGCATTCTGAATTATTTTTCCAGTAACACCTAGTATTCTAATCTGAAGCCTAAAATAATTGTTAGTGCATTTAATAATTTAAAATATCTTTACAGTAGCACCTAATATCTAGCAAGTTGGACATACAGTATTTTTCCCAATAACATATGGTGTTCTAAACTAATTTTAGGATATTGAGTGTTATTACAAGAAAATAATATAGACTATTGAATACACTGAAAATTAATTTAGGATATTAAGTGCTACTGAAAAAATAGTTCAGAATACAGCTTGCTAAGTACTAAGAACTACTGAAAATATTTTAAATGTCAGGTGCACTAAAAATTATTTTAAGATATAAATATCACTAAAAGAAATATGTTTCAAAACAGTAGAGTTTTGTATAGAGGAGGAAAAGGGGATGGTACGATAGGAGAGAAAAGCCGCTCCCGTGAGTGAGGCAACCGCATGCGAAGTACCAAGACCACCTGCAAACCACCTTGAATGGTCATATAGGCCCTGGATAATCTTGAAGCGAAGGGATTCGGCGCATACCTTGATTTCGACAATTAACCCGGTATGTCTTTGATCTTTATATCCTTGTATCGTATTTAGTAGGAACATTAAAAATAAAAAATAAAAATTATGATTAGGATTAGGATTAAAAAAAATTCCAAAAATATTTTCTTCTTGCAATTATGATCACTTGTAGCAACTTTCCTTTTATTTCGTTTCTATCTAATTAATTTACAATTAACTGATGACGGATACTTTTGGAATAAATCCAGTAATGAATCATTATTTTTTCCCTAAACATTTTACATCATAAAACATAAAACCACCCACAAATGTCTTAGTAGCTCTGGTCCTTAGTATAAAAGCTGGTTGACTAATTTGAGTAAATTAAAAACACTAATTAAGTTAGTTATTTGTAATAAATAAGTGCTGTCTTTCTTAAAATATCTTTTTTAATCAAGTGTATTGATTAGTACTACTATGAGAAAAAAATGAATAAATATAAGAGATAAAATATATTAAAATTTCATATTTAAAACTAAAATAAAAATTAAACAAGTTTTTATATTAAGGATCGGGATAATATTTCATTATACCATAATTCTATTTAAAATTCTTGTTTTAATTTAAATCTCATATCAAGGTCCAAAATTTTTTTTTTTTAAATCTCATGGTTTTCTTCTATAAGTTTCTGGAGAATTCCCGGCCAAAACCAACGGATCGAAACTTCGAATTTTTTTAATAACAACACCAAAGATGTCCTTTCTAATTTGTTGCGGCAACCAACCTCGAGGCCGTCCCGTTTGCTTCTTTGTCAAGCTTTCCTCGATGCAATATGACCTGGACCTGAGATAACTCATCTGGACGCGAAAAATTAGGAGCCACTTGGATAAATGGGGCCCACTTCTAAAGATAATTCAAGCTCAGGGGATATGGGGTTTGCACCTAATTGCTTTCTAAGGGCCTGATTGGCTTGAGAGGAGGGTAGGGGGGGCAGGGAGGGGTAGGGAAGGGGAGGGGAGGTTTTTATCCTCACCTTGTTTGGTTTGATTAAAAAGGAGGGGAGGGGAGGGTATTTAATGATCCCTTGTTTGGTTTAAAGAGGGGAGGGGAGGGATAGTAATAATTAATTTACCATTTTACCCTTACATATTAGTTTATGTTTTTTATTGATATATTATATAAATTAATTTACATCTTAATTTAAATCATATAATTTAATAAAAATTCAGTCTTATCATGTTAATATGTGTATTAAAAATTGGTATAGTAATTTTTTATTCTAATTAATATAATAATATATTTAAAATAATCAAATTAACAAATTTATATGCTCTAAGAAAAATGAAATTTTATTTTTTTTAGGCTATCTTTTTTTCCAGCTTTAAAATATATTTAATAAATAATATATTTATAAAACACAATTAATTTTATAATATTATAATTTTTATTTAAATAATTTTTTATTTTTAAATAATTTTTATAATATATTTTTAATTATAATAATGTATATATTTTTATTTTTTTACTTAGGATAATATATTTTTTTATTTGAAATAAATATTATAATAATATATTTTATGGGTAGAAGTGGAATATTAAAAAAACTATAAAGACATAATGGTCCAAAATTTTGGCTCCCCTCCAAAAACCTCCAATTTGGAGGGGAGCCAAAATGGGGGGAGGGAGGCGCTCCCCTCCCCTCCAAAATTTTTAACCAAATGAGGGGAGGGGCTCATTTCCCCTCCCCTCCCCTCCAACCAAACACACCCTAAGTCTTGCCAGGTGCTACTGTAGTTGGTAGCCGGTTTTGCAGTGCGCAATGGATTTGAATTCCCTTGCCATATTGCCCATCTCTTATTTATTCGCTTGATGGCTGTTATTTTGTAAATGCTTTTTGGATTAACACGACCTTCCTTAAAATTTAACCTTATTTTAATTTTAATTCCTAGAATTTGCAAACTAATATATAGATTTAATCATTGAGATTTAATTTTATTTTGGATTTAGTAGCTGAAATTTACAATTAGTAGTTTTGGTTCTTGAAATTTAACCCCATTTTGATTTTAGTTCTTAAAAAATAATGTTCCGGGGACTAGAAGTCTTTAGCTAGCTTCAAATGAAATCAAATTTGAGAGATTAAAACCTGTGATTTCAAATTTTAGGAACAAAAACTGAGATGAGGTCAAATTTCATGGATCAAAAGTATTAGTTTCAAATTTCAAGGATTATCATCCAAATGATGTTAAATTTCAGGGATTAAAAATTTTATTAACCTATATTTTTTTTAATATCATTAGTTTGCACATAAAATGACAAAGTGTTATTTTATGTTTTTTAAAATAATCGAACTACTGTTAAAATGGATAAATAGCTATATTAATAATTAAATGATTGATGATATGGTTATATGGATGTTGATGAAACGTGAAACTCACCAAAAAGCCCTCTTATAACTAAGAGAGAATGTAGGAAGTTTAATTAGGAACAATTTAGTAATTTTAAATTTATATTTTTATATTTGGTGCTTCTAAATAATTACAATTCGTACTATCTTTTTTGGAAAATATTATTCTCTTTAGAATTTTGGTTATTTTCTCTAATTTTTTCTAATTTGAAATATCTAATCTTATCATTTATTTTAACTTATTACTAATGTAATCTTTTTAATATATACGTTTGTTGAAGATGTTAGACGTCTTGCAACACACATATGCACATATATTTTCGATTAAGTTATGAGATTACAAAATGATATAATTTTAAGAATGTTATATTAATATGTCAAATTTACAATTCAAAATTTTTAAATGCATTTTTTATATACATTTGTTTTAAAAAAATGACTCAAATTTTCAACTAATTGTTAATGGTTTTTAAGTAAAATTACTTTTTTGGGAGAAAAAAGTAAAAATTACTTTTTGAGTAAAAGAGTAAAAAATAACTTTAATCATCAAAATATACTGAAAATATTAAACAAATAACTGGTAAATATTAAACTGTCAAAAATGATAAATTTTAGAGTTTCAGTATAATGAGTGATATAATAAATAAGATTTATTTTAGAAAAAATTAATTTGCTAGTCCTTATAATTTAATTGGATTTTGAATTAAGTCCTTAATTTTTTTTCTTTTTATTGAATTTGCATGGTTATGAGCACAGAAAATTTGAAGATTAGATTCCATTAGCTTACGCTGGGGCAGGATGATGGGGCCTTTGACCAAGCGTGCACTCCGTGATAAAAAGGAGCCCGCTCGGCGCTGCCATTTTCAAGATCCAGTCAAATTTGGTTCAATAAAAAAAAGTTAATTAATCCGTAAGTCTTTATAGTTGCAACTAATTTTGAATTAGGTCCTTATAGTTTTTTTTCTTTTTATCAGGTCCTTATACTTTCATCTATTTTTAATTAGGTCCTCGTATTTATTTTTCTTTTTATCAAATCCTTATAATTTCACTAAAATTTTAATTAAGTCCATCTAGTTTTAATTTTTATTTATTAATTAAATATAAACTTAATTAAATAAATTAACACTGAAATATAAAATATTAATAATTTTATAATAAAATATAAGTAATATGATTAATTAATTAAGGAAAATTTTTTTAAAACAATTAATTTTTTGCTAAAAAAATAAAATTATTATAATAATTCATTATTTTTAGAATATTATTTTATATACTATTTTATGTTTATAGAATAGTACTATTAGAATTTATAAAATAAAGAATAAAAAATTCAGGGACTTGCTTAAAAATAAGGTGATCTTATAAGGACTTGATAAAAAGAAAAATAAATACAAGGACCTAATTAAAAACAGGTGAAAGTATAAGGATCTGATAAAAAGAAAAAAAATTATAGAGACCTGATTCAAAATAGGTTGAAACTATAAGAACTTGCAGATTAATTATCCCTAAAAAGAAAAAAAAATCTTTAGGGACCCAATTTAAAATATGATAAAATTATAAGGACTGACAAATTAGTTTTTCCTTTATTTTAATATAGTTTTTAACTAAAAAATATATTTTTATGTAGAAAAGTTTCTTTTATACTCTTTCGGTCCTTAATATAAAACCTATTTAACTAATTTGATTAGATTAAGGAAGTTAGGTAAGTTAGTTAATCATAAGAAATATGACAAGTTTTTCCTAAAACATCATAATCTTCTTCTTTAATATCCTTTCTCCCTTTTCTATTTGATTATAGTTGAAAAAATATCTATAACGGTAATTTAGAAAAATTGATAAATATGAGAAATAAATCTTATATTTAGGACTAAAACCAACTCAACAATTAGATCCTATATTAAGGACCGAAAGAGTATTACTTTTGTTTTTAAATATAAGATTCATTTTGTAGTATAAATTTATACTGCAATGTAAATCTTATAATTAGCACAAGGAGGTACTAGATTTTGGTTTGGAACAAACAAGTGTTGATCCAAATAGAAGCAGAGCTGTCAATAAGGGCCAGCTCGGTCCTAAAGGGCTAGCCTTTGAAGGGCTAGGGCCTAAAAAGTCTGGCCCTTTAAAGTCCACATACCTTAAAATTATTTAATTATTAAAACTCGGCCTTTGGACATACGGGCTCAGGGCTTAAAAGGGCTGGCCCTTTTATGTTATTTTTTAAAATTTAAATTCTTTTTAATTATGGGAAAATTACGTACAGGTCTCACAGAAGGCAATTTATTACTCTGAGGTCCCACGAAATGTCAAAATCACTGACAGGTCCCAAGGGACCTCAAAGTAATATTTTCGATTTGTAAAATGACATTACTGCCCCTCATATTCCAGATTCACATTTGCTCTATTATTGCGATTTACAACCTCAGTAGCGATTATTAACAACCCAATGAGAGGGCGTTAACAATCCTAACAGTATCCGTTAACAACTTACTTTATATAATCATATAACCTCTACATAAGAGTAAATTATAACCAAATAGTATAATACAACAACTTTAACACTAAAATGGGAAGCTTTTTGATATTATTAAGGATTTTAACTAGATCCAATAGAGTTATAGTAATATTTTAATGCGAAGATCCATTTACAACCTTAACAGCGACTATTAACAACCCAATGAGAGGGCATTAACAACCTAAGCAGTATCCGTTAACAACTTACTTTATAGAATTATATAATCTCCGCATAAGAGTAAATTATAACCAAATAGTATAATACAACAACTTTAACACTAAAATGGGAAGCTTTTTGATATCATTAAGAATTTTAACTAGATCCAATAGGATTATAGTAATATTTTAATGCGAAGATCCATTTACATCCTCAACAGCGACTATTAACAACCAAATGAAAGGGCATTAACAACTTAAGTAGTATCCGTTAACAACTTACTTTATAGAATCATATAACCTCCATATAAGCGTAAATTATAACCAAATAGTATAATACAACAACTTTAACACTAAAATGGGAAGCTTTTGATATCATTAAGAATTTTAACTAAACCCAATAGGATTATAGCAACATTTTAATGCAAAGATCCATTTACAACCTCAATGGTAAGTATTAATAACCCAAAGAGAGCTGTTGACAATCTAGGCAGTATCTGTTAACAACTGACTTTATCGGATAATATAACTTCTAACTATAACTAACTAAATTATAACTAAATAGTCTTAAAGTTAATCTTATATAGTTGTTAGAGGTTATATTATCCTATAAAGTCAGTTGTTAACAGATACTGCCTAGATTGTCAACAGTTCTATTTGGGTTATTAATACTCACCATTGAGGTTGTAAATGGATCTTCGCATTAAAATGTTGCTATAATCCTATTGGGTTTAGTTAAAATTCTTAATGATATCAAAAAGCTTTCCATTTTAGTGTTAAAGTTGTTGTATTATACTATTTGGTTATAATTTACGCTTATATGGAGGTTATATGATTCTATAAAGTAAGTTGTTAACGGATACTGCTTAGGTTGTTAATGCCCTTTCATACGGTTATTAATAGTCACTGTTGAGGTTGTAAATGGATCTTCGCATTAAAATATTACTATAATCCTATTGGATCTAGTTAAAATTCTTAATGATATCAAAAAGCTTCCCATTTTAGTGTTAAAGTTGTTGTATTATACTATTTGGTTATAATTTACTCTTATGCGGAGGTTATATAATTCTATAAAGTAAATTGTTAACGGATACTGCTTAGGTTGTTAATGCCCTCTCATTGGGTTGTTAATAGTCGTTGTTAAGGTTGTAAATGGATTTTCGCATTAAAATGTTGCTATAATCCTATTGGGTTTAGTTAAAATTCTTAATGATATTAAAAAGCTTCCCATTTTAGTGTTAAAGTTATTGTATTATACTATTTGGTTATAATTTACTCCTATGTGGAGGTTATATGATTATATAAAGTAAGTTGTTAACGGATACTGCTAGGGTTGTTAACGCCCTCTCATTGGGTTGTTAATAGTCGCTACTGAGGTTGTAAATCATAATGACAGAGCAAATGTGAATCTGGAATATGAGGGACAGTAATGTCATTTTACAAATCGAAAATATTACTCTGAGGTCCCTTGGGACCTGTCAGTGATTTTGACATTTCGTGGGACCTCATAGTAATAAATTGCCTTCTGTGGGACCTGTACGTAATTTTCCTTTTAATTATTTTAAAATAAAAAATAAAACAATTAAACTTCTAAATATAAGTAAAATAAACCAATGGTGTATAGAAAAAAAATTAAATGCCAATAAACTATTGTCCAAAATAATAAAAAATCAAAATCTAACAAAACACAAAAAACAAAAAGATAAAAAAAACCTAGCAGTTAAAGATTAACAATATCAACATCATTATTATCTTTATCTTCATTTTCATCAGTATCATCAAGATCAGCAATATTTGATTGTTCTTTATTACAAGTGAGCTCTTCTTCAGTGATAAAAATATTAAAGTTTTTGTCTTCATTTACCTTATCTAAAATAAAACTATGCAGTAGTTATAAGTACAAATAAGAGTCTGAACATTTGTTCAAATAAGAAAAGTTTTACACTTTGTTAATATATGTAAACTGATGGTAAATGAAGATTTACTAGCTATTGTGGTAATTAGAATGTTAAAAATATCAATTGCCATTCTTGAAAGAATTGAAAATTGATTTTAATTGTTCTTTCACAAGTCCAAAACATCTAATTCTTTTCAATTATTTGGCTTGAGTATTGGTTCTTCTAAATATTTTTCTAATTTAAACTTATTCATAAAAAATTAATCTATAACTTTATAAATATATTGATAATAATAAAAAAAAATAGGCGGGTTTAAAATGGTTGAATTTTTTTATTTTTGAACCCTATAGGGCTAGCCCTTTTAAGCCTAATTTCTTTTTAAACCACTTAAAATATAAGTCCGGCCCTCCATTTAAAGAGGCTTAAAAAGGCTGACCCGTTTTGACGGCTCTGTAGAAGGGACTTGTACACCTTAAATATCATGTTCCAAGTTTGATTCTTAAGGTAGTATGTATAGAGAAAAACATTGTTAGGAGATGTCTTCATTACGGTACCTGACAGTACTCTGAAAGACTAGTTTCTTACTATTCAGATGGGAGGATACATACTCTAGACAACCAAAAAAATTTTGATTTGTTGGTGGAACCTAGTCAAAGTTCTTTTTTCTCTTTTTTTTTTTTCCACAGAGCCAAAAATAAGTGAAAGCACTTAAAAGATGAAAACGTAGACATCAAAATATTTATTAAATTTCATGCAAATCTATTTAAAATCCTATATTACGGGAAAACATTATTTTCTCATATGTATAGTTTTTTTTTTGAAGAAAAGATTGGCTTTGATGTAAGTTTCATTTCCATTTTTCTTTGCGCAGTACTTCAAGTTGGAAGCGAAATTATTGGGGCATTTGGTCTTTGAACAAATTAAATTGGACTGAATTAATTATTTATGCTAAATATTTTATTTGCCATGTCTCTTATTGCTTGAGATAAAAAGATGGTTTAATTCATGATATAACAGATAAATATTTACTAATAAGCATTAAGTTTATAACTTCCTATTTACAAGAATTTGACGAGAAGGCAGATCGAAGAATTTGAATGTTAAAACCTAAAAATTTGACTTTTCTATGAATTATGCACGACATAGGCCAATGTATAGGAAATATAAAAATCAATAAATAATTGCTTTAAAACATAATTCTCTATGAACCAGAACTAGTGACATCCCCTTTTGATGCACATTTAGAAACTACTTCTGTGTCTCTATCTTTTGATATCTGAAGAAAAGGGAAAATAGGTCTGGACATCCGTATAGTCTACACATTTTTTAAATTAAATCCTTATAATTTAGAGTTAATATGCAAATTTACCTATAAACCCATCTCAATTTGCCAGCCATGCTCTGCGGTTTTTCAGATCGGCAGGTTAGGTTTTTTCATTTTAGTTTTTAGGGTTAAGATGCATCTAGTACTTCGAAATATTTTTTCAGGTGCATCTAGTACCTTGAAGCATTTTCTAGATGCGTTCAGACCTTAAATTTTTTTTTTTTACCTTGGTACTGAATGTACAAAAAAATATTTTTAAATGCTAGACACACCTAAAAATATTTTAAAATACTAGATATACTAAAAAATATTTTGAGACGTTAAACGTAACTAAAATAATATTTTAAACTATTAGATGTATTTGAGAAAATATTTTACGGGGGCACATACTTTCATGTTAGTATTTCCGGTCAATAAGTGGGACCCATTAAGTTAAAGGCCGCGAATGTTTGTGGTCATAGTTAACGAGTGGGTTATTATTACTTTGTTTATATTTGTGATGTTTGACGCATGTGCAAATAAGAGGGAAAGTAGGGAGAATCTCTTTGCTAAAAACAATGGCAAACCAGAGGGTAATGATTTACAGGGAAAAAAAAAATTAAACTAACAATAAATAATTATATGATATTTTTTTTCTGGAAAAAGAATCAAAGAATAAGGAAAAACAAATCCTTTAGTGCAAAGCTGAAGTTGAATTAAAAATAAGAAAATTTGAATAATACAATATGAGAAACATGACCTACTACGACGTCTAAATTAGAGAACAATTGAGCAAAAGAGATAATGTACTTCAAGATTATTTTGCAAGAGGATATGAGGCAAAGTTTTTATGCAAAGCTGTGTTTCTTTTCCTCCAAGTAATATTGATAAGAGTTATAACAACTTTCACTAGATAGTGGAGACTATACTGATACAAATTAGTGCGAGTATCCTCTAACTAAAATAGGAAGCTCGGAGGATCAACGTTGTCAAAACGGTATATGTTTTTTTTTTCCTTTCTCCTTTTACCGACATTGCATTTAGAGGACTTTTTTATTCGGCCCACTTCTTGTTTTTGTTTGTTAAGCAAGAAAGAGGATAAGTATCCAATCTCATCATATTCGGACCATTTAAATCTGATTTCAATGCTCCAGATTTTATTTTTTTTATTTTTACTTTTAAACAAAAAATTATTTTAAAAAGAATAAAACTTAAGAGATTATTTTTATTTTAGATTCTATACTCATTAAAATAATTATTTTAAAAATAAAAATAAAAAATAAATTTAAACCATTCAAATTAAATCTAAATGATTCAGATATAAAGAGTTAAAGACGCAGAAAGAAGAGAAGCCCCTCAAGTTGCATAGTGAAGAACCTCGAGGTGCCAAATGTTATGAACACCAGGCGCCATGCTTGGCGCTTGTTCGGATCATTGCCGCTAATAATTCCTCTATTTCAATTTATAAGATTTTTTTTTTTAATAACTTACAAAAACTAATGAATCTCAATAAACATAGATTTTCTTTGTCAACACATTAAATATAGTTAAATCATATTATTTTAAAGAGAAGTGCTATATATAAACTCTGTTGGCAACAAAATAACTATAAACTTTCAAAAAATATTATCTATTTAATGTGAATCTCTAATTAATGAGGGATATTTTTTGAAATAAGGTCATTAATGTATGACTGTTTCCTCCCACATATCTTACATTATGAAACATGCAACCACCCGAAAGGATATGGAAGATTTCAGAAATTTTTTTTAGAAATTTAAAAATGACAAATCGAAGTGTCAAATTTCAGTAATCTCAAATCATCCGGATACCAAAATGGAATCATAAAATGTTTGTGATTTTACAATATTGCCCTCGCTTTTTTGGAAAAAGAAAAAATGATAAAAAAAACATCACCCCAACTAGTTGGTGACACAGGAGTTCCAATGCCAGCAACCCCTGGCTGCTGCCGAGATTTTTTTTTCGTGAAATAGTTTTTTTTTTTTTGCTAAAACATAGAGTCGGACACTAAATGTGGGTACTTCTTCTCTCCTAACAGGGATTTGAACCTTGATTTTTTGTGAAATAGTTCGTCAAGGTGAAATTATGAAATTTTGATCAAATAGACCTTAGCTTGCAATGGGAATTTAAAATCTGAGTTTGGACCCAAACTTGTATACAAGTTTTTTTTTGGGCTTGGCCTGGGTATTTAAAAGGCCTGACGGGCCTGAAGCTTTTTTAAAAGATCTAATTACAACATAGGTTTTTGAAAAGATATCAGTATCATATTTCAATAAATAAGTTTTGAGCCTATTAAAACTTACACAAATGTAGGCTTTTGATACACGTAGAAACTCATTGGAATTATATCGCCCTGATCCACATCCCTCATGTGACTGTCATTAAAAGCTACATATAATTAATCACCCTTTTTCTTGATAAATTATTTCCAACCATAAATCATACTTGATTAATAGCAGCACCCGATAAAGTAACCCAATATGATGTTCTTATACCATAACAAAAGAAAGAAAACAATAATTAATATGTGATCTTAAACCAGCTAACAAGAAAATATAATGCTGTATGAAGAATGCAGAGAGGAGGGTGAGAGAGTGAGAGCACCCAGAGCGAATATGACTCTGAACAAGCAAGGAAAGAAATGATTTTGGGTTTTGACAAATAACCTTGAAGTTGAAGCAAAGAACTATGGGTGAGGGGAGGGAGAGAAACAGGGAACGCACAAAGATGAGCAGCGAATTTTTTTTTGGGGGAAGGGGGGGGGGAAATTGTGCTGTCTGGTTGTGCAAACCAATTGGGCCTCCAAAGGCCCAGAAAGAGAATTATGGCGTCAGGTTGCCATAAGGGCTGTGCCCGAACTATAAATTAGGTGCTCCTTTTAATTTAATCTCTTAACTTTAAAAGGTACATTTTTAGTCTTTTTAACTATAAAATTATTGGTTTTAAATAATAATTTTTTGTGATGATCATGGTTGTTTTAAAAATTAAACTTAATATGTTAGTACGTGGATTTGTTTTATCAACATTTAATATCTTAATATCATCAATTTTTATTAATGATTTTAGGGTTAAAGAACAAAAAATATACTTTTTAAAGTTAAAGGACTAAATTGAAATTTTGTGTAAAGTTAGAAGACTAAATATATACTTTAACCTTTAAAAGAAGGGTTAAGGTGCATCAAACACTCTCAAATATTTTCTCATGTGGATCCAAGATCTTAAAGTATTTTGTGGTGCATCTAGCACCTTGAACTATATTTTAGTTGCATCTAATACTTTGAAGTATTTGTTTTTAACTAGGTGCTAGATGCATTAAAAAATATTTTTGAGTGTTGGATGCACTTAAAAAAATATTTTAAAATGCTAGATGCACCAAAAAATATTTTGAGGTACTAGATGCACAAAAAAATATTTCACAGTGCTAGACTCACCTAAAAAAAATACTTTAGGATGCTGAATGTACTACAAAATGTTTTAGGGTTCTAAATGAACTTGAGAAAATATTTCAAAGTGCTGGATGCACCTTAACCCTTAGAAATGTGTAAGGAGTTAGATGGAGTTGTCAAGATCAAAAGTAACGGTCTAATATATATGAAACATTCTCAACATTAAGACATCATATGCCTAAACTTTTTCTCTCTCTCCACTAAAAGATAGTTCCACACAATTCCAAAATTAATGGGATTTTATAAACTTATAATGTGGCATAGTGTCAAAGCATTAAGCTAATTAAAAGAATTGGAAAAAAGGAAATTCAAATATCATGAAATAACTGACCTTGTGTACCTCCACTCTATTATACAAATATTTTTTTAAAGAAGCTAAACATTTCCCCCAAACATATCTCAAAATGATTCTTTGTACTCCAATTGTTATTGTTGTTGGAATTGAATTTTTCAATCTAGGAGTACTAATTACCCAATACCATACATTATTTTCGTCCACATACCCAATTTTACAAGAATATCTTTCAACAACTATACCAATTCTTACTACCAATAATGATTCATCAATTATTCCAAGATTAAGGCAATTCATGGTTTTTCAGGCTACATAGATTACTATCAGATCTGGGTTTTGAAAATGAACCACATGGTTTTGAAAGCTCAAATAGGGTTCAAGTGGAAATAATGTCATAGGTAGGATAGAAAGGCTTAACTAAATGCCCAAATCATTTTTAAAATTATGCAAGATCACTAAATCACCCCAAGAGATTCTAAGATAGGTTCTAGAGTCTATCAATTGAAAAAGAACATACATACCAAATTACTATAAAATTTCCCAACAAAAGTATTCAGATTGTCTCCCAACTTTTATGTGCAAAAGATTGCTCCAAAATAAGTTTTTCAGTACAAATCAAGCATTCAAAAATATGAGCCACAGTTTCCTATTAAACATATGATCTAAGCAGATGTTTTATCATTGATCACTCATTCAATTTAAAAGATAATTAACCAATTTAACTTACATTTCAAACAAAATGACAAGAAGTCGAAGTTGCCAAAATTGAAACCGATACCAAATCATCAACCATCATTCTATTATCAAATGACCCAAGATCTTGTCACCAAACAAAAAAAGAAGAAGCTTAAATTCTAATCAAATTAGGAATGTAATAAACTTCCCTATGAATCCACTTTACTCACCAAACTTGATTCTTTTTTGCATCATGTTCAATTTAATGACAGACCTTCAAAATACCTAAAACAAGTCAACCCATTAAAAACTGACAAGGGTATTTTAGGAAAGATAATACTTATTTATTACAAATAACTAACTTAATTAATTTTTTTAATATTTGTAAATTAATTATTCAACTCTTATATTGAGAACCAAATGTAATGTAAAAAATAAAAAGATTGGTCACAGTATAAATGATTTTGTCTATTTAAAAACGACTAATTAAAAAATTTAAATCTAGACCATTACATCAAATTTGGACAGTGCAAATTTGATGATTTAGGGTACTCATCAAAGTGATAAACTTTCAAACTGGTTCCAATGTTTACATGGAAGAAAAAGAAACATAATAAGAATGAAGATTCAAAAACTAAAATATAAAAGAAAGCTTTGCTATATGAACATCTAGTCCTAAAAAATAAAAGAGATTGGTCACAATATAAATAATTTTGTCTATTTAAAAATGACTAATTAAAAATTTTAAATCTGGACCATCATATCAGATTTGGACAGTGCATATTTGATGAGTTTAGGGTACTCATCAAAGTGATAAACTTTCAAATTGGTTCCATTGTTTAGATGGAAGGGGAAAAAAAAAGAATGTATATTCAAAAACTTAAATGTAAAAGAAGGCTTTGCTATTTGAACATCTACTCCTATAAAGAATGTAAGAAAAAAGAAAATATTATGCCAAATAGTAAATCCCAACTCATTCCATGATCGATCTAGGGAGATGAATTTTATTCTAATACAAATCAATTGCAGCACCGCTTTCCTAGGCGGGGAATGAATATTTCACTACTACAAAAAAGAGTTTTCACAACACTAATTTATGGCGGTCATTAGAAAAACACTGTAAAAAACATGACAGTGGCATTTTTGTAATTATAGGAAAGTGAATTTTACTTTTAATGGCGGTTTTTTAAATAACCACCTTAAAAAGTTTATCAGGGTCAGAGCTCATAGTCCCCTATTACCTCCTCACTCGATTTTCTCCCTCCTCCTACCTTTGCTGGCCTTTATTCTTTGCTTCTATCATCTCTGCCATGTTCTTCCATCACCGTTGCCACCGCTGTCGCTGTTGCCATTGCCTCAGCCTCTTCATTCTTATTTGTGAGTGCTTCACCTTTTCTCCTCCATTCTTTCTATGGGTTTCACAGTTTTTGTGGTTTAATAGCCTGAAATTCATGAATTTTATTAGATCTTAGTTTCTGATTTTACTTTTATTAAATCTTAATAGCTTCGATGTGGTGGTAGAAGGCGAAGCAAAATGGTGCTATTACGATAGAAAGGAATCTATGTTTGCTTCATCAAAATGCTTTTAACTAGTAAGAGGTTATTGGTTAATTAATTCTCAAACCCCTTTCATTGGGGCTTTGTTCTTCCATTCCATCCTGATCAATAGGATGAAAGTAAAAAAAAAAAATTCCATGCGGTGATTTATATAATAGCCATGAAAAGTCACATACCACGGCGGTTAAAGAACCACCATGAAATCCTTTATATTTTACGTCAATAGCACAAATATCGCTCTTAAAACTGTCATGAAAAACTCATTTTAACCTCTGTTAAATATCTTTTTTTAGTAGTGTTTTGAGTGACTGATCCATGACAAGGCACCATGAAAACAAGATGCAAGAAACATAAGGGGATGAGCATAATTCCATTTTCAAATAAACTGTTGCAAAAGTAATCCATATAGGCGTATAATGATGGGGTAAAAAGGAATTTCGTTATGCTTCTTTTTGACCATGATAAAAGTCCCACGATGTGAGGAGCAACAAGTATGATCGAGGATTTTTGAGGATTATTGTGTGAGAAAAGGCCATAGCTAAAAACGTTAGAAAGCCTAGAATTTCTTGAATTACAGTTTTTGGTGACTAAACTCTCCCATCATGAACTGCAACCTTCTTTTTATGGGGTAAAAAGGAATTTCGTTCTGCTTCTTTTTGACCATGATAAAAGTCCCACGATGTGAGGAGCAACAAGTATGATCGAGGATTCTTGAGGATTATTGTGTGAGAAAAGGCCATAGCTAAAAACGTTAGAAAGCCTAGAATTTCTTGAATTACAGTTTTTGGTGACTAAACTCTCCCATCATGAACTGCAACGTTCTTTTTATGGTAGACAATATTGATGAGAATGATGATACCTTTTAACAAAACATGGTGTCCATCCTTATGCAGTTGTGTTAACATTGATTTAAGCGAAGAATGAAAAGAATTAATTTCATACGCATCAAACTTGATGGACAAACAACCAAATCATATAGCTTTGACATAAGGACATGCAATGAAACTGTGATCCAATGTCTCTTGAATATCACATCCAAAAGGAAATAGATTGTTGGAATCCAGATGATGATGCTTTAAAATTGTCACTTGAAGGAAGAGTATTGTGCAATAGTTTCCATAAGAAAAGTAATTGCTTGAATGGGAGTGAAATTGACCAAAGAAATCTCCAAAAGGAATCAAAGCGTCCCCCCCCACACACACTCTCTCTCTCTCTGTTCCGTTCTTGCTCTTCCATGGTGGTTATCTCCGGCTTCATCTACTTCAGCATCGATTACACTGCTAACCGCCAAGTCGGAGAGCTAGTGCTTGCAAGAGAGCGAGCCATTGCATCCCTTGGTTCATATTGAAATCGATTACCTGAGCTGGCCTTTTGCCTTTGAAGGCTTCGAGGACGGCTTCGTTAGTTGTGAAATGGGCAAATTTGAAGTATGGACTCTAAAAACACATCAAAAAGAGAATGGTCAAGGCTTTTTTTTTTTTTTTTTAATTGAGGGCAAAAGTATAAAAGTACCCATAAACTTATATCAAAAGTGCACCTACCATCATAACCTTGTTTGAGGTGCAAAAGTACCCATAAACGTGTAAAATCAGCGCAAAAATTATTTCTTTCAATGGGAACCACACTAATGTGATGAAATTATTAAAATGATCCTAAATGAAAGAAACAAAAAAGGGCGAAACTGCAAAAATATCCATAAATTTTTACTTAAAGTGCATCAAGTATCATATGTTTTTTCACAAGTGTAAAAGTACTGATGACTGTGCAAATAAATTAATTCTTTTAGTTTTATCAAAAAAAATTCTATTAAATTTTATCATACTATTATAATATTGATAATTTTACAGTTAATGTACATGTTTGGTTCTCTAAGTCATCTAGTTTTAATTTAGTTTCTTAAATATATAAAGTACATTTTCAGTTACTAAATGTTAGTACCATTAGTCTCATTAACAGAAAATACTAACTCAATAAATTTAAATGATGACTTTGCAAAAGTACACATGAACGAGTAAATAAATTGATTATTTCATTTTTTTAAAAAAGTATTATACTGTTATACTTTTAGACCTCTAAATTTGCATCAAGTTTTAATTTAACTTCTTAAAACTATAAAGTTTATTTTTATTCCATTAATGTTTTTATATACTAAAAGATGTGTTGTTGATTTTAAAAATCAGAGTACATCTTTGCTGGGTTTTATTTTAAATATTTTTCAATTTACAAATTTTAAATTAAAGATTAATATCTTAATATTTAATTACAAAGTTACCGTTTAAATTTGCTAAATCAACTTTCACTGTTAATAAAACTAATGGTGTTAACATTAAGAAAATTAAAAATACGCTTCATAAATTTAACGGGCTAAATTAAAACTAGATGTAAATTTAAAAGACCAAACACATATATTAACCATAAAATTATTAGTATTATAATAATATAATAAAATTTAGTCGATTTGTTGATGTTCAAATCAAGCTACACTTTATTAGGTTTTATGTTAAATATTTTTCAATTTATAAATTTTATATTAAAGATTAATATTTCAATATTTAATTATAAAGTTACATTTAAATTTGCTAAATCAAATTTTACTATTAATAAAACTAACGGTGTTAACATTAAGGGAATTAAAAATACACTTAATAGATTTAAGGGGTTAAATTAAAACTTAATATAAATTTAGAAAACGAAACATATATATTAACCATAAAATTATCAGTATTATAGTAGTATAATAAAATATATTAGATTTTTTTTCCGCTAAAACTGAAGGAATTAATTTATTTGCATGGTCATTGGTATTTTTGCACCTATGAAAAAACATATGGTATTTGGTGCACTTTGACTAAAAGTTTATAGGTATTTTTGCATATTCACGTTTTTTTTTTGTTTTTTGGAGTTAAAGGTATTTTGGTATTTTTCATAACATTAGCATTGACCCAATCGCAAAAAGTAACGGTCATTAGTCAAATTTAACTGTAGTGTTATTTTTGCTCTGGTTTTTCAAATTTATGGGTACTTTTGCATTCTTAAAAAAAATTATGATGGTGGGTGCACTTTCAATTATAATTTTATGGGTAGTTTTATACGTTTATTCTTTAATTAAAACTGATATATACGTCAAGCAAGCGCTTCCACAAAGTAGGTTACAACCTTACCCATAGCTCTAGCTTGAGACACCATGAAAAAGGCTTGGAAAGTCCATGAGCTGAAAAAGAAGAAGAAGAAGATATTTTTGCATGTTTACCTTTTATTATTTTATTCTTGGACATTTCAAAATAAGTGAAAAAATTATAATTTGGCCAAAAGGCCTAAAAAACCCACCACTGGTTGGCCTTGAGCTTACATGTTCAAGGGTTAGGAACAAACCATTTTTAAAATAAGCAGATTTTTCAAGCTCAACACTTTTATATCATAACCAATTATGGGCAAACTCTTTAGAACCGAGCTGGTTCATATAAATAGCAATAGACATGTAATCCAAACACACATGTTGTTGCATTTTTGTTGTTGTTGTTTCATGTTAGCATGATTTGATGTCCGTCTATGTCCATAGATACTTTTAATGCTGTTTCTTGAACTGGCTGTGGGAATTTTGGAATCAAATTAGGAGGGAGTGTGGTGCAGAAAAGAAGGACGCCAATGACCACCCTTGTTGGTCGTTATAAAATGGATGAAGCAACTTAAAGAAAGGAATGACCGTGATGAAAGAGCCGACGTAGTCAAAATTAAAATTGAATATGAAAAGGGCAATAATGATGATGATAATGATGTTATTCAAAGGAGGAGTTCAGAGTATGAAATCATTACTATGGGTAGAGAGATAAATAACGTGATAATGAACAGAGTAATAGACAACAAATCATAACATATTAACGACTTGGTTTTTTCACTTTATTCCTTCATCCATATTTTATTTTCACTCATTGCTTCCATTCCATCCTCACCCCGTCTCTTTCTTCCACGTTTTGTTTTCAAGAAAGCAAACCCCCCCCCAAAAACAAAAACAAAAAAAAAACCGACAGCCGTTAACTACCCGTGACTAAGGAAAATTTAGAGAGTAGAACCCAGAGGAAATAATGTTTATTGCAGATAATCTTAGAAAGTGTGATTATTTATGAGACCAAATACCAAAATATACATTTAGAAATACTAAATACGCCTACCCATATCTCCTACCTTTTCTCTAACCATTAATTTTCAAATTTAAATTTAAATTCTTAATTCAATTTAATCATTAAATCTTCAATAACCGTAGTTAACGAATGGTTTGAGTCCTTATAAGATCATTAATAATGCTAGTGATAATATCCGGATATTAGTTTTGAAACTCCGCAAGTTGATGTGATCGATTATGTTAGTGCCTCAAATATTCCATTGGATGATCTATACCATTTATTAATACTTTTTGTTGCCGGCATTTTGCCGTTATGTTGCTATTTCAAACTCTACACATGCAGTTATTTGGTTTACTTAGTTTGAATGTTATAATTTTTTGTGTATACAATCAATTAAGTATAGATGGAGTGAGATTACAGCTTCAAAATTGAATTAACTATAACGCCAAATGTATTTGCTTTGAACAATATTTATTGTTTTAGACCTGAAAATTGAGATCCGTTTGGATACAAAAGTAAAATGTATTAGATGTATATGATGTGTTTTGTATTATTCTGTTAGTTCTATTAGTCGTTGGGCCTACATTATTCGGTCAAGGCCCATTAGGGGCAGTCCAATAGATGTTGTCCAATGTAAGTATTATGGACTGGTGCGTTGTGATGTATGGAATCATTTTAGTAAATAATACAAGAGTTTATTCAATTTCCAAATACTCTGATTGTTTTCATGGCATCAAAGCACACGTTGTGATCCAAGGGTCCATCATGACACAGAAGCCCAATGTATTAGGGCTGTGGTCAGCGTCTGAGATTCAAGATTGAGCCAAGAGGTTCTCCACGTGTTCCACGTTTGTCCCAAATCAAGAAATACACCGTGCTTGATTTTTCAGTCTGCGAACTCTAAATCAACAATCGCAAGAAACATGGGAGAAGAGAAGGTAATCGGAGAATCAGCCATCAACTTCGCACACCCCCTTTACCTCCATCCCTCCGACACGCAAGGAGCCTCCATCATCAGTCAGGTGTTGACTGGCAGTGAGAATTACACGATTTGGAGTAGAGTGATGTTGATAGCGTTGAGAGGAAAGAACAAAGTCGGATTCATCGACGGGTCGTGCAAGAAGTCCGATCTAGAACCCGACCTCTAGAATCATTGGGAGCGCTGCAATGCTGTGGTATTTTCCTGGATCTTGAACTTTATCTTGAAGGATTTGGCAAACAGCTTGGTGTACTTGCAAGAAGTGCACGTTGCGTGGGAGGATATGAGGGAGCGTTTCGATAAAGTCTCTGGCTCCAGAATCTTTTCCCTCCACTGAGAGATATACTCCTTGTGCCAAGGCGAGCTATCGGTCTCTGGATATTACTCATAGCTTAAAGAGCTCTAGGAAGAGCAAGCCAATATTGTAGTGATTCTATCGTGCAAGTGTGCTACGTCTAAAGCCTATAATGAAGCTATGCAACAATAAAGGTTACTTCAGTTTCTGATGGGCCTAAACGAGGTCTATAATAACGCAAGAAGTCAGATACCTCTAATGTACCCTCTTCCTATGGTTAATCAGTCATATGCAATGATTTTGGAAGTTGAAGCCCAGAAGAACATTGCAAGTATGGAGAAAATTAATGTTACGAAAGGGGCAGCAATGATTGCTAAAGGCAGACGAAGAGGAAGAGGTAGGGGGAGAGGAAATCCTCCACCAGAGTGTGACCACTGCCATAAGAAAGGTCACACGAAGGATAACTACTGGGAAATAATTGGATTCCCAGCTGATTTCAATGGGAATAAGGCAAGACAGAACCAATAATTTAGAGGAAAACAAAGTGGGGGCAATCAGGAAGGAGAGGCTCTCACGAATGTCACCACCATCTCACCAAGCTTTACGGTTGAGCAATATGAAAGTTTGCTGGAGCTATTGAAAAAGGATACGGATGCCAGTGCCCATGCACTAAGCAGTACAGGTTTGCCCATTCTAATCTCCTCTAATTTAAAGCGCAGTAAATGGGTTTTTGACTCAGGAGCTACCACACATATGGTTAGTGATCTAGGTTTACTAGACAATTATAAGCTTTATAATTGACCAATTAAAACTATAAAGGTTCCTATTGGAGACATATTTTCTGTGACTCACATAGAAGATGTTAAATTTCCTAATGGAATTGAACTAAAGGGTGTTTTATATGCTGTAGAACTCCAATTCAAGTTAATCTCTGTTTCTAGGATCACTAAAGAATTATTCTATGTGGTATCCTTCTATCCTGATGGATGTATGTTGCAGGACCTTCAGGATGGCAGGATGAAGGGGATTAGTAGAGTAGTGCATGGTTTATACCTTTTGGATTTAGAAAAGAATTACACTAATACAGGAATAGACACTGATACTTGCTGTTCTGTGACTCATACTGATTTGTGGCTCTTACATAAAAGACATAGACATACTCCTGTAAATGTTTTGAGACATTTAGACATTGTACGTGACAAATCAATGACTTTGAATAAAAGTTGTGACATTTGTTTTCAATCCAAGTAGACTAAACTTCCTTTCCCTTCTAGCTGCATTAAAACTAGAAAATGTTTTGATATGCTTCATATGGATGTTTGGGGACCTTACAAAGTACCCATTCATTCAGGTTTTCAGTACTTTCTAACTATTGTCAATGATTTTTCCAGAGCTACTTGGACTTATCTAATAAAGCATAATTTTGAAACTGTTTGTCATGTTAAGAAATTTTTTTGCTTATGTTCAGAATCAATTTGAGATATCTGTTAAAAGGGTAAGAAGCGATAATGGCACTGAATTCATCAACCATGAATTAGCAAATATTTTCAAGATAAGGGTGTCATACATGAAAGTACTAGCCCTTATACTCCTGAGCAGAATGGTGTTGTAGAGAGAAAACATAGGACCTTGATGCAAATTGCAAGAGGCCTAATAATAAAATCTAAATTACCAATTAAGTTTTGGGGTGAATGTGTTAAGATAGCAACTTATTTAGCGAATAGAATTCCCAGCAAAATATTGGGTTTTAAAACTTCTTATCAACTTGTATATGGTCGAACCCCTAACTGTAATGACTTAAGAGTTTTTGGATGTTTAGCTTATGCCAAAAATCTTCTTAACACAGATAAGTTTCAATTCAGATCAATACCATGTGTTTTCTTAGGATATCCAAATAATCAAAAGGGCTATATCTTATTAAATTTGAAAGATCAAAGACTGTTTATTGGTAGACATGTAAAGTTTGTTGAGGATGTTTTCCCTTTTCAAATCACAAATGGTACTGATCAAGGGGGAGTATCTGATGAACTTAGAAAGATGTTTTATTTTGATGATGATAGTGAGCACTTTCAATCAGAGTTCATAAAGGATTCTAATTCTACTCTTGATTCAGTGATTGATAATAGTAATAATCAACCTTCAAACTGTACTAATGAAAATTCTGCCCAAGCTAATGAGCTTCCTGTTAGAGAGAGGCAACCCCCTATATGGTCTAGGGATTATATTTACACTTAGCTCAGTCCAACACAAACAATTCAGACAGTAAATCAGTAAACAGATCTGTCCGCAAGTATCCTATAGAAAATTACATATCATATGACAATTTTTCTCCTTCGCATATGAGCTTTCTTTGTTCAATTGATGCTGTTGCTGAACCTATTTACTATGCTGATGCTGTGCGTGACTAGAATTGGGCAATTGCTATGAAAAATGAAATAAGGGCTTTAGAACAGAATGAAACATGGGACATTGTTCCTCTGTCTAAAGGTAAAAAGGCAATAGGATGTAAATGGGTTTATAAGGTAAAGTATAAGCCCAATGGAACCATTGATAAGTATAAAACTAGATTAGTAGCCAAAGGCTATAGTCAAATTGAAGGGGTTGATTATAATGAAAGCTTTTCTCTTGTGGTAAAAATGGTCACTGTGAGAACTGTTTTGAAGATAGCTACTGTGAATAATTGGTCTTTGTATCAAATGGATGTGAATAATGCTTTTTGCAGGGAGATCTTGATGAAGAAGTTTATATGACCATACCCCAAGGTTTTAAGAACTAAGGAAACAATATGGTATGTAAACTTAAGAAGTCCCTCTATTCACTCAAGCAAGTCTCAAGGCAGTGGAATCAAAAACTTTCACTATCCTTGATCAATGGGGGCTTTGTAGAGAGTAAACATGATTATTCTTTGTATATTAAACATTATGATGATGTCTTTGTAATTATTTTAGTCTATGTGGACAATTTGCTAATTATTGGTAGTTCTGAAGAAAGAATTAATCAAGTTAAGTCCTTTCTACATTGTCATTTCAAAATTAAGGATTTAGGCATTATGAAATACTTCTTAGGTATTGAGGTGGCAAGGTCCGAGAAGGGCATCATACTAATGTAAAGGAAGTATATTCTAGATCTTCTTGTAGAAACAGGAATGAGTGGTTGTAGACCTCTCACTTTGCTGATGCCACAGCACTTAAAACTAGTGGCTTATGAAGAAAGGAAGCATTGAAAGGAGGATCTGCTCAAAGAGCCAGGGAAGTACAGGAGACTAATAGGAAAATTAATCTATTTAACAATGACAAGACTTGATATCTCCTTTCCTGTGCAAGTACTGAGTCAATTCATGCAATTACCAATGAAGTGTCATTGGGCAGTAGCTATAGGGGTGTTGAGGTACTTGAAACAGTCATATGGTCTTGGGATTCAACTAAGCTCAAGGGGAGATTTGAAGCTTAACTGCTTCTGTGATTCAAATTAGGGGTCATGTGAGACCACGTGAAGGTCCGTGACTGTGTATCTTCTCAAACTAGGAGATGCACTTATAATCTAGAAAACAAAGAAGCAAGCAACGGTTTCAAGGTCTTCTGCTGAAGCTGAGTATAGGGCGTTGGGTTTAGCCGTGTCTGAGGTGATCTAGGTGAAAGGTCTCTTAGCTGATCTAGGAATATCGGTACAGCAACCAGTGGATGTGCATTGTGAAAGCAAATCTGTGATTTACATTGCAACAAACCCGGTCTTCCATGAGAGAACAAAACACATCAAAATCAATTTTAACTTTGTACGAGAAAAGGTGACTGAAGGATTAATTAAATTACAGCATGTAAGGTCTGTTGATCAAGAGGCAAATATATTAACCAAAGCAGTAGGGAAAGAAACATAGATGAGATTACTTAGCAAGTTAGGTGCTTCAGATGTTTTTCAACCCCAAACTTGAGGGAGAGTATTAGATGTATATGACGTGTTTTGTATTATTTTGTTAGTTCTATTAGTCGTTGGGCCTGCATTATTCGGTCGAGGTCCATTATGGGCAGCTTAGTAGATGTTGTCCAATATAAGTATTATGGACTAGTGTGTTGTGATGTATGGAATCATTTTAGTAAATAATACAAGAGTTTATTCAATTCCCCAATACTCTGATTGTTTTCAAAATGATAGCATACAAATATTTCTTTAATGAAAAATGAATCCAAAATCGGTTGTAAATTATACCCCGTTTGGTATCATTGAAAAGTTTTTATAAAGCTGAAAGTGGAAGTAAAAGTGAAAGTGGAAGTGAGTTCCAAAACATGTTTAGTATGTCAATAGAAGTGAGATATAATTTTTAATCCAAATGTGTATTTTCCTTATGAAAATACTAAAATGCCCTTGTTTTATGGAAAAATAAAAAGGAAAGTCCTTCCCCACTGTAAGCACCACCATTTGAGGAGCAACATAATCCACCATTGCTAATGAATGATCAAACATAACCAAGAAGATGAAAAATCAACAAAACATATCTAGAAAGGAATCTCGTAAAAAGATTTTAAAAAAAAGTTTCACAATGAACAGACTTCAACGGCGATGGCAAGGGTTGGAAGATGTGATTTAGCGGCGGACGATGGCGACGGGTTGGTGCAAACTTGTCGCGATCTGGCAATACAGCTTCATCATAATCTGGACAGCAAGCACGGCGAGGATACGATCTAGAAGGAGAGCCTCTGAAGTCGTCGCCGGAGGCTCGTTGTCGCTGCCACCGTTAGTCGTGCACCGCCGCATACTCCACCGTGACGCCAGATCCCAAATTGAAGTCGACTACGGAGGCTGAAGAATGGAGGCAAGGGGATCGAAGAGAAAAGGAGGTTGAAGAAAGACGAGGGGGTTGAATAGGAGAGATGAAGGTTGAAGGAGGAGGTGGGAGTGGGGTCAAGAGGACGAAGGTTGAAGGAGGACGATGGGGGCAATGGTTATATAATGTGATATAATTATGATTTACTCATTGTTTATATTATGACTTTGAATTTATTCAATTTATTTCTTTACATTATCATTATTATTATTGTTTTGATTTTTCTCTCTTCCTTCCTATATATATATATCTTTGATTAATGTTGTTTTTTCTCTTATATTATTTATGGATTTATGTTATCATTTATTTCATGCCATCTTTCTATATCGTACTGATTCATGGTTAATTATGATTAATATTCATCTTGAGCTATAAGAATTTCTCTTTTATCCTTACTTTATGTTATTGTTATACTTATATTTCTAATTTTATAATTTCAAGTTCAAGTTTTATTTCCATTTATTCTCATATGTTGGTTATAATTAATTGATATCTTAATTTAATTCTATTGAACAGCTAAAATTCATAATACTCTGGATCTAATAATTAGATGACTAAAAATCACATAACTTTTGTAAATGAATATTTTGCATTCCAATAAATGACAAGACAAGAAAAATATACGACACTTTAATGATCTAATAATCATAGATGTCAAAATTTTAAAGGTTAATTGTTCAAACATCAAATTGTACAAAAATTGAAAGATTTTTGTTATGACGTTGAAGACTAATGATTAAAATAATTGATAATGTACCATATATTGAAAGTGAGAATATATGATAATGATCATATTACATTGGAAAAACTGGCCATTGCTGAAAGTAACTTGCACAATTGCTGCTACCCTCTTTTTGACGGGATAAAGAGAGCCACCAACGTGACGATTCCTGGGAAAAAAGGCTATTGCGTGCGGATAGGATGATGCTAGTGAGGGATGTTCCCAACCATGCCCTTCAAACTCACCTAGAAGGTTTTGATGTTATTAAGGCTCTTGACGAGGTTGTTTTTTTTTAGAGACTGTAATATGAGGCAACCCGTGAATTGCGGGTTGACTCGTGACGGGTTAGAGTTAGGCGGTACTGGTTGAAAAGACCTTGTGTAATGGCGGGTTGGCTTTTAGCCAACCTTAATCTGTCTTGGTAAGTTCGGGCCAACCCGCCAACTATTATTTTTTTTAAAAAATTTTTTAAAAAATTTTTTCCTTATACAATGTAAAAAAACATAATGAAACTTTTATCTTTTCTTCAAATACTTGATTAAAAACACCAAATAAATAAATGATATAGGTATTTTTAAATTTTTTAGATAGAATATAAAATATAATAATATACATATAATGATTAATAAAATTTTAAAAATACAAAAAAAAAAATAAAAAATAAATGCGGGTTAGCCCGTTAGTTGGCGGGTTGTGGATTAGGCAGTATGGATTGAAAAGCTTTGTTTACCTGTCATTTTTTATGGGTTGGTGGGTTGGACCTATTACTGACTTTAATTTCTTCTGAGGCAGACATATTATACGTGACCAATATGAACAAGGACAATAAGAATTTGGTTAAACACTTATAGAGGATGAAGAACAAGGCCATTATTTACAACATGGATCCAATATTGGACCTTAATAATAACATTATCCTCAAATCGACATCCCGATAATTTTAAAAGTGATTTTATAAAATAAGTATAAGAGAGGAATTTCTGTCTCGACTTGTATGAAAACACTTTTTTAAATTGTGATATGCAAAAAAAAAAAATACCAGACACACTTTAAGTCTAGTGTTCACTGTATTATATTGAAAAACATGGGATGCCCAGCGGATTTGATGTCGTCTTGGTCTTGCGCATGCCTCGTGGCCGGTTGCTGTGCTTGACCTGTGGCGCAAGAGAGGGACTGGCGAGTACGAGAATAAGCTAAGGTTTATGATTTGCCTGAGCATCTTGAAAAGAAGTTTCTGCTCCTCACCTTGCCAAGCTTGCCACGTCGACCAAAGGGTTTGTGCCGGTGGAAGAACAGGGAAATGTCTTCTCTACAAGCACGGAGCCAAAAAAAAGGTAATACTCCTCTTATCTTTAATATAAAACCTAATTGTTGAGTTGATTTAGTCCTAAATATAAAACATATTTCTCATATTTATCAATTTTACCCCTATAGTTACTTCTTCAACTATAATCAAGTAGAAGGATAAGGGGGATATTAAGAAAGATAATTATAGTATATTAAGAAGAACATCTCATATTTCTTATAATTAATTAACTTACCTAACTTTTTTAATCTAATCAAATTAGCTAAATAAGTATCGTATCAAGAATCGAAGGAGTAACATATAATTACTAGTGGCTATTAAAGCTTCTTGGCTTCTTGGCATTTCTGGGCCTCACGATCATGGTATCAAAGTTAACATGTCATTTCCCAAAGTTTGCATAGATCTCTTGGCTATTTGGATTGTCATTAAAAGGTGAGAGACAGGGATCTTGATCGTGTTAGAGTGAGGTCTCTTTGCCATCAAAAATTAAATCTTGACCATCTAAAATTAATCCATTGATTTTTATTGGGATGAATAGGTTCTTATTTTATACTCAACCAACAAATGCTCATCATCACTGTGATCAAATTTGATTTATTCCAAAATCGAATTTGTACATTCCAAATTTAAAAGTTTGTATATGCAATGTTTACAATGATAACTTTATTGTTTATAAAGTATCCATTATTAGATTATTTTTATTTTAAATTTTGTATTCATTAAAATAAGAAATTATTTTATACATCAAATTCACATTAATATCAATGATTCAAATTAAGCATGCAATTTACTTCTTTTCTGTAGGAAATTCAACTCTTAGATTCTTACTTATTTTTCTCCCATCATGCTATTCTAATTTTAAAAAAAAGAACATATCGTTTTCATTTAAAATAATGCTCAAGCGGGGTCATACACACTTAGTGCGTAGCAATTCAAAAGGGAATGTTCTTTTTAATTACTTAGCATCCTCCAATTAAGTAAAATAATAATAATAATACTTTGAAGATATCATTGTCAAGTCACCAACTATATTTATTGAATTTTTGTTAAAAAAACTATCCTGTTCAATTATTTAATGGCTAAGAAAATTTGAGGAAATATTATAGAATATTATTTTGGGGATTATAAAAATAATGAGGCGGCCTACTTTTCCAAGATCTTTGATGTATTTGGGCTTAGAAAATGAGAGACCTTAAAGTTTAAGTTCTTATCAGGAGATGTACCTATATTAGTACTTAATAGTACCTTAAATAAATAGAATGATGCTGGTTCCTAGCCACCAAAAAAAAAAAAACTTACTAACTAACTAACTTTTAACCCTCAATGACACTTATTCTGCTCATACTCTCATAGTCTCATGCTCTCACATGTCTCTTCATAGATCTTTTCTTTATTTTTCTCATTTTCCACTCACCGATTCAATTCTAATAGAAGCTTGTCACTTTTGAACTAAGAGAGTCCACTCAAATAGCAGCAATTTGTAGTCCTAATCATTGAATTCGGACATTGTTTTAAAAAAATTTTAAAAACAAAAGTGCGGGCGCTTACGACCCTAGCCCCAAGCCTTTATCATTAAGGCTAGGGCTGCACATGGGCAAGGCTGGACAAGGCGGGACCCTTGCTCGATGCCCAGCCCAAAAAATGAACGGGCTGAAAAATGCAGCTCGTTGCCCAGCCCTGCCCATGAAAAGCCCTAATAAATTTGGACTGGGCAAATGCGGGCTGGGTAGGGTGAGCTTCTATGCTCAACAAGTCAATATACTATATTAATTAACTAATTATTTATATTTTTCTAAATAATCTAATGTAACTTTATATTAAAAGGGAACCTTGGCCTTAATTTTGTTATTACTAATTAATATACTATGAAACTACTTTTTGTAGTAGCTAAGAGGAGTGGACTATGACAAAAAAATTTGTTAGTATATTTTATTAAACTTAATTATTTTTCTAGTTTCTAACTCTCAAAATCATTCAAAAATAAATAAGTATAATGAATACTGAATATTAATACAACAATGCGTTTGATTTAGGAAATAAATATGAGACAAATAAAATATATATAAATAAAATTATATATATTTTTGCGGGCAGGGCCAAATGGGCAGGGCAGCATACCGTGCCCGATGCCCAGCTCTACCCAACAGTTTGCCCAGCCCAAACATGCCAAATAATTCTTTTGGGCCATTTTTTTTAGGATGGGCTGGGCATTTTTTTGCGGGCTTAGGCGGGCATAGCGGGCTACTGGGCTTCATGAACACCCCTAATTAAGGCTGAGTTTTAAAAAATTGCAAGATATGAGAGAAGTAAGACTTAGTGTCAAATAAAACTCTTTCCTATTCTTAGTTTTACATAATTAATAAGAATATTTTTTTAAAAAAATATTTATTTATTATAAATAATTAAGTTAAATAATTTTTTAAATATTTACAAATCAGTTATATGTCTCGAGAGGCACAAAACTACCTCTTCTTCTAGGTGATTGATGAAAGGTGTATGCATACCGCAGTTACAATCGCTAATCCACTTTTACAGGAGAGTTCGAGAAGTTAGGCTTGTCAAAAGTGTAAAACCTGTTTCATTGTCCCCCCCCCCCCTCCAAAAGTGATGTAGAAGCTTGCCGATTTGTTCGGAGTCAAAGCACTTGGCTTCTCCAAGGTTTTACTATTTGCTGTCTGTGAATGAATTCCCAATGTCCCAATTACAATAGCATGTTTGGCTCAGTTCATGTTTGAATTCAAGTTATATTGTAGCCTTGTAGGTCTTCCTAAAGAAACATTATTCTAAAACTCCAACAGGATTAGCCTATTAGGATTAAAATAGCTTTGCAGAACAAATTCAGAGTCTCTTGTCTTCCAGTTGTTCAGTTTAACTCATTGGAATAGCTTGAGGTTTCCATTCTTCTTGAACGCAATGGAAGGTACTGCTGCGTCTGTGGCTCTCTTGGACCCTTGTCAGAGGCAAGCCTTAAGTCTGTTAGAGAAGATAAAAGTGTTTTTTATGTACATGGGTTGGGCCAAAGTTGGCCCAAGAAAATAGAAATGGGCTTACTGCTCAAATGCTCAATGGGCTTTTCTCCACAAGTAGAGGTTCAGACCTAAGACCACTCTATATTCAATATGGGTGTCCAGCTTATCTGCTATCATGAGAAAGACAGAAATGGATTACAACAATGAGACTGATCTCTGCTACAAAAAATACAAGCGCATCATCATCTCGACCCTTACGTTCAAAATGCATCAACGGGTCAATCTTATTACGATATAAGCTCCGTCTCATCTCTTAATTCTCAAGGGAAAGGGCATCTTCACGGCTTGCCTAACGCGTGAAACGTTCAAGAGGACGACACCAAGAAAAAGAAATTGGTGGTGGATGATAAGACCATTCGCTCTGCTAAGAGAAATAAATCAAACTACTTTAATTCTATTTTACAGATCACAATAGAGGGCATCCATAGCTGTTACTATTTGCCAAAAGTGACAAGAAGGTGGTTCACATTATTCTACACTACACTCAGTTTTGGTTCAACATCATGGAGCATAGGAGATCCGAAATCACAGCAGTGGATGGATTTGAGGTTGCAAAACTGTGAGGACATCTTGATTCTTGAAGGTTTAGATGTTACTATATTTGGTCTTTAATATTAGAGCTAGATGACAAATTTGGAGAAATTAAACAAAATAGTTAAGTTAGTTATTTGTCACAAATGTGTATTGATTTTTCTAAATTATTCTCTTTAATCATGTGCATTGGGAGATTGAAATTATCCCTTTGTAAGAAAAACCCTTATAATTGATAAGGATATTTTGAAAAAAAAAACAGAGAGACAAAATTGATTGAAATCTTATATTTAGAATCAAATTTAAATTTCAACTAGCTCATATATTAAGGATAGAAAGTAACAATATGTAGAGAAATATTACTAATGACCTGCTAAGACAAGCATGAAACATCAAAATTGGAAGGAAATAAAGTGAAGAAGAAAAAAACTAGAGAAAAAATGTTATAACTCCTGAATGACGAATGAAAAAAAAGAAGAAGAGGAAAATAGCTAAAACCTCGTTCTTACTCTTATATGAAAACATATCATTTTTAAACTCAAGTTAAATATCTCAATGAGATAATGATGTTAACATTAATACCATAAAGTAATTTACAATCAAATTATTTATTTAGTAAATATATACTTTAAAACTAAATAAGTCAGTAAAAATGCTATTTTTCCAACACGTATTACAATTAAATTATGAAAACTACTAATGAATCTACTTTGATTTATAGGCCATTGAATTATGAAAACTAATAAATCTCATTCATTATAGTTAGAAGTTATTTTTTTAAAAAAAAAACTCGTTTCTAATTAATTTACAATCAAAAGATGAAGGATATTATTGGAATAAATTCAGTTATAAATCATTTTTTCCTAAACATTTTATATCATAGAAGATAAAACCGCCCACAAACGTCTTATTTCATTACACCATAATTCTTATTAAAATTCTGTGTTTTGATTTAAATCTCAGAGTTTTCTTCTATAAGTTTCTAGAAGTTTCCTGGCCAAAACAAAGAAAAAAAATCTAGCGATTTATCCCCAAATATCGAAAATCTGAATTTTCTTTAATAATAACACCAAAGATTCCCTTTCTAATTGGTATCAGCAACCCACATCATGGGGATCCGGTTAGAAACCTCCCCAGTCTCCTTCCCATCCTCTTCCCTCATCTTCCCTCTTCTAGCCATAAGATTAGCATATATTTAAATGATTCAGATTTGATTTCATACGAAATATATTTTCTTATTTAATATTACATTATTCATATGAAAATATAACTATTTAAATTAATTAATTCTTATTTTAATTTATAATTTAACTTTTTGATAATAATTTTATAAAAGATTAAATCTGATCCATTTAAATATTGATCTTATGGTTATAAAAAGTGAAGAGGAGGAAAGGATAAGGGAAGAGAATAGAAGAGGTTTCAAGCCGTGCTATTTGCTTCCTCATCAAGTTTTCCTCGATGCCATATATGACGTGGAACTGGGATGACTAATCTGGACGAGTAAAATGGGGAGCCACTTGCATAGATGGGGCCCACTACATAACTGGGTTTGCGCCTAATTAAATTGCTTCCTAAGGGCTAAAGCTTGCCAGGGGCTACTGTGGTTGGAGCTGGCTTTGGAGTGCCCATTGGACCTGAGCTTCCCGGTGATCTTGCCCATCTCTCGTTTATTTACTTGATAGCTGTTATTTTGTATATTATTTTTCCATCGAATTTTTTTGTCATTTCTGTCCAATATCGTAAGTTTATCAAGTTATTATAACTTATAAGAACTCTTTATTCTATACTATAAAATTTCTTTTGTCTTTAGTTTAAAAACATATTTTTCCATCCGTGTCCACATGTGTGGGGGCGCCGCTTGCTCCAGATATCCTCAGGGATTTATTTTTTTATATTTAATTCTCTTGTAGCTTAATTCTAGTCTTTCATTAGTCTTCCATTTCCCCACACTATTCAATTTTGTCTTCTTCTCTCCATTTTCCCTCATATTCTCCTTCCTCCTCTATCCTAGCCTGCCTATATATATCCTCCATATATTTCACCATCTATAAATCCATTTCCATCTCATTCTCATCATCCATTTCAATATAATCTCCACTAGAATCCCTCCTTGATCTGAAGATTCATCTCGGTTTGGTCGCGTGGGTTGCAACTCCATCGCTGTCTCAAGGAGTTTAGAACGTGACCATCATCTTCTTCAAGGCGCTTCCATTGCGGAGCAAGCCAAGAGGATTCGTGGAGTTTTGGTGTTCCTTCCGTCCACGAGAGGCTAGATATCAGCTTGATCACTTGTATTTTTTCTTTCTTGGGTTAAACAGTGGATGGTTACAAGTTGTGACTGTTGTGTACAACTCTAATCCTTAATATGAGCCACTTCTAACACATTTTAACCCTCATTAAAGTTTTTCTTTCTATATTTATAAATCATTCCCATAAATCTCCCTCCTTTCTCTATTTCTAATGAGAATTACATAAGGGTAAAATTAAAAAAAAATCATTAAATATATTACAAATAACTTATATTTAGGATCAAAGTTTCTCCCTACAAATAAATTACATTTATGACCAGAGTGGTAATTTAAAAAAAAAAGTTAACTAACTAGATTGACATACTAAATATGATCATAGTAGTCTCTATAGGAGGTTGATTACGCTAGTCAAATGGATTAATTAAATTTAATTAGGGATTATTACATAGGAGATTCGACCTAGGTTGAATGGCTACTATATATATATATATATATATATATATATTACATATGAGTCAATATTAATTTGGGTGACATTAGACATCAATGTACAAGAGTGTTTGGTTTTGGATTCAAAATTGATTTTGATATAATGAAGATGTTTGGATATTTTTTTAAGAGGTCCACAATTTTAACTACTCTTAATTATAGAAGAATATTTAACCATAACGGTGTTCATTGAGAATTCAGTATAGGCGTAACTCTCGCATATACACTCAATCAAAACTTCACTGCATAATATTAAAACAAAAAGACTAGCTATCAAATTTGAAACCATTCTATATGCTTGTTGAATGACAGAATTTCAGAGTCCCTTTCTCTCATCCTTTAATTAATCACCCCCAAATAGCAGAAAAATGAGAGGTCCATTTTAACTTTGAAAGCCTTGCAGTTAAGACCCAGAGCCACAGTACCAACAAGCTTGAACACTCATAGATAATGCCTGATAGTACAGAATCGCTTCCAATAAAACAATACATATGCAAACTAAAAAACAAAACAAAAAAAGAAGAGTCACTTTCTCTTAATAGCAAATAGAAACATAAATGAAGATAAGACAAAGACAATATATATATACACATCCATTATACTGCTCAAACTCAAAATGAACTACAACACGGTATACAAAGGTAAAAGTGCGTGTATCACGTCATTGTAAAACAGACATTAAAGAGTCACTTCACTATAGAACGTAGCCCTCAACAGATGTGCTAGAATCCTGAAGTACTGGCGTGAGAAGTGACACTAAAAGGGCTGGGCTTTTACTCTAACATCTCTCGCCCTTTAATAAACCCCAAATCGCTGGGAGATCAATGGACACTTTGGCAAATGACATCTTAAGTGTGGCACCTTTCATGAAGCCCATAGCGCACATTCCAAAGAGCCAACAAGCTTTAACACCCATGCGTTTTAATATCCTCTTGATGTCATCACCTATCTTTGCCTCGGCGCAGACATTGTTGGTCGGCTCCATGCTCGCGTCCAGAAGCCTGGCAAGGTGAAAAGCGGAAACCTTCCGTTCAAGAAGGTTAGGCAAATCATAAACCTTATTCTCGTGCTCGCCAGCTCCTCTCTTGCTCCACAACTCAAGCACAGCAACCACATGGCTTGTACAAGACCAAGACGGCATCAAATCAGGGTATCCCGTGTTGCTCAGTACGATGATGCTTGAGTTAGTCTCGGGATTGACCCATTTGTCAGTTTCAAGATTGATGATGGTTCGCTTCATGCCACAGAAGCATTGCTCCACCCCAGCATAGATGTTTCTGTTAGGGTCCAATATTGGATCCATGTTGTAAATAATGGTATTGTTCTTCATCTTCTTAATGTGGTTAACCACAACGGAATTATTATTGCCATTGTTGAAACCAGGGGTCACATATATGTCTGCCTCAGAATCAGCATCTTCAGGGGTATTATTAACTTCGAAACCTCCTAGGAGAGCTTGAGTGGCATGGTTGGGATCAAGCTCAGACACAACCACGTTAGCTCCAGCTTGTTTTAATGCAATAGCGTATTCCTCGCTCGCATCATCATATCCACACACAACAGCTCTTTTCCCAGAAATCATCGTATTTGTGGCTTTCATTATCACCTCAAGAAGAGCATAGGGGCGACCGAGCAAGTTGATGAACTGCTGACGCAGTTAAGCATGCAAAATATAAGATACAATGTTGAGTTTTCCAAAACTAGCAACAAGATAAATTAGGAAATTGCAATAAGGTCTCATCTAAAAGAATTAAATATAAAAAGGTTCATTAAAATTATCAAATTATTCTGAAGTTTCAAAGAACCTCATTGCAAAAAATTTCATTTATTTAATTCCCAAATTGCCCTCATATTTTTTTTTTAAAAGTATGTATTGATAACTGAGAGTACAATCATTAACAAGTTAAGATGTGATAATTAACAACTATTGCGGTAGTATTAACAACTCATGCATTGCACTGAGAAAATGACCCAATTTATAAGGCCAGGCCCTTAAACTGACAGGCTCAGGGCTAGCCCGCAGGCTTTCGGCCTATTAAAAAAAAAAGTTATTTTTCATACTTCTCACATTTTTTATCAAAAAAATAAAAACAAACTAGTAAAATTATTAATAAAAGATATAAATATGAATAAAATTAAGTCACAAATACAAAATATCATCATATCTTAATATCCATCAATATCCAAAAATATGTAAAACATCCATCAACATCTAAAAGTTTTTTTTCTTTATAGAAATTTCACTTTTAAATTTTGCAGTCTAACTATTATTTTACTTTAGTTGGATAAGTATTGTTATTGAAACTCATAAATTTTTAATTCAAATTATAGAAGTATAAAAATATCAATATATATAATATAAATTAAACCATTATTAAAGTCCAAATTAACGTATTTTTTAAAATTTAATTGGATAAATTATTGTTTAAAACCAAATAAATCAAACCATTATGTGAAATTTAATTTCAAAACTAAATATTCAAAAAAATTAATAATATTAGAATTATATAAAAATAAAAAATTTATAAAAGGGCCTAAAGAGCTGGCCCTTGCCCTACAGGCTACAGGATTGGTCCGTTTAAGCTCTCTGTTCTATAGAGCCAGTCTTTTTAATCCTATTTTTAATTTAAAGGGAAAAATTTTAAACCTGATCTTCATAATTTTTGAGTCTAGACAGGCCTGAAAAGTTCAAACTCATTGGATCTGGAAAATTACGGCATGCGAAAGTCGACTTAACTCGTAGCTGCTAGCTGCAAATTCTCAGTTCTGAAACATATCTAAAACTAAACTAGATACTGTTACCGATATTAACCTTGCTCTTGGTAACAGATTGGTTGACACTGATGGCAGGGAAAAAGAGAGTTCCATTAGCTTGCATCTGGTTAAGCCTATCATCACCAGTGGTGGTCTTTACGGAGACACCAACTAGTCTGTCCTTGATCTTGTGATACCTCGTGGGATCCGTCTTCAAACCATCGCTGAGCATACTGAAAACAATCTGCAACTCAGCATCATCAGTGGAAGACGGATCTGGCAACTGACGAGTCTTGGCATAAATCTCTTCGGCTTTGAAACCCTCAACGATGAAGAGGGTAGCGTCAGCACCGTCGTCAACAATCAGATCGGGACCACCGCCAGGACCCCAGTCAAGGGCACGTTCGATACACCACCAGTACTCCTCAAGAGTCTCCCCCTTCCAGGCGAAGACGGAGACGCTGTCACGTGCGATGGCAGCGGCTACGTGGTCGTCAGTGGAGAAGCTTTTGCCGGAGCACCAGCGAACTTCAGCTCCGAGAGCAGTCAGAGTTTCGACGAAGACGGCGGTTTGAGTGACTATGTGGAGGGAAATGGTGATTCTGGCGCCTTTGAAAGGCTGGATATGGCCGAACTTAGCACGGCAGGCCATGAGACCGGGCATTTCGAATTCGGCGAGCTGGATCTTGGAACGGCCGAAGTCAGCCTGAATGGTTTTCTCCACGACCAAGGTCATGGCGGCTGCTGTTGCCGCTGGAGAGACGAAGCTTGTAAGAACAAAATGAAGAGAACAGCGGTGGGCGTGAGAGGCGCGGCCTATGAAAGGCATATTTATAGGATTTCATAGGATCGAATGGACGGTGAGGATTGAAAAGTGGGGTTAGTGGAATTCTTGATCTTATCTTCTCTTTTTTTTTGGGCAGTTGGATCTTATCCTGGGGAATCCTTGTTCAGTGCTGAGGTCCAAAAAGGAATTTTGGTTGAGCGATGTGGAATAGTAACTTCAATATATAAATCACATGACTGTCTTCTTTTGGCTCAGCTTTAATTTATAAATCACATCACTGTCTTTTTTCGGTTCAGCTATATGGGATAGTAAGCGATGATGCGGGATGGTAACTTCGAAGATGCGGGATGGTAACTTCAATTTGTAAATCACGTCATTGTCTTCTTTTGGTTCAGCGATGTGGGATAGTAACTTCAATTTATAAATCACATCACTGTCTGTTCGTTTTTCAATTGTTTTCTTTCCTTTATGCGCTTTCTTCTTTCTCTATTCCTTTTCTCTTTCTTTTTCATTTTAGATTCTTTTCCTCCATTCTTTATTTTTTTACCGCGATAGTCCAGAACTCCTTGCCTTCATTTCAGAGACGCTCGCAGGGTTAGAGAAAAGAGAATAGATCCAGATGAATTGACTTGGAGCTGCCAAGGATAAAAAAAGCGAACTTGCAGAGCCAGAAGAAGACGGTGACCTTTCTTTTTTTCTTTTTGTTTCTTCTTCTTCTTGACTCCATATTTGATAGTTTCCTCTCTTTCTTGTGCTCCTCTTCCCCATTTATTTCTCAAGTCAATCACTTCTCTCATTTTCTCTGATTGTCTTATCTTTATTGTTCTTTTCGTATTCTTCTTTTATTACTTTCTCCTCTTTCAACTTGCTTCAGCGTATCTATTGAGATAACAAGTTTGTATGATGAGGCCTCTTGTGTGTTGTTATTTTTTGGTTTAGTTTATGAATCTACCCCACAAGATACCCGTAGTGCGAGGCAACGTTTCAAACTTGTTAACCCATTTCACATTCATTTCCTTCCTTTACTGCTGTTAAGTGGCGAATTTGTTGATCCATTTGAGATTTATTTCCTTCAAAGTGGATGTTTTTAGCTTGTTTATTTACTTTTATTTTCAGCCTCACACAATCTTCCATGTGTAGGGTGTGTGCCACCAATGGACCCACATGAATCGACCTGTATATGCGTTCATTGTTGCTTTTTTCAAACTCCAATGGACCCACATGAATATGGGTGTCATTGTGTACGGTATATGTTTCATCTTAACCCCACGTGTCCCATCTTTCCGCATGTCAATATTGTGTTTCATTTGTATATATCTATGGAACTCATTTTTCTAAACAAAATATAAATGCTAATATGCTAGTTAACTTTCTCACTTGAATTATATGCTATAAAAGAATATAAAATTTTTTTTCTCAACCAGCATTAAATAAAAAGTATTTATGCATATATAAATATAATAGGTGAGTTTTTAAAGGATATTTTTAAGATCTTAAGTAGCTTTAAAATAGTTTAGAGTAACTTAAGAATAGTCTTAAGTTATAAATTAGCAGATATATTGTGTGTGAATTTTTGTAGACACTTATCCAGAGCTTTGAAAGTAATTTTGTGTGATTATTTGTAAGCTAATGAATAACAAGTAACTTTAAGATTTCTTTCATATACATATTCATTGTTTGCGGGTGTTATTATTGTTTGATAATTTGTAAATTAATTATTTTAGTATGAAATATGCATACATATATATATTTATATGTGATAATTATCAAGTTTCCAATTAAATAGAGCTTTAATGACTATGTGTGTGTCTATATATTTATTTTTACTCATGACTTATGCTATTAAATAATATTTGTAATAGCTAAATATCTTGTTAATCGTAATGAAATGTGTTGTTGGTTTCCTATTTTTTTATGACAGAGAATAATAGTATATTTGCTAATATATTCTACTAAATCATTATTTGTCATGACACATGCATTATGTGATGGGCTGTGATTAGAAGTATATTAGTGTGTTGCTTAATTATCATGTAATATGCCATTACTCGGTGTACAGTCAAGGCTCCTTCTTCCATGTTTTTTAAATTTTTTGTCGAGATTGCATTGGAGTTGTGGGACATGTGACTTTTGTTCTTTTAAAGAGGGAAGCTATAGCCCCAACTTGAGCTCTATACCTTTGGCCAGGTATATATCAAGTATTGGTAAGTTTGGGACAATTTAATTAAAAGGATTAGTTTTAATTAAACTATGTGTTAGCCTATGGCTCTAGTCGGAGGAATAAGGATGGACGGTGACACAGGAGAAGTTGCATAATGCATATATTGTTGTGAAATTTTAGGTTGTAAATGGATATTTACTGGACATGTGAGAATCTAGCATACCTAAAATGTAGATCAATATTTTGATGTCCACACGGAATCCGATCATGTAGACAAAGTCATATTTTGTTATACAATAAGTACACCTTTGAAGAGAGAATGAGAGAATAAGGAGAGAGGAGAGTTGCAGAGGGAAAAATTTCTGATCAGTGTTCAGACTTTTTCTCTCACGTAGACATAGTGCTTTGTTCAGTTTTCCTATAAAACCATTCCCTCCAAAAGACAAAAGGGTTTTTTCCAAGTAGCAACCCTTAATCTTTAGTTTATTGTATTTTAGATCCCAAACCTATGGACTTAGGCCTGATCCACCCTGACTCCAACATCTCCACTCACACTTGATGGATTAGTCGTTATGGATCATCTCTCTCTCTCTCTCTCTCTCTCTCTCTCTTTTTCACAGTAAGTATTTGTTTTAACGCATGGGAAAACGTTGACTTTTTAGGTGTTTGTATTAGAAATCTCTTTTGCAAGATTGATGATGCCTCTTGTCGTTAAAGCACTCAATTAAACTAGGTCCTAATTAATTTGTAGTTTAGGATCGACCTAGGTCATTACTTCCAAGAAGCAAGTTATGGGTTTCTTTAAGTAAAAATTTAGGTGATAAAAAAATACAATAAATTGGACCTGAACTAAAATGTAAAATTCTAATTTTAAATATGCAAGATGCAAGCGTCCTAAAATCTATATGAAAATTAAATTGAACTTAAATGAATGCAATGCAATTTTTGGAGGGGATTTTTTTTAGAAGGAAAATAAAAATGATGAATAAAGAAAATTAACTAGAAAGCAAAGAAAATTAACAAGTAAAAGTTAAGAAGTTTCCCTTCGGTGAGCTAGAGGGGACAACTTAGGGTTTGTATGGATTTAACCTTCATAACCTTAATTAGTTAATTAGACTAAAGGGAAGTGATAAGAGAGTGGAATTAATAAACTTAATTACCTACTTGAAATAAAGGAAACCCTCAACTTCAAAAACCCTTAAACTATTAGAGAACTCGTAACAGTATGAGGCTAGTTAATTAAGCTTATTAAAAACTAATGAAAACAACTCAAATTAATTCTGAAAATTATGTTTGAAATTATCCAATTAAACAATTAGACAATTAACCAACTTAATTAAACAATTAAGAGGTAAAATAACCCAAATTTTGCAATTCAAACCACATTGATAATTAAACTCATAATGAAAACTCAATTATAAATTCAATTAACAATGCAAAGGTTCTAAACATAAATTCCAACAAGTATCTCGGCACAAATAAGATCCAAATATCAACCTAATCTAAGAATAAAAATGACAATCTAGAACTAAATTGTCTCAACAAAAATACAACTTAAAATTATTTAAAACTAAATAATTTCAAGTCCTTGAATTAAAAAGATAAATGGAACATCATTCCTTGTGGTCTTCAAGTGTTAGCCCAAATCTCAAGCCTCCTCTATGCTCTTTCCAAGTTGTCTCCCTAACAAACTGAAGCTTCCATAGTATTATCTCCTCCCTCCACGATGTTGGGAATCACGGCCACCATAGTTAATGAAGAAAGGACAATGAAATGCTGAATTTATGTGGCATGTGGAATGGAGGAGTTGGTGATGATGACTAGATGGCTTTTGTGCGTAGGGAAAGGATGTGAATTTTTGATTCAAATCGTTGGTGTCTGGCGGCTGAATGGAAAAGGAGAGAGGTGATCTTCCGTGTGAATTTTCTACATGGAATGAGGGGAATATTTTAATGGAAGAAAAGAAAATTTTTTGTGGATCCAAAGCTCAAGCCCATAAGTAAGTAATTGACCCACTTGATATTAGCCATTGGATTGTGCTTAAATCCTAAGAAACAATCTTGTACCATTGGATTTCCTATATGCTTTTTCTTGACCTACAAGAGTTTAAGTGCATCTATTAATATAGATTATATCCAAATATAATCAAAAATTAAATATTAAATATGCACAAAAATTAGGTAAGAAATTGCAAAACTTTCTAAAAATCAATCTTTCTAAAAATATGAGACTTGTTTCCAAAGAAATAGGAAAAATTAATTCTAAGTCAAAAATAGGAAATCATAAAATATTCATATTTTCAATCCAAAATCTCAATTTTTATGCAAAATCCAAAAATCAACCAATTTATCCAATGATGCATAAAAATCCAATTAAACTCAAAATTATCATTTAAATCCTAAATTAATGTGGGATAAAACGTATAAAAATTGGGCTTTATCAAAGATCAACATGAGACAACATTTTTTGTGTAGCTCTTGTTCTCATAGTTTTTTGTTAAATCTTATTATGCCTCAGATTGCCTTCCTTGTATCCATAGTGTCCACACTTATGAAACTAACAAAATCATAAGGGATATGTCTCAGACACCAGCATAGGTATGTCTATTTCAAGAAATCTGGCATATCTGGGATGTAGATTAGTATTTTTGATGTCCACACGAAATCCAATCACGTAGATGGAGTCAGATTTTGCTATACAACAAGTACGCCTTTAAAGAGAGAATGAGAGAATAAGGAGAGAGGAGAGTTGCAGAGGGAAAAATTTCTAAATCTATGTTCGGACTTTTTCTCCCACATATACATAATGCTTTGTTCAGTTTTCAAAAAACACAAAACCATTCCCTCCAAAAGACAAAAGGGTTTTTTTACAAGTTGCAACCCTTAATCTTTAGTTTATTATATTTTAGACCCCAAACCTTATAAGTTTAGGCCTCATCCACCAAGGGTGGATCAGGCTAAGTGGAACAGGACATGTTATTGATTTACTGATAGGGTGTTGGCACAATTTAATCATTTGAATCATACAAATACTAGTTTATATATTTTGGCTTTGATGTAAATATATGTGTGTTTGTGAGTATGTGTTAGGAATTTTAGTTGTTACTAAAATGTTAGATCTCATTCTTTCTAATAGTATTTTTAGACAATGGATGTAGTAGGAAGTAGGATAAAGCACTAATAGAGTTAGCCATGAAGACTATTTTGTGCTTCTTGAGCACCTGTTACGTTATTTTTATTTGTCACGACCCTAAGGCTTCTTCATTTTATTTTGTGAAAATAACACATAGTTCATATTATTTTCTTAAGATATTTTAAGAATTTATTTTGACATATTATTTTCTTAAGATATTTTAAGAATTTATTTTGAAACTATGATATACTTTATTGTATGGAGATGCCTATACTCTTTCTGATTGGTTTGGACACTAAAAATACTTATGAGCTATCATAAAATACTTATGTTAATTATATGGATTATATATTTGAAATGTTACAGAATCCCAAACAAACAAAATATCGAGAATTCAAGAAAGCGAGAATGGATTTGTAATCCAGTACAGTACCTCCTTCAAAAAAAGACACCGAAACACACAAAAAGAAAAAAAAGGAAGGTTCTATTGAGAGCTGTTCCTATTATTACAAAGCATCAAGCGCGCATCTTGTTTGATCGACTTTGTTTGTTTGTTTGTTTGTTTTTTTTAATCGCAAAAGGAATGAAGGAAGCAGACAGGAGTAATTTTTTATTTTAAGATGTTTATTTTAACATTTGATCTTTTTAAATAATTTTAATTTTCATCATCTTTTTTATTAAATATTTTTCTCGACAAGTTCTCCGTTCTAATTCTTCCTAGATTTTATTATAATAGTTATCGTTTCTGAATAATTAAATTTTTTTATAAATTATAAATAATTTTCATCAAATATACAAAACACAAATAGATAATATAATATAATATAATATAATATAATACATATATAATTAAATTATATATCTTATCAAAGTTGATTAAAAATAAAAATTAAATGTTAAAAAATATAGTCATGAAAAATTATTTACGATTTAAAATTAAAAATTAGTTTCATTTAAAATTAATATTATATTAAAAATAGTTTTTAAAACAAAAAATATAAAATAAATGGTAAAAAATATTTAAAAATTATTTTATCATTACAATAATTAAAATTAAAATTATCATATAATTTATTTTAAGTTTTTAATAATATATATGTATATATGTATAATTGTTTGGGTTAAAAAAATTATTATATATATATATATATATATTCAATTTTGTGTTAAAAATTTATAGGTTTATCGTAGTTCAACTAGAAAAGGCACATGCATCCACATGAGGGCATGAGGTCCTTGGTTCAACGTCAGTGTTGCATTCCTAGTTTTTTTTTTTTTTTATAATCTTTTCCAGCAAGTTATTTTAATTTCAAAATATAAAAATAATGGTATTTTTTTTGCTATAAAAAATAATGATATTGACAACAGTGTATGGCAAAGTAGCAAATGGTTATGCTAAGATCAAATTCCTCCCTCCGTGTAATGAAATGGTGCGTGGCACTGATGAGCCCCCTATGCTCATCAGCCTGCTGCACACTGAAACTGGATCCCAAAGATTGCCTTTGTAATTGTGCACATTCCTTAGCTAATTTATTATCTTCATCCTTCTCAAAGGCTTCGTTTAAACTATACTTTTCTGTGTTGGTCCAGAAAAACCTTTTGCTGTCAGGGTGGTGAAATCTTGTCAAACGTTAGATTTTCTTTTTCTTTGCCCCGTTGCGTACATTAGATTTAGACCACTTTTTATTCGGCCCACTTCTTCTTGTCAAAACGTTTGTTTGAGAAGCAAGAAAGAAGAAGCCACTAAGGTGAATATCGAAGAACGTCGGGGTACCAAATGTGATGGGCGCCAGACGCCACGCTTAGGCATGTTCGGCCGAATGATCCGCTATCTTGTTCGCACTTTATTCGGCCACTACTCCCCTATTTCAATTTACAAGATTTTTTTTTTGGACAACTTACAAAAATTATGAATCTCATTAAATATCGATTTTCTTTGCCAACACATTAAATATAGTTAGATCATAGGGAAATTTGGTTGAAAACTTAATTGGCTAAAATAAACTAAATTTGAGTAAGTACAACGATGATTTGTGAGTATAATTCTTTTTTCTTTGTGTACAACATATCATAAATTATGTGTAACAATTATCAATATGAAAGTTATTTGTATATAGCAGAAGATATATTGCACATAATGAAAGAAAAGTTACACTCACAGATCATAATTGCATGATCTTAAATTTAGGTTTTTTAACCAATTAAGTTTTTAAGTATTTTTTTTTCACAACCAGATTTCCCTAAAGCATATTGTTTGAAAGAGAAGTACTATAAACTTTCAAAAAAATATTCTTTATTTAATAGGAATCTCTAATTAATGAGGGATATTTTTGAAATAAGGTCATTAATGTATCACTGTTTCCTCTCACGTATCTTACATTATGAAACATGCAACCACCCAAAAGGATATGGAAAATTTCAGAAAAATATTTTAGAAATTTAAAAATGACAATCGAGGTGTCCAATTTCAGTCATCTCAAATTACTCAGGGTACTAAAATGAAATTATAAAATGTTTGTGATTTTATAATATTGGCCTCGCTTTTTTAGAAAAAGTAAAAAGAAAAGAAAACATCACCCTAGCTAGCTAGTGACCAACGGCACTCCAATACCATCAACCAACCCGCCTGCTGTTGAGAAATTTTTTTTTTTTTAAATTTGCGTGGAATAGTTTGTCAAGGGGAATGATGAGATTTTGATCAAATAGGCTTGAGCTTGTAATGGGAATTTAAAATATGAGTTTGGACCTAAACCTCCATACAAGTTTTTGGTTAGGCTTAGGCGTGAGGTTTTCAAAGGATTGACAGGCCCGAAGTTTTTTTTAAAAGTCTACTTATAATGTAGGCCTTTAAAAACCCTCATATTTCAATAAATAGGTTTTGAACTTACTAAAACCTGCACAGATATAGGCTTTTGATACATTTAGAAAGCTCATTAAAACTACGTCATCTTAATCCATGTCCCCCATTTAACCCTCATTAAAAGCTACATCTAACTAATCATCCTTTTTCCAGATAAATTATTCCAACCATAAATCATACTTGATTAATACAAGCACCCAAGAAAGTAACCCAATATGATGTTCTTATACCATATCAAGAGAAAGAAAACAATAATGTGTGATTTTAAACCGGCTAATGGAATCATAATAAGAAAATATAATGCTATATGAAGAATGCAGAGAGGAGGATGAGAGAGTGAGAGCACCCAGAGCGATTATGGCTCTGAACAAGCAAGGAAATAAATGATTTTGGGTTTTCACAAATAACCCTGAAGTTGAAGCAAAGAACTATGAGTGAGGAGAGGGAGAGAAACTGGGAACGCACGAAGATGAGCAGCAAAATGTGGAGCCAATTTGTGGTGCCTGGTTGTGAAAACCAATTGGGCCTCCAGAAAGAGAATTACGCCATCAGGTTGCCATAAGGGCTTTGCCATAACTATAAATAGGTATCCAATTTTTCTTTTCAATAAAGTTTGGTATATATTTAGTCTTTTAAGTTTTAATTTCAAAATAACTAGTCTTAAATAATAATTTTTTATAATAATCATGTGTTGTAAAAATTAAACTTAATATGTTAGCATTTGAATATGTATTATTTATTCAAGATCTCAATATCATCAATTTTTGTTAACATTTTCAGGGTTAAAAAACTAACTTTCTAAATTAAGGGAGCAAACTAAAAACTTTATGTAAAGTTAAAGAAATAAATGTATATTTTAGCCTTTAAAACAATTCACTTATGGCCTACTTAAAAAAATTATTGATAATGTAACTATATATTTTTAAAAATTTATTTTTATTTTTATTACATTTTTCACCTCATATTTAGAATTTATTTTTATTTTTTCTGTCAAAGTTTAAAAGTTAATTTTTTTATTCAATTATGACATTTGTTTCTTAGTAAACTGACTCAATAACAGTTATTATTTCATTTGTTTAAATTATACCTGATGTGATAAAGTTATAAACTTAATTGTGGGATTGGGCGCCTTTGCAACTAAAGCCGTATTACATAATGGCATCAATTATATTTAAAATAGAAGCAAAAATATGCCCTATATATGCATGTGTGTGTGTGTGTGTAACCATTTCTGTTCTTCAAGTAATTGATGCGAAATCATGTAGCGAAATTAGTGTTTTGCACTAGTATAAAAAGACCAAATAAAAAAAGAAAAAATTACAAAAAATTAATTAAAAATAGTGTTAAATTTTAGAGATTTGTATGTTAATTTTTCTATAATATTTGCATTTTGTTAAAGAAATTACATATATGGTTTATTTTTCCAACCTCTTTTCTTTTTCCGTTTGTTCAACCTGACATACTCAATCTGGACGAATTTCAGTAGGTTAACATAACGTGCAATTTTTATTTATTTATTTGGCAAATGGTTTGCATCCAACAAGTGTCTTTCATTACCATAAAAGATTACAAGTTTAATGCAATAAGTTTTACCCCGCATAAACAAGCCTACAAGTTTCCATGCAACAAGTGTCTCTTGCCCAAGGCTTCTCTTTCAATATTATGCCTCGTTCTATTTTTCTTTCTCCAATCGTTCAAGTTGGAAGTAAAATTATTTAGTTTTTTTTTTGAACAAATTAAATTTGGATTGTATTAATGTTTGAGATATTAGAGTGTCATCAGTTGGTTAATCACTTTTGGACTCTTTATTATTATAAAAGTCTCAGCATGTCAATTAGGTAACATGCATCCTCACATTTTGAGGAACAACTAACTATGGCCAAAATAACAGCAAAATTAAGATCTGGATGGGGCATATCATAACAATAACTTTCCTACAAGCAGATGCCAAAGCTGTAGACTTCACGTTTATGGCTATAGGGCTTGCCCTCTATAACTTTTGGTGCTATGTAACCATGGGTTCTAGTTTCGCCTAACATGTTGCTTGGATTCATAGCACCAGCACGAGCAACCCAAAATCAAATTTTTTTTAAAAACAATATATGCTCTGTTTTGACATTATGATATACAATCTTCTTCAATTGTAAATAGCTAAGTCCTTTAGAGAGATCCAAGACCACAATCTTAAAAGTAAATTAATTTCTTCTGTGATTCCTTTTTTTAATTAAGAATTGTTTTCATGTTTCACAATGAAGATACTCAACAACAAAACAACATGCCCTAGATGAAGGAGGATTTCCCCCCATTAGTTGAAGAGCTATTTGTTGGAATCTTAAGATTTAAGTTCCATAGATGCTTCAATAAATTTTGTGACATTCATATGGTAAAGTTTGTCCCAAACAATAACCTCCTACTGAAAAGATAAATGTAAAGCAACAGTTTTAGTTTCAACCGTTATAGTGACACAAACCTCACCCCAATAATAGTTTCACCTTATCTTTTTCGTTATCAGATGTGCTCCTATAAGACAGTGCATAAACTCCATAAGCAAAGGCATATTATGTCTCCAATTAGTCCAAATCAATCTCCCACTCTTTAAATCTCTCCTGCTCTGATTTTCTAATGTCATTTCTTTGTTGCTCTAACTTCCAATTCCTTTAATCTTTAAATCCTTAACTCTTTCAGGCTCCAAATCCATCTTTTATGTCCAAAGGCATTAATCTTCTGAATCTTTGAAGATTTTAGAAATTATAGACAAGGGTTATAAGACAAAGTGGGTATTGCGGAGGACATTACTATCACCATTCTAAGCAAGAACCGTTGGTAATTATAAACCATAATGGAGAGGGAGAGAAAAGCGTTGGCCTTCCAAAATATTGTCGAATAGAAAGGCTCATGAAATTGAAAGGGCTGTTAAATATTTTATGTGAGATGTCTTTTAGTGCTAGAGATAAATAGTTACTAGGAAGCATTATCTTAGTTAATTTTTATTTACAAAAGTTTGGTGAGAAAGTCGAATGAAGTATTTGAATCTTGAAACCTAGAAGGCAGACTTTTTAGGAATTATTCAAGATGTATATCAATGTATTGAAAATATCCAAAATCAATAAATAATTATCTTTAAGCATAGATTTTCTTAGAAAAGGACAAAGCCCAACAAGTAAAACTAAGCAACGGATCCAAATCCCATACACTCCCCAACCACTAGCCCGCGGATGAGACAGACAAGATGCATGTCTTGAATCATAATGCTGCAAGAAAAGAGGCCAACGTGAGCAAAAAAAAGTGAAGCGACTACAAGCGGAGTAAGTACCAAGACCACCCGCAAACCGTCTTGAATGGCCATATAGGCCCCGGATAATCTTGAATTGAAGGAATCAAGGTTTACCTGAAATTTGACAATTAACTCGGTATGTCTAGGCGATGTAGAATCGCAAAACGGGCGTTACATAGTTATACACCATGCATTATCACATGAGAGAGAGAAGAAGCCAACTTAGGAAGAAGTTACATGAGAATTATGGATAGACATTACTAAAAAGTGTTCATTTTTGTCTGTTCTATAGGCCCTTTTCGTCTGTTTAGGGGGAACGTGGACAAATGAGGCGTAGATAGAAGTTAGATATACGTCTGTTTGTAATAGACGAATATGTGCCTCACACATTTGTCTGTTCTGTGAATAGATGAACATGATCTTCACATATTCGTCCGTTCTGCTAGAGTAGACGAATATGGTTTTGTAAAAAAAAAAAATTTATTTTGTATCCTTTCAGTTGTCCATTTTCATTTATTGAAAATCCTAAAATTCAGATAAAACCAAAACAGAGTATAACAAGAATTTAACCAAAATAATAGTAATTTAGCAGAGCCAAATCCATTCCACACAAAAAGTCCACAATTCTAATAACATCCTAAGCATGTTTTAACAATCAAAATAACCCTACACATGATACAAGAAACTTCAATACCATAAATCTTCATATCTAACCCTTTTAACCTCATGTATCATTTTGAGAATAAAACTCTTAAAGAAATTATCTTGCCAAACAATCTCGAATAGCATCAATCTCTTCATCATTGTGGGAGTTGTCATCATCAAAAATCTATAAGTTTATGAATAAGAAGATTGAATTCATTAAGATAAGAGAATTAAAGAAAAGTAACAATTCAGTTGGAAAAAGCAAATAATCACAATTAAACTAATTACTACCTTCTCAAAATTTTTAATACATTCAGATTCAATAATTTCATACATGAAACAGATAATATAATATCCGCACACTACACTTCTTGGTTGCAGATGACACTGTAAAATCAAAGTGAGTAGAAAAGATGAATATGTATTTATGAAGTAATATAATTCTTGATGACACTAAAGAATTTAAATTGAAAACACTTACTTTCGATTTGTGCCAAATAGTCTTGCTATTTTTTCCCTCACGCTTCCCACTCGGTATATAATATGTCTGCAAAGACCTATGATCAAATAGAAATGACTAGACATTAGAACAACTTAATAAAGTAGGAAAACTAAATATATGATGATAAAACTTACGTGTTGAAGACATATTTCATTTTGCCACTTGGGGACGACCTAATGAATCAAACCAGTAAATGACATTATCTATAGGGCAAGCAACACACAACGACCAATGTCCACTAGAATATAAAAAGAAACGAAACCAATAATGATTCTTTGAATATATCTATATATAAATATATAGATATAGGTACAAGCTACTTACTTTTCAATAATTGGGACAAAATAACAAGGTAAGTGGGTGTCTCCAATGATATTATTATCCACATATCTCATCTACCTATCAATAGTATCCTTCAAAGGTTGCAAAGTGGTTGGACATATGAATCCATACAAATGTCCATTTTCCGTAGAAGCGCACAAGTTGTGAAAGTAGCTATCATCAATTTGATTTGAAACAAAAATTAGTTCATACATATAAGTAAAAAATGAGCAATCAGAAAATATAAATCATAAAATAGAATCATATTATTGCCAGTTGAATCCATGCAATGTCTAGCTGATCTAGAGATAGAAAGTCCTTGAGATCCTTCTGGTCCAATTCAAAATGATATGTCATTTGCTCCCCCACAACCCCAGTGGGTATTTTTATCTTGACTTTGTTAACTGATTCATAAATATCATATAGTTGTACCAAACAGGAAAATTTAATAGTATCTTTAACGTCCTAATAGAAAAATAGAATGAACATAAGTAACATAAGTAGTATATGAAAGAAAAATCAGAAAATGTTGGTGTGTTTCGTACCATTGGAGATATGATATCAATGAGTCTTTTAGGCCATAAGATAAAATATCCTTTTGTTTGGCCTAGCTTGCCAACTTCGTCACTGGGGAATGGCACATCTGCATCTACCTCCTCTTCTCGAACAATTGTAACCGTTACCTTGACCAAGTCTGCTTGAATTTTTTGATGCTAAATTTTAAACTCTTGTATGTATTTAATGGCATTGGTAACAGCACGCAGATTTGGGTCATCTAAATAGAAAACACAAGGTTCTCTATTAGTTGGTGTGGGACTAGGGTCAAACAGAGCTGGCAGCACTTGAGGATTGAAGCTACCTTTTGTGCTTCTATAGGCTGGGAAATCCTGTGTACATGACACAAATGAAAGAATGGAATTAAATGGAAAAAATGTTGGCAAAATTCAATGAAATTAATTAAGTTGTGATTAATTTTATACCTCAGGTGTATGTTCTTCTTGTTGAAGTTGCCTAATTTGCATCCTTGAGACCAAAGATCACATCTCCTCATGAATCTTGGCCATCAGCTCATTTTTGAAGAATTGACGAACCTCATCACTGGTCATAATCTCTTGGTGAACTTGCTCTCGAGCTTTAGCTATCAGGTTAGCACTTGGGACATTTCTTCCTGTAGAGCTTTGTGAACGAAAACCAAAGATTTGAGTTGGACCAATTGTCTTTGATAACCGTCTTACTTGACCAAGATAGTCTAACTTTTTAGTTGTTGTTGCCAAGATGTCCATCCTTCCACTTGGAGTAAAAGAACCTTGATTGCTCTGCTTCTCAAGTGCGTCCTATAGCATACAAGTAATAAATGAAAAGTAATTATGATTTTAGCAGAATGTGAACACTATTTTAATTTAATTGTTTTAATTTAACTACTTACAATTTTTCCAGCAATGTCAGCAATAGTCTGATTAATATATTCATCTTTCTTCATCCTTGCATGCTTCCACGTTCCATATCAACAAGGAGGGAGGCTTAAACAACACTATTGGGGTCTGATTTTGCAATTTCTTGCATTTTCTTAAATCAGTTTCCATGATCTGTTGTTGTGCCTTTCTGTAACCCCCACGAAACATGTAATGCTGATATAAATTTTTCGATTATTTCTCTTTATTTGAAACACTTAATTTCTGCAACAAAAAAAAACAAAAATGAACTTAGTTAAATGAAATGAAACTAGTTTATATGGACAGAGTCACTGACTAGAAGCTTACGTGAAATTTAGGGTCTAACCGTGACACTACAAATTTTCTCCAAGTGCCTTTGTCAATAAAGGAGTAAATATCACATTGGTTCTCTCAAACATATATGGCCCCAGGAGTTATTAGTATTTGAATTTTTGGTAAAATAGTTAGATTGATCAATTACTCACTTAGTAAGCATGCATGATGGTTTTCTTATAAGTGTCAACAAGGTATATCCAACAAAAAAAAAATAATGGAATACAGAAGAAGGGAAGATTCATAATGTAAAACAGGATTTCTAGCAATTTTCAAAATGTACGTGCGTGTGAGGCATCAGATGGAGTTGTTTAAGATCAAAAGTAATAGTCCAATATATATGAAGCGTAACATTACAAAATTTGCTATAAGATTTAAGTTTTATTAAAAGGAGATTAATTAATAATACTTAATTAAATTTAATCTTACTGTCTAAATTATAAACCATAGTTTTGACGAAAAATATAAATATAATTTTTTTTAAAAATAATATTAGAAAATAAAAATAAAAAATAAAATATTAAAAAAATAAATATGAGGCAGTGGGTGGCACTGTGAAGTAAGAAGGGGGGGTGGTAAACCTCTCCTTGGCCGTGGCCCTTCAAAACATAATTAAAAAAAAAAAGCATCAGAGGCATTTTATTAGTGGGGTCATGTGTACCCCACTTTCAAACATTTTCCCTCTTTCTGCTTCGTCTTCATATTTCCTCTGGTCCGTCTCTTGCAAGTGAGAGCAAGTTTGAGAGAGGGTAAGAGGAAGGGAAGAGATGGTGTCTTGTGTTAGTCTCATCTAAAATATTTAGGTAAGCTATTTTCATCCTATTTTTCTATTTAGCTTCTTCTATTTATTTTTCTGAGTTTATGGTAGAAGAATAAATTTTTGGGCTTGATAGATTGTTAATATTTGAAGTTCCTAATTTACTATTATGTTATTAATGAAGCTTATGGGATTAGAATAAGAGTCTTATGACTTAGATTGTTATTTAGATAGTTGATTTGAGGAAAGATAAGTTAGGGTTTGGTTGGAAAATTGTGATTTGTGATAATAGTGATATTAATTTCAAAATTTGATCTCTTAGTTTAGTTCATTGGAGGTTATATTGAAGATTCAATACTTGAACTTTAAGGATTTTTGTTGCAATAAGAATGTTGATGATTTTTGGAGAGACTTTAACTAGTGGAAGTTGGGTGTTTGGAATAAATTGGGAAAAATGTTAAAATTTAATAATCCTAGTGAGCGAGAAGTGATTAATGGAAGAAGAAAATAGGATCATAATGATGAAATGAGGAATGGTTAATGTATGACTATTTTTTTAAGAATTAAAGTAAGCACTTTTAGGAAATTTTTGGATTATTTGGAAGGAATTACCTCATTAATAATTTTGATAAGTGGAATAGAGTTAAGAAGTTTTAAGATTTGTTATTTAGGAGGATGTTTGGAGGAATAGATGAATTATTAATTTTCTAAAATATATTTTCTTTAAGTGAGCCAATTATGGGGTTTTAATTAACAAACTATTTTAATGCTATATTAATTATTTTTTTTTATTAATATATGTTTATAAATTTATTATTAGAGAGTGTGCTTGGTTTGGATTCTTGGGTTTTAAATCCTCCCATTTTAGTTCTTGTGTCAAGAACTTAAGATAACCACTTTTTAATTTACCTTGTGTGCTTATTGATGTGATTATAAGCATGTGTTGATATTAAAAATGTTACCATCATATTTTATGGTGATTTATGTATAAAAAATGAACAATATATATATGAAAATTTATGTTTTGATAAATTTATTAGTTAAGTAGGCATGAATTATTTTATCTTGTGACTATCTTGTTGATGTTGAACGAAATTTAATTATTGAATATGAGAATACTTTTTGAATATTAGATTGTGTGGAATTGGATGGTTGAAATGCTTATGAAGATGTATTAGGTTGTGCTGAAATGTAATTGTGGGAGGTTTGATTATTTCATACCATGTGGTATAGCCACCACTTAGCACCCAGTGGCTAGCTTTAATATTCTTAGGGCCCTTGATATCACTCTTCTTTTGGCCAGATCAAGGGTCAGCCCAAGAGACATGACACATTTTCAAATTTCAAGGAAAGGGAACCAATAGTCTGGTATGGGCTTTGTACCTTTTGATCGAGTTACACCTCATTATTGGAGAGCTTGGTACAGTTTTGTTAAAGAGACAAATCCTGTTATGTGTGAATAGCCGATGGATTCTGTTAGAGGTTACAAGGAGGTTATAAGGATAGTTGATGACGTTCTGTACATGCAAGTTACTTTTGAAATTATTATATTTTTTTTCTGTAAAGATGTTTACACTATGTGTTATTTGAAATTGTACTTTGCCCGCTTAACTACTTGTAATCACCCCATGTATACTTGTTGAATTGGAATTGTGGTTACTGAGTCAATCTGACTTACCTCATGGTTATTTAATATTTTTCAGGCGAGGGTTCACGTGTTAGTCCGGAGGAGAAGTTGTCCGAGGCTTGAGTTTTTCTTTCCACTCTATATAGCCTCTGTTTTGTTATACATGCTTTGATTGATGTATATTGTCAAATTTTAGGGTCTTTTTGTTATACTTAACATATGTTTAATTTTTTCGCTGCATTCTGGACTTGGGCTATTAGGCAGAGCCCTTTTTGGATATATATATATATATATGAATGTTATTTTGGTTGCGATTGATATGGGTAGTAGTGGTAGTTATTTTGGTAGACTTCAAATGCCCTAGCCCATTCATGATTGGTTTTAGTTGTATCTTTGAGATCCTAGAGATTCATTATGGATTTCATACACACGTGAAAAATCAGTGTTGATTATTTCTTGTTACATTAATTATCTTTGACATTCTAGAATAGTGGCTACTACTGTGTTATGGATATAAATTGTTAATGACTATGGTAGATTTCTGTTTGATTAGTTTTATCCTTTCTACCATGGTTGACTTTTTAAAGTGATTAGCATGGTCTTTTATATAACTATGGTGGTTCTTAACTATATAATTTATTCCTCCTACCATAGTTACTACCTAAATGTTTTTAGCTAACTCTTTTCTATTTAATGATCTTTAAAGAATTAACTATTGTTTTGGAATTAAGTAATTGTGTGCTTGTTACGGGGGCTATTACTTGAAGCAACCTCAACATTAAGACATCATATGCCTAAACTTTTTCTCTCTTTCCAGTAAAACATTGTTCCACACAATTCAAAAATCTATGAGACTTTATAAGCTTATAAAGTGGCAAAGTGTCAAAGCATTAAGCTATTGAAAGAATGGGGAAAGAGGAAATTCAAATATCATGAGATAACAAGCCATACATACTCTCCACTCTGTTATACAATTTTTTTAAAGATGCTAAACATCTCCCCCAAAACTTATTGGAATTGAACTAAATAGGATCACTACTTACCTAATACCATACATTATTTTCATCCCCATGCTCAATTTTACAAGGACATCTTTCAACAACCATACCACTCCTCACTACCAATAATGATTCATCAATTATCTCAAGACTAGAGAAAGTCATGGTTTCTCAGGCTATATAGATTACTGTAAAATCTGGATTTTGAAAATAAACCACATGGTCTTTCAGGCTTAAATAGGGTTCAAGTAGAAATAATGTGACAAATAAGATAGAAAGGCTCAATAACATGTCCAAATCATTTTTCAAAATTGTGTAAAATCATTAAATCGCCCCAAAAGATTCTAACATAGCTTCTAGAGTTTATCAACTGAGAAAGAACATACATACCAACTTGTTCTAAAAATTTTCAATAAAAGCATTCAAATTGTCTCCCAACTTTTATGTGCAAAAAATTGTTAGAAAACAAGTTTTCCACTACAAATCAAGCATTCAAAAATATGAAGTGCAATTTCCTATTAAATATATGATCTATTCAGATGTTTTATCTTTGATCATTTATTCAATTTAGAAGATAATTAACCAATCTAGCTTACATTTCAAACAAATGACAAGAAGAAGTCCAAGTTGCCAAAATTGAAACCCATACCAAATCATCAACCAACATTCTATTGTCAAATGGCTTAAATTCTTATCTGAAAAAAGAAAAGCTTAAATTCTAATCAAATTAGAAATGTGATAAACTTCATTGAGAATGCACTTTACTCACCAAACTTGATTTCTTTTTGCATCATATTCAATCTAATGATAGACCTTCAAAGTACCTAAAACAAGTCAAACCATTAAAAACCGACAAGAGTATTTTAGGAAAGAGAATACTTATTTGTTATAAATAACTAATTTAATATTCAAAAATTAATTATCTAGCTCTTATATTGAGAATCAAATGTAGTATACAAAATAAAAGAGAAAGAATGTGACATTAAAAAAAACAATAAGTATGGCCCATAAGCTATGTTCGTCTAAAAGTATTTGACCTTTTATAGATAGTAGATATGTTTGGTAAAAGAAAATAGATATTATCTCTTATCCTTAAATATAAGACTTAGTTGAAGATTTAATCTAATTTTAAATATAAGATCTCAATATATTTTGTCTATCAAATTTACAATGTTTTCTCTAAAATATCCCTATTAATCGTAAGGAGTTCCCACTAAAGAGTAGTTCCTATGCACATGATTGATTGGGATGGTTTGAAAAAGTCAACATATATTTGTTATGAATGACTAACTTATATAATTTTTTTAATATTTCTAAATTAGTTATCTACTTTTTATATTAAGAATGGAGATAAAAATAAATAGGCAGTTGAGAGGCTGAGAACAGAGCATCAAAACCAATACCCCACAAAGGGAGATGCATTGGAGCCCTCAAAATGGACCATGCGTATTGGGCCAGTCCATTTAAGTTGAGGCTAAGTTTGCATTTTAAGGAGTGCAGAGAGAATCGGGTTTGTTTGCTCTTAATAGTACTTCTCGGTTCTTAAATATAAGACTCATTTTGTAGTGTAATGTATTGACTTCGTCTGTTTAAGTTGAAGGCTGAGTTTGCATTTTAAGGAGTAAAGAGAGAATCGGGTTTGTTTGCTCTTAATGTTACTCCTCCGGTTCTAAATATAAAACCCATTTTATAGTACAATTTACACTACAAAATGAGTCTTATATTTAGAACTGAAGGAATACTTCCTTAATTTATAAATAAGGATAAGCGGGGGTGCATAAATAAGTATCCCTGTATAGCGAACCGAGCAAAGTATCAGATAGTCCAGTTTTTTTTTTTTTTATCAGATAGTCCAGTTGTAGACCATGATATATCATGACATTTTCTTTACATATTTTCCTTTGTTTAAAGTACATATCTTAAGTTCACAAAATGTTACAAGTGTTGCTAAAATAATTTGTGTGAAATGTTGCAATTATAAACAACAAGCTTTGTTTTGTGAAATTTATGACTTGCGATGATGGAAGAAAAAGAAATAGGACAAGAATGCAGATTCAAAAACCTAAATATAAAAGACGGCTTTGCTGTATGAACATATCTATTCCCGGGAAGGTTGCAAGAAAATGAAAAATATCATGCCAAATAGTAGATTCTAGCTTGTTCCATGATCAATCCAGGGAGATGAATTTTATTCCAGTACAGGTTAATTGCAACACTTCTTCCTTAGAAGGGGAATGAATATTTGAGCGACTAATCCATGACAAGGTACCATGAAAGCAAGGTGCAAAAAAAATTAGAGTATGAGCATAATTCCATTTCCAAATAAACTGTTGCAAAGGAAATCCATGCAGGCATATAATGATGTGGCAAAAAGGAATTCTGTTCTGCTTCTTTTTAGACATGATAACACTCCATCCCTTGTCAAAAAAGATGTGAGGAGCAACAAGTGTGATCAAGGATGCAAGGACTATTTGTGTGAGAATGATTGAGGATTCAAGGACCATTTGTGTGAGAAAAGGCCATAGTTGAAAAAGTTAGAAAGCTTAAAATTTCTCCAATTACAGCTTTTGGTGGCTAAAGTCTGTTATCATGAACTGCAATATTCCTTTTATGCCATATATGCCAGATAGTATTGATGACTATGATGATACTCCTCCTGTCTTTAATATAGAACCTAATTATTGAGTTGATTTTGGTCTTAAATATAAGACCTATTTCTCATATTTATCAATTTTTCATATAGTAACCCTATGGATACTGCCTGAACTATAATCAAGTAAAAAAAGAGGGAGAATATTAAGGAGATGATTATGATGTTTTAGGAAAGACATATCATATTTCTTATAATTAACTAACTTACCTAACTTCTTAATTTAATCAAATTAGTTAAATAGATCTTATATTGAGGACCAAAAGAGTACCTTTTAACAGCACATAGGACTATGATCCAAGGTCTCTAGAACAACAGACCCAAAAGAACATAGATTATTGGAATCTAAATGATGATGACACTTAAAAATGTCACTTGAAGGAAGACTATTGTGCAATAGTTTCCATAAAAAAGTAATTGTTTGAATGAGAGTGAAATTGACCAAAGAAATTTCCAAAATGAATCAAAGGGTCCCACTCTATCTAGTTGTCATTTGGGTTTCATGCTCTCTCTCCCCTACCAATACTCTCTCTCTCTCTCTCTCTCTCTGTGTGTGTGTTTTGTCCTTGCTCTACGATAGTGACCATCTCCAACTTCATCTTCAATAATATTGGTAACCGCCAGGTCGGAGAGCTAGTGCTTGCATAAGAGCTATCCATTGCATCCCTTGGTTCATACTGAAATCGATGATATGAACTCGCCTTTTACCTTTGAAGGTTTCAAGGATGGCTTGATTAGTTTTGAAACGGGCAAATTTGAAGAATGGACTCTATAAACACATCGAAAAGAGAATGGTCAAGGTTTTTTTTTTTAAATTGAAACTGATATATAAGGCAAGCAAGTGCTTCCGCTAAGTACGTTACAACCTTACCCATAGCTCTGGCTTGCTACACCACGAAAAAGACCTGGAAAGCCCCCGGGCTCAAAAAACAGTTTTTGCACGTTTACCTTTTATAATTTATTTTTTGGACATTTCAAAATAAGTAAAAAATTCTGATTTAGCAGAAAAGCTTAAAAAGCCCACTGGGTTGGCCTTGAGTTTACATGTTTACGGGTTAGGCTTTAAAAACAAACCGTTTTTAACATAAGCGATTTCTCAAGCCCAACACTTTTATATCATGACTTATTATGGGCTAGCTCTTTAGGCGGTGTGAAATCTCCCATCTCCCCTTCCTCGTTTTTTTATTTTTAATAATTAGATTAACATATTAACAGTTCATATTTTAATTTTTAAAAAAATATTATTAAAATATTAAATTATAAATTATAAAATATATTAAAATTTAATTCTAATGTAAGTACACAAATTTTTTAAAAAAATTTATAAATAGTTCATAAAAAATTAAAAGCTAAACTAATGAAATATATTAAAAACAAAACATGTTTAAAATAAGCAGAGTTTTCAAGTTCAACACTTCTATATCACAACCAATTATGGGCCAGCTCTTTAGGCGGTTTGGAATCTCTCTTCTTTCCTTTCTATCCTCTTTTTTTCTCTTCTCTTTCTAATCATTAGATTAACATATCAATTGTTCAGATTTTAATTTTTTTAAAAAATATTATTAAAATATTAAATTATAAAAATAAATAAATAATAAATTACAAACTATATTAAAATTCAATTCTAATAGTTTGCAAATGCACTAAATATTTTTTTAAAAAAATTTATAAATAGTTTATAAAAATTTAAAATCTGAACTGTTGAAATATGTTAATCTAAGTGTTAAGAGAAAAAGAGAAGGAAAGAGAATGGGAAGAGGAGAGAAGAGGTTCCGAACTGGCTCTTTAGAACCATGCTGGTTCATATCAACAGCAATAGATGTGTAATCCAAACACAAATGTTGTTGCATCTTTGTTGTTGTTTCATGCTATGGGAATTTTGGAATCAAATTGAGAGGGAATGTCGCACAGAAATGAAGGACGCCAATGACCACCCGTGTTGGTTGTTATAAAATGGATGAAGCAAATTAAAGAAAGAAACGACCGTGAAAGAGCCGACGAAGTCAAAATTAAAATTGAATTTGAAAACGGAAATAATGACGATGATAATGATGTTACATAGAGGAGGAGGTCTGAGTATGAAATCATTATTATGGGTAGAGACGAAATAAATAAAAAAAATTATTTTGCAATCATACATAAGTAATTATATAATAACTAAAAAGTCTCATAACGAGTAACATGATAATGGTAACATTCGGTGCATGAAATAGACAATAAATCATAACATATTAACGACTAGGTTTTATGACTATATTCCTTCTTTTTTTTTTTACTAGACACAGGTATCTTTATATAGAAGAAAATCATATTCAAAACACTATCAGATACTAAATGTAAGCATATCTCTTAGTAGAAATTCAAATTTTAATTCGACACGTGGTGAGAGACTAACTTTTTTCACTAGATCCAACTTCTGTTTGTTTCTTTATTTATATTTTATTTTCATCCGTCACTTCCATTCCCTCCTCACTCCCTGCTCCCCTCTCTTTCTTCCACGTTTTTGTTTTTCAAAAAGCAACTTTTTGGCCCAAAAAAAATTTGATTACCCTTTACTATCCATGACTATAATAGTGAAAAAACAAACAGACAAACAAAAGGAAAAAAAATTAGAGACAAGGAGTTGGAGGAACTAATGTTTATTGGAGATGATGTTAAAAGGTGTGATTATTTATAAGACCAAATAACAAAATATAAATTTAAAAATACTAAAGTACCCCTGCCCAACTCTCCTACCTTTTCTCTGAACATTAATTTTTCAATTTTAAATTTAACTTCTTAATTCAATTTAATTATTAAATCTTCAATAACCGTAGTTAGCAAATGGTTTGAGTCCTCATAAGATCATTAATAATGCTAGTGATAATATTCGGATATTAGTTTTGAAACTCCTCAAATTGATGTGATTCATTATGTTAGGGCATCAAATATTCCATTGGATGAACTATATGATTTATTAGTATTTTGTTGTTGTTGGTATGTTGCTATTATATGTTGGTATTTCAAAAAAACTATTGAATTGCCCTGTTACTATTTATCTGGTTCATTACAGAAAATCTTCTTTTCTATGAATTACTACATAGGGAAATAAAAAAACTCATTATGATCCTTTTCCTTTTTTATTATTAATTATTAATTATTGATTCATTAATTAAATTTAAGTATGCTCCACAAATATCAAGCTGTTGTCGTGATTTATCAAGGAATTCAAAATTTTAAAGATTTTTATCCATGAAAATTTATTACTCCTCCGATTCAAAATAAAACCATCAAACCTTTGAAAAAATTTAGTTTTTTTAATAAATACCAATTTGAATTTATCTTATCATTTAATTTTTTTTTTCATTTTTACCCATAATTAATTATATATTTCCATTATCTCTTTCTTTTGGTTCATTGTCTCTCATTTCCACTTATTCTCTCTCACCTACCCTTTTCATAAATAAACTTGTTTTAGAAAAATAAGTTGCACTTTTTACATATTTATTGCATTTAATTAATTTTAACTAAATTTTTTAATTATGTAATTTAGTTATTTGATATTTATATTTTGAATCGGACAGAGTATATGCTAAAATATTCAAGGAACTATTGGGTTTTTTTTAGAGAATTAAAATTTTAAATGCTTATAATAATAAAATTGGATGCTATTTCAAAAATATTTCTTTGATAATGGATACTAGATAAAAACTTGAGTAAAATATTCTAATTATTTTTCTATTTTGCTTAATTATGCAAACCCTTCCTCTATTTTGATAATATACATTTTAGGCTAAACAATTGACACCATTAAAAAATATTCTAAAAAAATTCTTTAAGTATATTTTCTAATTAAAAATAATATTAAAATAAATTTTGTTTATTACTTTACTCCTTATTATATTAAATCTCTAGTTTATCTTTTAATATTAATATTTATTAATAATCCATTTAATATTTTTACTAAATTTACACGTAAATTTGTAATTTAATTGAAAATACACATATATAATTACATAACATTTTCAGCTAATATATATTTAAAAAATTATATCATAAGTAATTTTCAATGAATAAACGAGATTAAATGTAACATCATCGTTTTTATTTCTAGTATTTGTATAATTTTAGGAAGACATTGATACTTAGTAAATGATATTTATTCTCTAATTAATTAAGTAAAGAGAATTTTTAAAAAATAAGATTTATGAAAAATAGTGAACGAAATTATTAAATAAAAATAATTGGAAATGAAAAGGAGGGTCTTAAAATGCAATTTTTCCTTGTTTTGATATGGGGTCTTTAACTTAGATTTACTCAAAATGTTATTTTTTCCAATGTCGGGGGTGGAAACAAGCTAGGTCGTCTGTTAGGGGTCTATGGCTTGACTTGCATTTAGTCTGGCTTGATCTGGTCTAACCTGTTATCCAAAAAAAGCAGGCTTAGGCCTGTTTAAAGGCTTGCTTAACTTAATAGGCTAGGCTTTGGTTTTTTGAAAAGCCTGTTGTAAATTTATAATTATAATATATGAGAAAATTAGTTAATGGTACTATTATTAATATGCTCTTTTAATTTATTTTTTAATTTTAATATATAGTTAATAGCTTAATGCTTCCTTGGCTTTTGTAGTTTAGTTGCCAAGTGAAAATAAACATATAATTTAAAATAATAATATCAATAACTAATGTGTTCTTTAAATTTTAAAAATATAAATAAAATAGGAAAGAAAAATTTTGTTTCAAGAATGATAAGTTAATCTCATTGTAAAGTTAATATTTTTTTCCCTCTATTTATTTACCTTGATTTTAATTTTTCATTTTGTACTTAAACATAATCTTGTTTCAAATTTTAACATAAAATTACAATTAGTTTTGAATAATATCCTTGTAAATTGTAATTAAGATTTAAAATAGGACTTATAACACTAAAATTTAAATAAAAAATAAGACTAAAAAATTAATTATAATGTACACTTTTTTTAATCTTAGCTTTTTTTTAAAAAAAATATCCTTATGTAATTTGAATTTTTTTAAAAATACAGGCTTTTCAACATGCTTCTGACCAGACCAGGTCTTTATACAAGCTAGGCTCATACTGAAAAATAAACCTGTAACAGGCCACAGGACAGGCTCAGGTCGATAAGCTATAAAAGAGGCCTGATTTGGCCTGGCCTGTTTCCAACCTTAATCGTCGAGGTTAGAGAATGTCATATTTCTCATCCTCTTCAACCGTAGCGCACTGCCTTTCTCCTTTCAATGTAGAGTTTTAACTTTGTAGATTATTTTGATAAACCAATAGACTTCATTAAAATTTCTTCATAAAATTATTCTACTCAATTAGATATATCTAATGGTAGTAGTTTTGTGCGAGAAATTTTTAGTTCTAGGATTTAGAGCAAGTGTTGAGTTTTGGTGATAGATGACCATAATATTGTAGAGCTATTTTAGTAGATAATTTCTATTAGTTTAATTATATTTGTTGGTTGACCTAATATTTTTAAATTAACTATTTTTGTTAAACAGATATTTATTTGTGGGAAATATGATATTTCTATTATGGAACTTCTGATTAAATTATTTACATTGAATTCTAATGGTTTATTTTTTAGATTTAAACTTGAGATAGGACTTTTAATTTTAAATATGATAACATATTTTAAAAATTTGAGAAATTTTTATTAAAGCAAATATTTTGGAAGATTTAAATGAAACATATGGATGGTTTGGATATTATAATTTTGCGCTAAAATATTTAGTTATGGGATATAAGAGGTATGGGATTTTAGCATAGAATTAGAAACTTTAACTTATATATATGTGCTCAAGTAATTAATTAACTAACTTGTGTATTGATATATATATATAAATATATCGGTTGTGTAGATTAAATTATTGGATTGTTAGTTTGAATACAGGGTTAATGTTATGGTAATCCTTTTTTTTAGTGGGCGAGAGGTAGGGATGCACAAAGACCAGACTGGACCGGGTCAAGCATCAGTTTGAAGTCTAGTCTGAAAAAGCATCAGGTTGGACATTTTGGTTTGCAGTCTAGTCCAGTCTGGTTAGGACCGAGACCAGGATCGAGTTGGACTTAGTCCAACGGGTTACTAGACTGGCCCAGGTTGATGTTCTTTTTTTTTAAAAAAAAAAAACTTCATTTTATATGTGCTTTGGTGCTTTTTTTATAAAAAAATATTTTTACAGCATATTCTGCTACTTTGTTCCAAATGTTCTAAAGTATATTGAGCTTTTTGATTAAATAAATAGAGCTTTCCATTCTTTTTACTTATCTAAAATTAAATAAACGTAGCTATTCCTGGGAAGATGACATTCTTACATGATCTACATATCACAAAATAAATAAGATCATATTTAATATTGACAACATTTAGCGGAAAAAAATAAAAGAACAAACAAAAAAAATCAAATAACCCAATTTTAATACTAAACTTTCCTTTAAATCATCATCGGTCATTAAAGCAACAGACTGAAAGGGAACAGTATGTTAAGTTCAAGAAATTGACTGCTTGTTGGGTTGGGCTCAAATTTAATATATCCATTAAATGATTAATCACATATAGATGTTTAAAAAAAACAAAAAAAAGTTGCCTGGACCGAGTTACACCACATGATCTGACACATCAGTCCCTAACCCAATCTTACCCGGTATTTTAGTTTGACCCGATTGGTCCTGTCTTCTCATCGGGCTACTTTTTTAAGACCCGGTCGGACCGGGTTTGTACTGGTTAGACTGGGTTGACCAAGTTTCAGACTTTTTGTGCAGCCCTAGCAAGAGGTAACCACTTTCCACTTGTTATGCATGCTTGTATGTTGTTTGTGATTGATTTTAAATTATATGGGATTTATGAAATATTATTGAATTATGATATGAGCTATGAAACTATGTTGTTATTGAAACTATCTTGTGGGACTTTTTTTATAAAAAAAATATGACTATGATGATTTTATGTGTTTAGGGATCATTGGGAATTGTAAATTCGAATTAATTTTGGCATGTTGATGATTTATTATGAATATAATCTTTTGAGTATTGATATGAGAGGGGTGGCGGATGTTGATGATGGGAATTACACCAAAGAGGATATAAGGGGGTGAATCATGTACATTTGAGGATATAAGGTGGTGGAGTTATCAGATGTATAGTGATTGGTCCTTTAGCCCAATCACTCATTGTAGGGTATTGGCACCCCCACTAGTGGACTAAAGAGGAAACTCATGGTCCGGTCTTGTGCTCTGTAGATTTTGACCAGTCCATATCACTAGATCGGTGAGCTTATTTAATTATCGGTCACATTGATGAAAATTAGCCTATGGGTTCAGTCATAAGATACAATGTAGGTGGATATAAGGGAGGTGAGAGTTGTATATATTATACTTTGTTATATGCTCTGTTAATCTGAAAATTGTTTGAATACTGTGAATGTGTAATTGTACCACTTGACACCTCATGATTACTTACTTGTATACATGATAAGTTGGATTGTTGGTTATTGAGGCTTTGGTCTTAACCCCTTGATTTAACACTTTTTCCAGGTGACAGCTCCCGTGTTGGTCCATCATAGAAGATTCTAAAAGTTTGGGCTACCACTGCAAATTGTAGCACTTTCACTTTTTTTATTTGTGTTGAATAGATGTATATTGCCATACTAGTACACTTTTCACATACTCTGATTTGTTTCAAGACTGGTTGTAATGACTTTGTACTTTTGATTAATTGTTACTGGATTGTATGTTGGTAGAAGGCCAGAGGCTTCTAAGTATTTGCATGTGGTTTTTTTGTGAGTTGTAGATTCATAATGATCTTTGATACTAGATGACTTTTGGTTTTAGAAAGTTATGAAAGACATTATTCAGTAACGTTGTGTTATGGGCTCATGGTTAAGTATGACATTATGAGTTTCATAATACCCAAAGTCCCATTTATTGTATGGGGATAGCCTAGTAGGCCTTCGGTTTCGTTTCATATCAAAAAAAAAATCCCATTTATTGTGAATATCAGTTTGCATGCGGTTAATTTAGAAAAACTCTTTTAATCATGATAGATATATTTATGGATTGATTTAACTTTTTTATTTCATTGTTAACTTTTCTTGTGATTCAAATTGCTTATATAACCATGGTAGTGTTTTTAAATGTTTTACCAAATTTCTTTTCTATCATGGCTAACTTTTCAATATTGATTAATTTAAAGGTTTAGAAGTTCCATTGTTACATTAAACATTTAAATCTATTGTAAAATAAAAACTTGTATTTATAAAATTAATTAAATTTATAATATGGTAATTGATTTAATAGTATAACCAAAAAATTAAAATATGTATTAAAATTATTTTTAATTTCAAATAAAGATATATCATATGTGATTAAATAATAATTATTAAGTAATATTAAGGTCGGCATTTTGGTCAAAATAATGGATAAACAAAGATCAGCTTCTAGTCTCATAATATTTTATATTTAATTTGAAAATGCAAGCTTTTATATCTTTTACTTTTAAGTGGGAAGCGTTCAATGAGTGCGGAGGAGCTCCATGGTGGTAGCGGTAATATCCGGGAGTATTCATGGGAAAGAATGGAGACGGAAAGGTTCTGTCTCAGTGACATCTCTGGACGGGGACAGGATAAGAAACATCTGTGTATAAAATGTGTTCGCATAGAAAAACAAAAACGAATTGGAAATGAAATCCGATGAATATGATTTAACATGTTCACATTTTAAAACGAGTAGTGTGGGCTAGTAGCTTGGGTTGGAAAAGCACCCTGTATGAAAACGAGTTGGCCCAATCGAAACCATTATATATCTAACCTGATATGGGCCAACCTATATTCCTGGCAACCAAAAAAGGGCCAACCAATACGTTTTCCTCTTTTCCATAGCCCAAGATTAGCTCTTGGTCTCCAATGGGGACTGATTCTAACTAAAGAAATTAATCTCCCACAATGTGATAAGCCAAAATTTGAATTTTTGCTAGAATAGATGCTCATATTTAGTGTGTGTATTGAAAAAAGTTGCTTACAATAAGAGGATACATGTTCTTAGCTAAAAATAAAAGAGACCAGCTTCCAGTCTCATAATATTTTATATTTTATATTCAATTTAAAAATGAAAACTTTTTTATTCTTTATTTTCCTTTTTTTTTAAGTAAAATGACAATTATATTCACCCAACAAATGTCACACATTAAAAAGGCCCCCAACTCTAATGACTTACAGTCACAGTAAGGAGGCTGAACAAAACACAAGCACACAAAAAAGGGGGGAACAAAGAACATTCAAGTTTATAGGGTTTGATTGAAGGCCCAAACAAATGTCACTTGCCAAGAGTCATGACCCGAGTCTTTCCACCAAGCAAAACTCGATTTGCTTCGACATGAATAGATGATTTCATGGTGCAGTAGTCAATTGAGAAGCCAAGCATGCAGGACCCAACAAGGAATGCCACCAAGAAGCATCATGATAGCCAGATGCTTCACGGCAGGTACACCAATAATGTTTGAGTGAAGCCAAAGAAAATCACTAGACATGCCATAGGCCTGTAGACCAGTCAGAAGTGAGAACTTGAACGAACCAAATGAGAACAACAAAATGCAACTTGCAACATAAAAGCAACAAAAGATGGCCCAAAAAAAAAAAGATAACTTGAGTAGCCTAAGTATGGAGAAGACAACCACGCCACCACCTATTTCATGGTTATCTCTGGCCGCAAAAAATGAAGGTCAGTCGCTTCTTGCATCCGTTGGTCGCAGCGTTGATTGAATTCCCCCTGTGACAACCTCCCGTCCATGAAATTGGCCATTGCTGAAAATGTTCCTCAAAGAGCTAATATTATCTAGACCTTCAAGAATCAAGATGTCCCCATAGTCTTGCAACCTCAATTCCATCCATTACTGTGATGTGGAATCTCTTATGCTCCATGATGTTAAAACCAGAACTGAGGAGAATGGTGCAGAATAATGTGAATCACCGTCTTCTCACTTTTGGTAAATAGTAACAGCTATGGATGCCCTCTATCGTGATCTATAAACTAGAATTAAAGTAGTTTGATTTTTTCTCTTACTAGAGCGACTGACCTTATAATTACTAAAAAGTCCTAATAATAAATAAGCAGTTGTTATTTATTACTCTGAAACTTGTCATTGTGAGTTATTCTATTATCGCTATGATTTTTTAGTAATTATGTTACTTTATTGCAATTCTCCCAACAATAAACTATAGTTACCTTGCTCTCCATGATAGAGTTAGTGACACTGATGGCAGGGAACAAGAGACTTCCATTAGCTTGCAGCTAGAAAAGCCTCCTGGCATTATGGGTGGCCGTTACACACACTAAAAAAAATTGATTTTTAGTGACAACTTAGGTCAAAAAGTCATCGTAAAAAGTTTTCAATGATAATAAAAAATCATCACCAAGTTATTGCGGTACAGTCGTTGAAATTTATTAACAGCGACAAATGAGTAGCCGTTAAAAGTATAGTTTTAGTGACAACTTTTGTCGTCGCTAAAAGACCCTTTATTTGATGATATACCAATTTTATGGACTGTGGTTGGGTGTTTAAGAATAAGATTACCAAAAAAGAAGCTTAAACATTACATTCGAGGAGATTGTAGATGAAATGGATGAATATGTTCATGGGCACCATTACTTATTTTAAAAATGTTGGAGAGACGAATGAAACTGCTACAACTTCGAATTAAATTGCTCCATGATTTATTACTTACTTTAAAAATTTTATTTTACAGGATACTGTGACTTACTTTAATTAGTAAATAAAATTCCATAACAGTTTTAATTCAAATAATCTAACCCTTTCGACTATTATTAGTCACATTTGGCTTCAAATTTTTTAGTTGAAGTGCTGTATTTTTATAATTCTCATGCATTATGAATTAATATAGGACTTACTATTTAAAGTTATTTTATGTTGAATTATAAAAACACCTTGTGCAATGCAGTTTCTTGAGAATGTGAGCTGGGTGCAAATAGCTATAATTAGACCTATCTTAGAGGAGTTGAGATCAAAGAAGGAGCACCAAATCAAAGAAAATAGGAAGTTAACGGTGAAGAGGTTAGAGCAAATGAAGTCACATCTTCAAGAACTTTAGAGCAAGAAACAAAAAACCAAACCGGATATTAAACCAGTTGAGATATTGGTTTAAGGGTTAGTGGGTCAGATCGGGATCAAACCAAAGTTAGACCAGTAATAATTAAAATAATATAATTTAGTTAAAATTGATTAAAATATTCATATTCTAATTATAAAAAATAATATTTAATTTTTAAATAGGTAATCGTGTTACAAAATATTTATGTATATAAATGATTTTTATTTCCCTTTTTTATTTTTTTCTTTGTTCTTTCTTATTACCGAATGGGATCTTCCTTTTTCTTTTTAAAATTTTTTTACCATTTCTTTTCTCTTCCTCTTTCTTCTCTCTCCCACGTGCACTCCTCTTTTTTTTCATTTTCTTCCCTATATCGCCCATCACAAAGCAGTTTTTCTTTCTTCTTTTTGCCTTGGACAGTGAACAAGCAGTAGAATAGGCTATCAGCTGTAAGTCTTGCCTCATTGAGCATGCATTATCATTTTCCCTTCCCTCTCAAATTGCTTCTGCCTTCTTCACTTCTCTTTTTTTCTCAAACGGAGAAACAACAAACTCTAGCACCATTTTTTCTCTATACACTTCATCCATCCATCCATCCTACTCCCTCTATTATATTTTTGCTTGTCTTCTGGTTTTTTGTGGGTATGCTTCAAAGTGGCGCAAACAAAGTTCTATCTTCCTCCACCTTTGTGATCTACTCTATTTACCACTTGTCTCTGTATTATTCATCGTCTCTGTGAACGGTGAGGCGCCTAGCAAAAGGTGAGAGCAAGAAAGAAGGGGGGAAAAAACCGACAAGCCCAGTCAAACCAGCAGTTTGCCCAGTTTTTACCGGTTTTTTCTAGTTCATTCCGAGTCATGCTAGGTTGATTAAGGGCCGGTTTTTAAGCTAAACAGAACCGAACCTCAGACCGGTCCATCAATTTTCTAGTTGATCCAATCGGTTCAGTCCGGTCCGATTTTTTTCTCTTTGCTTTAGAGTGAAAAAGGCCTACCATGAGGCATTCTAAATAAACTATTTGTAATTACTCAAGTTATGTTTTCTTAGTATTGCTTCCTTTATTTCTATGTGCAGATTGTAAAGAAACGAGTATAAAGAGTATGAAGTGTCATTAATGATCAATAAGATACAACAACCCTCTTAGGGTTAACCAAATCCCTCACTTGAGAGATTAACTAACAACCCGAAAACCATTTAAGGAGGGAGACCCAATTTATCCTCCCTCTCATTAGTGAGGATGACACATCCTACACCTATTACAACATCACATTAAATCCCTTTATACAGAGCCTATTTTAATTAGCTAATGACACTATTACCTTTTCTAACATGTCCTCTCAAGTTGAACACCTGTTAACTAAAGTGATCAACTTGACAACACAAACCAAGGAGGCCAGGAGAATTAAAACTACAATGATTTTAAACTCATGAACAAAACTTGCATGAAGACATCTTTCTCTTTGACTTTCAAACCAATTACAAAGGGAATGACAATTACTGTACTCATCTTCATCAACTCGGCTTCTATATGATCATGATGCAGCCTTGGGTATATGAGAGCATCCACAGCTTCAATCAATTACTCCTCCTATCCCTGTCTTTTTATGTGGGTCCGCCAAACAAATTATGAAGATCTCAAATTGAATTTGATAGGTGAGGAGAACGCAATATAACACGTGCCCTTGAATTAACAGCACGTAATCACCTCCATGTCCTCCTCGTGCTGCCCCTGACCTACATTTGACCGTGGAATCACCAAACTTCTCTTCTCGATGATGTCCTCTGTGGGATCCCAAGAATCTGCATGTTCCATGGTGGACTAAAACAAGCTGCAGCCTTCTTCTATTTCAATCTTCACCTCCTCAAGTATATAATTATCATGCAGGGTTCAATTCTCAATCCGCCACCCCATATCCATCTTGATCATCATGTGTCTTAAGAGCCTTGCTCATACAAGTGCCCATTCTTTGCTACAGAATCACCTGAAGAAGAGGAATCGTTACTTGAACTTTTGGAACTACTAGAAGTACTAGCTACATGACCTCCCATCACATTTGGCTTCATCAAGCCCCAACAACATAAATAAATGGAGGGGCGTTGAAATAACATTTACTTCTTGAAATCTATAATACTCCAAGTGAAAATTTAGAACAGATCAACTGTGCACCTCTATTTAAATGAGCAACAAGTTGAAAGCAGTCTAATGAAAGTAACATCGTCAAGGGTTGCTGCTGTTTCTATTATCTTCTCCAAATGCAAAAACATATTCTATCCCCTTCCCCAACTCAAGTGCTTGTGAATCCGTACATGAAGATAAAACTGAAAAACATTGTGATTTCATCTAGGCGAATTCTCATAATCTGAATCTGCTGTTGCAGAATGACAACTCTTGTACCAAAAAATTGATCTAGCTTATGTAACTGTTGCTAGCAAGTGAAGAAACACAATCAGGAAACCATTAAGCGAACAGGGAAGAACAATATTGTGAACGACCTGAATTCAATCAAGAATTTCACAGCCCATCATCCAATCATGTCCTGGCACTAACCACGAGAATCTGATAACTCTTCCACGGCAAGCATAGTAGGAAAAATGGGCAGAAGTTGGCACACAGATAGAACCTCTATTTAGATCGGCAATAATCAAGCTTTGCGAAAGGACTTATGCTTCTCCTTTTCTTTCTTCAATATCCTTGTCGCTCTATAGCTGCGGTGAAGATGAATGGAATAGCAGAGACGTGAAAGGCAGATCTTGCAGTGGCAAAGTCAAGTGGTTGACGGCAAAGAGAGTGACATGCAAAAAATACTTGTAATTGTGACGCAAGCATCGATTCAGAAGATCAAGAACCATAGGGTAGAGAAACGCCGGAGTCTTGAACACCTTGGTCTACCGAATGCTTCAACCATGATCCATCCCCCCTGACACGGATATTTACTGACGATTGAATGTGGGAGGCGATTAGGGCAGAGATGATCGTGGTCGCCGGTCGGAGAGATGGTGAACCGAAGGACAAAGACTCCCAATCTTCCAAACACAGCAACGACGTCGTTGCGATTGAACTGGGTGGTGCTTCAAGATCTGAACTATGGTGAGAATTCAAGAATCATTTTCATGGGCTTCAGTATTTGTGGCCCAGAGAGGACCTGGGCGGGATACCATGTAAAGAAGCAAGGATAAAAAGTTCGAAGTGTCGTTAATGATCAACAAGATACAATAATCTTCTTAAGATTAACCAAATCTCTCACTTAAGAGATTAATCAACAACCCAAGACTATTGGAATTAAGGAGAGAGGCCCAAGTTTTAACACTTATTGGTGAGGATAACACATTCTATGCCCACTGCAACATCACATTAAACCCTTTTATATAGAGTCTATTTCAGTTAGCTAATAACACTATTACCCTTTTTAACACATATTTTGTTCCTGATTGTTATCTAATGATTTGTAGTTGAATCAGGTTAAAATTGTTATTTCCCGCATTCATAATGATTTATTGGCATGTTTTAACACTTAAAAAAAAATAATATTGAATGCATGAATGTTAACATATTTACAAATTCATGCATCATCTTACAAGTTATTATTAGTTCAGAGCACTTGGGACCTTGCATAGCTTGATCCTTTTAAATCAATAATCCATGGTATTGTTTAAATTCATTCGTTTAATGAATGAGTCCAAGTAAAATATTGGAGAAAGCTTTGATACTTAAATTTATATATTTAAATATAATTTTAATTCAATCAAATTAGACCAAATGGCCTTTATTATTTGGGAAAACTACATAGTCCACAAAAATATTTTTGGAAAAAATTTATATATTTCATATGCTGCAAAAAAGGACATTCCATTCGCACCCATATGTCGCATATGCATTTTTTTTAGCTACTTTTGTAATATGCATACGTGTGTATATCTTAAGTTTAATTCTTAGCTTATTTCTCGTTGCCCCATGAATGTTATCTTATTCACACCTGCACATTGTGCGGGTTCTGTACTAATTATTAGTAATAACTTAATTTAATAAGACCTATTAGTGATTAATTTTCTTAATTAATTTTCTTTTACGATAATTGTCTATAATTTCCCCCACTTTAACTAATGGGCAGTTGGTTAAAGCAAAATATGTTAATGCTAATGAAGCTTCAACTTGTTTGGATTGTTTGTCCCCGAAAAACAAAAAAAACTTGTTTGAATTAATGTTAGTAAAAATTATTTTTATTTAACTGACTTTTACAAATTGAAGTTTGAGTAATGTGGTTTAGGTTTAGATATAATTTTTTATTAAAAAAATATGTTTGGCTTTGAGTGTGTTTGAATTAACCTTAGAAAAAATAATTTTTATTGCAACAGTTGCATATTGAAGTTTAAGTCTTTTCCTTCAACTTATTCTTTTTTTTGGGCCGCCCTTTTGGGGGGGGGGGGGGAGTGTAGTTTCGGACTTTCAAAGGCCAGTCCAACAGAGGGAGGCCTTTAATGGCCGTGACGATTGTTGCAACCACAACATATCCATAAACAAGCACCATCTTTGTGGGATCTCTTGACGTTGTAGATTTAATTTAGAAAGTCAAAACCTAAACGTTTTCTTTTAAAATTTCAGGTTGAAACCTTCATTGGAAAAAATCATAAAATTTATTTTTCTGTTTTACATATTTATAAATAAAAATATCAGAATAATTAAAATAAAATAAAATTTTGAACCTGTAAATTAATGCTGCTAATGTTTTTTGCGCTTTAGAATGACATATCTTCAATGACTCCAAATTAGCTCCAGCCTGCACACCGTACCTTCATGGTCAACCATCCCTCTACTTTGATGAAAAATAAGGAACGAACTAAACTTGGACACGTGCATATTCCCTGCGGGATCAACTTTAAGAAAATAGAAGCATGAAATAAAAATACAACACCAAATTTACACTGAATCTAACCATGTTTTGTCAAAAATAACCCACCAAAATGATAAACTTAAGCTACAAAATCATAAATTTGTCAGACGAATTCTCTGTAAGATCAGCCCACCAAGTAAAGTCTACCATGCTCGTAACTTATGCATGTTGCTCACATGAAATCCACTTCACTTATGAACCATTTTGACCACTGTAAGAACCATCAAATTTTTGGGACTCATTTAATGTTAAAGCTGCTTAGTAAACAGCAGGTACCAATAAATAGGTATGTGCCGGAACAACTTTTATGAAACACATAAGAAAGCCAAGGAAGCATTACCAACAACCACACATGTAGACATGACTATAATTATCACACCTCATTGATGATAAGATCATCCGTATAAATTAATTCTTAATATCTGTGAATAATATCATTGAGAACAAATCAAAACTGAAAATAATAATTGTGCACAGATAGATATGAGAACACCAATCAATGTCTCTGACAAATAATGGAGCCCAGTAAAAGAAATATTCAAATTGAATCATCAAATAGTAAAGGACCAGATACCTCAATGCCATTGATTTGTAAGGTTCATAGAATTCTTCAAAGTGATAGCATATTTGCTTGTTCTTAATCTTAATGTCCCCATAATATCAAGTGCGAGTATCAGTTACTTGTCTTCCATATAATTTAATGGATGGTATTACTATTTACATGAAGAACAAGAAATTTAATTGATTGAAGCCAAAATAAACTCTAAAAGCAAGTAACCACCCATGTAACAGAAATGGAAGAACAAACTTTCTCGTCAAATAATATGACCTAAATATTAACACCCACCAAACAAAAACGAGATGGAGTAAGACGCTTTCAGCTTATCACACCAACATAATTGAATTAGTAGGAAAGAAGGAAAACCACCTGTGTAGAGATGTTGAGCTATAGCCAATGAATCTCATTAGAGAATGCCATTAAATCTGAGACTGATCCAGCGAACTTCTAACATGTACAAGAGAAAAAGATTAACTTTTGTAACATGCAAAATTAACTTTCCTGATAATATGCTAAATATAGTGTATTGCAGCAGCTAATTGCGATTGATAGTTGCACATGGTCAACACCTATAGTCAAAACAGCAGTGTCTTCAACCATGATAGTAATGAGTTCTTTTAGCATGCTCATTCTGTGGCCAAAAAAATGGCAGCAATAATAAGAATATAAAATCAAGTGAATATGAAATTTTCTATTCAAAGCATCTCTGCTTCAAATCTGTTATGCTTCAGGAAAAGTCCAAGAAAACTTGTATATGCAAACCACATGAATTTTTTTAACCTGAGCAAACCACGTGAATTAAATAAATGCTGTACAGCTTCAAGTTCAACTCACAGAAAACTAAAATCCCATGAGCTGTAGTATTGAGTTTAATCTACTGTGTAATATAACCCAGAGCAATTTTGTTTTAAGTACAACTCTAAAGTGTATTCTTATACAAAAACATATTTACATGAGAAGCCTTATGATGGATCCTTATTTTTGTAATAAAACTTTTACCTGATTCAGGTAGTGGAGAACTGAATGATAGACATCCCTTCGACAATAACATAGGACAACTGCAGTCTTCCTCCTCTGCTACTACCTTCGTACTCAGGCAGATTGTGTATTTGCTTTTGAGCTGGCTGATAAGTTCTAAGCATGGCCTCCATGAAAAAGGATGTCGCATGTAGGCAATCCCAACGATATACGTCGGATCTTATGAGTCAGTCTTTGTGTCTTATCACTATAGTGTTCAATGAAAGATCACCGTCCAGCAGGTCCATAAAAATGATTTTGTTGTCTCTAACATATGAAAATACCAAACTTTAAATTGTATTAATTTCTTATGACTCAATTGGCTATAAGTAAATGTCAATATTGCAGCATACCATATTATTCTCACCACAATGTGCCTCATGATGTAAATCCTCTGCGGAGCATATAACTCACCAATTAAACCAATATCATTACTTATTTCATCTAAACAGTTGTGCAAAATCACATAACTTCATCACTCAAATTCAGTTTTTCCCTTCTCTCGTCATGAGAAAGATGATCGACTCTTTCCCAAGCCGGCCTTCGTCTAACTCTAATATTTGACTTTAATATCTCAATATAATCTGAAGTTCATATAAGAGCCTATCACTTACATAATTTCAAAATTCCAGACGACTATTACTTAAAACACCAACAACTCAACAATATAACTTACTTTACCAAATATCAAATAATATAACTAAACCTTTTTACTTCATCACCCAGACTCAATTTTTTTCCACAACTGTACTGAATAAATGATCATTATTACCCCATATTGTCTGCAAAAATTCTTAGGCCGAATAATCTCTTCATTGGCATCTTCTTCACCGGCGTGCCATCACCATCACCAAGTCAGCCAACATAGAACCCCAATAAGACATGCCCAAAAAAGAAAAAAGACAAAATCAAAAGTATGAGCAAAGAACCAGACCCAATAAATAAATCTTGTATAAAAAATGAAAAGAGAAAGCAGGAAAGAGGCCGAGAAAAAGAGGAAAGCAAAGGGAAGAGAATGGGTCGCCATACACAGCTGCTAATAAATCCATCAAAGAGAAGGTCATAGAATCGGAAGAACAAAAAGGTTGTTTGGAGCCCCTGAGTTTGAACTTGAAGGGGGAAGGAAACAGATATTGACCTTGCAGATGAAGGGGAAGAGATCTGAGAGACCAAAAAGAGAAGAAGAAATAGTGAAAAGAAGATGGAGGAAGAAATACATACCAGCTACCGAGATGAATGTTGTTGGTGTTTTATGCAAGAGGTACTCAACGCAGTTTGAAATGGAAGGGACATCACGGACAAAGTGGGGGAGGAAGATTTGCTCATCCGTGGATTCCCGACCCCCGCCTCTTCTCTCCCATCCATGTTCCCCGTAGGGTGTGCAAAAAAGCTGGTGGTTTGATCCAGTCAAGTACAACGTGAAGCGGTCCTCTCCAAGTTACTTCAGTCTAAATAAACTATATAGTAAAATTAGGGGTTAAGGTGCACCCAGCACCCCCATATATTTAGCCATATATTTAGCCAAGTGTACCCAGTGGCCTGAAGTAATTTGTGGTGCAAATTTACCCTCAAAGTAATTAAATTGGTGTACTGGTATCCCACCCTAACAGAGCTGTTACGTTGACCGTGAAACTGATGAGTCAGCAGAAATTTGACCCCAAAAATCTGACGTGGCATGCCTCCTAAGCGGGTGACGTGGCTTTTGTTTTTAATTCCTCTGTTTTCTCTCAATATTATCTCTGGAAAAAACTTGTTAGTCCCATAAAATTTCCAGCATTTACTGAACAGAGGAAAGAAAGTAGCGGCAGACGGAAAACTTCATTAGGGTTTCTTCTTTCTTGGCCGATTAACTATGTGATACTGAAAAAGATTGTGAAGGTTGTAGTGATATCGAAATCGAGGGGGATCGGTTCCTACACGCTCTTTTGTACTGGCATTTGGCTGGAAAATGAAAGTGGGCTTTTCTTCTCCATGTTTCGTCTTCAGCAAATCGTAATCCCTGTGGTGTGAAATTTTCTTCTCTGACCTAATCATCTTCAGCAAATCGGATTCAGTGGCCTCACCCGTTGAAATCTGAGAAACATTGCTCATCTAATTGTGCCTCCCTTCTCCATTTGAATATGTGATGGGTGAATCAAACTCAGATTCGACGGTGACGAGCAAAATAAGGATTGGTTTGGTCAGACAAGTTGGAATAGAGACCGAGTATGAAGGGCGTCGAAGGTTCTGTTTTTGTGGTACAGTAGCTCCTCGATGGACAGCATGGAGTGAGAAGAACCCTGGCAGAAGGTTTTACAGGTGCCGAAAATACAACCAAGTAAGTTAAATTGATAGTAAGTTGATCTAGAAATTGGTTGATGCTTGTGCATTTGGTAGTAGAGGGGTTTGCGGTTGCCGAATATATTTATGTTGAATGTTGACATGCTTGTATGTTTGTTTGAAAATTATAATTATTATTGACGTGGAACTTATCAAATTCATTAGCTTCAAAAGCAAACATGAAAGACAGACTGAAGGAATTGCTTGTTTGGATGGTTGAACTTGACAGGGAGGAGGCTGCGGCTATTTTAGTTGGCATGATAATGAAATGGGTCAGAGATATGTTGAAGTGATAACTGAGCTATTGAATCATATAGATTCATTATATGATGAGAATTTGAGGGTGAAAAGAAGAGTCGAGGGTGAACGATTAGGAGCAGAGGTGGGTCTTACATATCAAGAACTGACAAAGATGGCGAGAAGGCAAGCTAAGTTTGAAATTGCAGCTGAAAATGGGAAGAAGAAAATGAATGTACTCCAATTTGCTTTGTGGCTGTCATGGCTTTGTTTTATTTGTTTTTTAGTTTTTGAGAAAGTGTTGATGTAGATGTGGATTTGTGATATAAGACCAAAAAGACTGAACCTTCTTTATGTGTTGAAGTTTAATATAGATATGGGAATCTCTGATGTCAGTTAAATGAGAAAGTAATCGTGCCATCTGTGTCCTCAGTTGCTGCCATATTCTCCTCCTCACACTGTGTCATTTTTCTCAACAATGTAAGAGATAAATGAATCAGATATTCATTTTTCTCAACAATGTTTTAGTATTTTATTTTTATGTCATTTTCTGACGTAATAATATTAACTAACTCTGGGTATTTGATTTTTGATGTAGTAAAGTTTTGTTGAAGCTTGTAAAAATTATATATATTTATATATTAAATATTTATATATCAAATCAAAATATATATTAAACCAAAATAATATACCAAAATGTTCACAAGATGGCGTTCTTAATTGCGCTTTTATCTCAGAGTCACGTTTTACTCTTCGATCAAAAATTGATTATTCACGAGGAAAAGCAAGTTTTTTTAGACATAGGGTTAATATAATCTTTGGTCCCTATAGTTTCATCTCATTTTGGTTTTGGTCCCTATAGTTTGAAATCACAGGTTTTGGTCCCTGTAATTTTCTCCTGTCTCAAACGTTAGTCCCTGTAGTTTAAGAAGGACCTGAACCCCAAAATAACAGTGTTAGAAATGCTGAGCTGTCACTAACAGTGTTTATTTTGCTTATATGGCCTGATGACTGGACAAGGTGATGTGGAAAAAATGTTGGTTGTGTTTTGATATGTAAATATTTAAAAAAAGAAAAGAAATAAAGGTAAAACATAAAACGCATAGCAGGGAGCACCAGAAAGGATTTGAAAACAAAAGGGATTGGAGGGTTTGAGAGCTAGGGCAAAGCAAAGCGAGGTGGGGTGCATGTGAAGTCTGAGAAGAGGACAGAGCAGAGAAGACCAAAGATCAGTTCTCGAATATGTATTCAAGAAGACCAGTTCTCAAATACGTATTCGAGAAGACCATTTCTCTAATATATATTCAAGAACATATTCAAGAATATAGTTGAAAATAAGCTTTGAATTAGAATGGTGTTACCAAAGGATAGCATGTATTCAAGAAGATCAGTTCTCAAATACGTATTCGAGAAGACCATTTCTCTACTATATATTCAAGAACATATTCAAGAATATATTCAAGAATATAGTTGAAAATAAGCTTTGAGTTAGAATGGTGTTACCAAAGGATAGCATGTATTCAAGAAGACCAGTTCTCAAATACGTATTCGAGAAGACCATTTCTCTAATATATATTCAAGAACATATTCAAGAATATATTCAAGAATATAGTTGAAAATAAGCTTTGAGTTAGAATGGTGTTACCAAAGGATAGCATGTATTAAGAAGACCAGTTCTTTCGAGAAGACCATTTCTCTAATATATATTCAAGAACATATTCAAGAATATATTCAAGAATATGTATCCAATGTTTTAGTCATAAGAAATATAGCATGTATACTTGACTGCACCTGTAAGTTAGATGCCAAAGAATGCCTGATTCAATATGTGAACAAAAGTGCTCCATTTACAAAAAGAGCAGCACGGAAAAGAGCCCTCTGTTGGACGAAAAATATATATTAAACCAAAATATTATACTAAAATGTTCACAAGATGGTCTTACACGTTGTTCCAGAATTTACAATCTTGAACATTGTTCAAATAATATACATTACACCAAAATAGAAGGACACATGATTCTCAGGTCCTGTGCATTGTTCCAGTGCAAACAAGTCTTGAACATTGTTCAAACAACATATATATATATATATCAGATCTTGCACGTCGGTCAGCACAAAATATATATATCAGATCAAAATATTTGACACAATATGGTCTATATGCCATCTTCTCTTGACTTAGCCTTTAGGTTAGCAATCATTCTTGTTCGTTGTGCTTCCAGTTGTGAAGAAGTAAGGCATGGTTGACCCATCCATGTCAAACCTGGTGGATCGATTGGTAGGTTACTTGGATTTGAGACAGTAGCCCCATCACCGATGAATTCAATCCTCCTCTCTCCAGCATTTGATGTTTGGACGCTGCTCCTCCTTAAGTCCCTTTCATTTGGAATAGGAAACCGTATTTGGGGATCAACATTATGATCCATGTCATTTTGAGCATTCCCTTCCTCCAATACAAGTTCACCTTGCATTCCAGGCTGGACAAATGAAAATAACAATAGTCAGATGCTAGAGAAGCTGATAGACCACGGTCAAATGAAGTTGCTGTTGAGGCCAAGAAGAACAATAATAATAATAACGGGCAAGCTTGCATAAGAACAAAAAAAAAAAATTAATCCCCATGCCACAGTCAACTAATAAAAACGGGCAAACTTCCATAACTAATAATAATAATTAAGGACAATTTAGATAAAAACAAAAAAAAAACGTACATTGTACACAACCCTTCCAGTGTCTAACTCAAATGTAATCCCCATACCACACTCAACTCTATTCTTGTGGGAACTTTTTATTGGAAGCTTTTGTCTGATTTCTTGTGAGTGTGCTTCTTGAGTAGCTTGACTCTGCTGGCTAGTATCCTTCTTAGGTTTTCCTCTTTTTGTTGTTGTTGTATTTGTACTTGTTGATGGAGGACGCTGTAAAGAAAATAAATCAAACATTATGCATTGCAAAGTTTTGTTACTAGATAGGTAAAAATAAAAAAATAGAAAACAAATGAGATCTTTACATCCTTGCATGTAGACTTGTTGTGACCCTCTTGCCTACATATACTACATCTACCACCTGACCTCCGCAACCTTTCAATTGTTGGGGTAGATGTTTTAGCTTGCTCTTGTGTAGCTTTTTGTTGAGCAATCCCTTTCTTTTTCCTCCTGGCTGCTTCTTCGATTCTTATTCGTTTCAATGTTGGTCTTCCAGGTAACTTACGCACTTGTGGGGGGTGCATGGGTTGGGAATTCTCAAAGTTCCAAAATCTTTTTCCCCTCACAGGTTGAAATTTTGTCTCATAGCTCGCTAGGAATGAACTTTTATGGTAGTAATGTGATATGTGACGACTAGGCTCTATTTTTGCATGATAAAATGCACATATTGCATGTTGACATGGAATCCCAGTCAAATCCCAAGCTCTACAAGTACATAATTCCTTACTTAAAAACATAGTATGTCTATCTAATCCTTCAGTTATTTCATAACCATCATCCCCATTAAATACAACCTTACAACCTACTACCAAGTGCCTATTTGTCTCGAATAATTCGATACACTTTGGACTAAACTCATTCTTCCATTTCTGTGCAATTTTATCACTTTCGGCCCATTTAATCATCATTTTCTCTCTTATTCCTTCAAACATGCGTATAACAGGAAGATACCTATACTCATATATCCAAGCATTCAAGCTTTCACTGCAGTTATTGTCCACAATCCAAGACTTACATCTACTGGAGAAATATGCTCTTACCCAAGACTGTACACCATAAGATAGGGCTGACCGTGCTGCATCTTCACTCAACTCTCCCAATTGTTTCAAGTTGTCTCTAAACTGTTCTTCATAAGTACTCCATGCGCAGGAGAAGAATTTTTTCTGAAGCTCACGTCCCCTCCAACGTTTGGACCAATTGGCGTAAATATGTCTGGCACAAAACCTGTGCTCAGACTTAGGTAGTATCTCTTGAGCAGCTAAGTGTAACCCCTGTGATGACAAAACGAAAAAAAAAAGAAATTAAATAGAAATACAATCTTTTGCATCAACAGAAAAAATTAATATTAAAACACTTGAACAGTTAGATTCTGGAAAATAACAACTACCTTTTGCATATCAGACATTAATGTCAATTTCTCACCATTTTCAAGATCTAATGATTGTTTCAGCCATTGTAAAAACCATCTCCAATTAACTTTGTTTTCTTGTTGAGTCAATCCAAATGCCAATGGATATAAACAATCATTAGCATCAATACCGGTTGCGGTGAGGAGGATGCCTTTGGATTTACCTTTAAAAAAGGTTCCATCTAAGCCAATATATGGTCTGCAACCCGCCTTCCATCCAACCTTCAAAATAAATAAGATTCAATCACAATTAATCCGACAAAATTAATTGAAAAATAAATAGATACTACCAAAGGTCATCTTACCTTACAAGCATTAAAGCATATATACATCCTATTAAATTCTCTTCTTCCATTTTCCAAAGCTTCTCTGCTCATCTCAACATTAACATCTGAGCCCGGGTTAGAAGTTGTCAACTCATTACAGTAAGCTTCTAAATTCCAAAACTCATCCTTGTAGCTTCCTTCCATTTCATCCATTATCAATCTCTTTGCTCGCTTGCATTTGTGGATGCTCACATGCAATTTAAGCTCTGTTTCTACATCCTTCTTCATATCATTAGCTTTATACTTTGGCCTTTCTTGAATCTTATTTTTAAATTAGCTAGCTAACCACTTTGCACTAGCTCTTCGATTCTTATAAACTCGAAGACATCTATGCTCATAACAAAGACTCTTTACTTTCAATCCAGGCTAGTTCCACTCTTTTGAAGCATAAAACATGAAAGGACATCCCTTTTCACATGTAGCTCTTATTCTTGTTGAGTCACTCTTAGTGAGTTTTATATTAACACCTTCTGTTATTGCATATTGGTTAATGGCCCTCTTAACTTCTTCAGTATTGGCAAACGTCATACCCAACATGAAGAATGGCCGCTTCTGCGATTCGGAAGTCTCAAATTCTTCATTTACTATTTCTTCCTCCTCACCTTCAGAGTCAGATTCTTCATATAGTGACTCATCCTCCTCACTTTCAGATTCCTCCACAACATAGCGATCAAATGAAGCATCTATTACAACACACACAGAGAAAAAATCATAATGCTGCACACTTTTCAAATCGTATATATCCATATGAAGCTGATATACATTGCAGCAAAAACCCCCCTCGGTCATTATTACTATATGATTTCTCATTATTACAGTTGCTAGAGAAACAAAAACCTTCACATGCAAAACAGAGATCACAAAGACGTATGAGCTTTGAAACTAGTTTAGCTTCAAGGTATGCATAAGCTTTGAAACCAGTTCAGCTTTAAGGTGCTAACAGCGCAATCAATTTGTTTACTGACATCATCTTAGTTTCAAGGTGCTAATTTCATAACCATCAAAATCAAACTTGAATAAAAACTAAATCTTGACATGCAAAACAGAGATCACAAAGACGCATACAAACTGGTTTAGCTTCAAGGTATACATAAGCTCGAAACCAGTTCAGCTTCAAGGTGCTAATTTCATAATCAGATTTGTTTACTGATATCATCTTAATCAAAATCGACTAAAAACTAAAGCTTCACATGCAAAATGCAAAACAGAGATCATAGAGACGCATAAGCTTCGAAACTGGTTTAGCTTCAAGGTACGCATAAGCTTCGAAAGTGATTCAGCTTCAAGTTAGATTTGTTTACTGACATCATCTTAATCAAAATTAACTAAAAAGTGAAGCTTACCCGATTGACGAAACTGCTTCTTGGTCCCCACTTCGACATCGTCTTCGTCGAACTCCGACTCCACCGACTCAACCTCTAAGTCCTCCGGCCCCACCGCCACATCATCTCCGTCAACCTCCAACTCATCTAACCCCTTTGCCACATCGGCATCGTCCCCCTCCATGTCATCTAGGTCCACTACCACATCATCCTGCCTCCACTCCACATCATCCCGAAGATTCGCATCTTCTCCCATGCTTCGCTTAAAAAAAGCTCCCCTCTCACTCCAGCCAAATGCAAGTACAAAAGAGCATGTAGCAACCGATCCCCCTCGATTTCGATATCACTACAACCTTCACAATCTTTTTCAGTATCACATAGTTTTTTTTTTACCAGACAATATCACATAGTTAATCGGCCAAGAAAGAAGAAACCCTAATGAAGTTTTCCGTTTGCCGCTACTTTCTTTCCTCTGTTCGGTAAATGCTGGAAATTTTCTGAGACTAACAAGTTTTTTCCAGAGATAATATTGAGAGAAAACAGAGGAATTAAAAACAAAAGCCACGTCACCCGCTTAGGAGGCATGCCACGTCAAATTTTTGGGGTCAAATTTCTGCTGACTCATCAGTTTCATGGTCAACGTAACAGCTCTGTTAGGGTGGGATACCAATGCACCAATTTAATTACTTTGAGGGCAAATTTGCACCACAAATTACTTCAGGCCACTGGGTGCACCTGGCTAAATACATGGGGGTGCTGGGTGCACCTTAACCCTTAAAATTAGACTATCAGACTAGTTGATCATATTGGATTAGGTTTTGGACTAGGAAATCAAACCACTCGAACTAGTTTGGTCCAGTCTAGATAAATTTTTTATTTTTTAAGAATTTATAATTTAGATGTTATCTTTATATATTTTTTTTAATGCTGTCAGAGATTTTTATGTATTTATAATAAGATCTTAATATATTAGGATGAGTTTTATATGATCATAGATACTTTTTATTGTCTTGAATCATATTTATCATATTGAAATCTTGCTTTTTATAAAAAAATTAAAAACAAAAAAAAATTAGAGACGTGGACTGTCTGGACCAGTCCATCAGTTTGGTGGACCAAGTTTAGTCCAACCTGATCTCTTATCATTATTGGATTAGATTGGACCGGACCACAGACTGCTAATCCCAGTCAGATCAAAAATCAAACCAAACTTCGGGTTAGATTTTGGTCTAATTCGATCTGTCTGTAATGCAACTTTAGTACTTTGGGAAGGCAGAAGTCTTTGGTAAGGAAAAAAAATGCTAATTTTGGACACCAAAGCCCAATAAACGCGCTGGCATCGTACTCTTCACTGTTCATAGAATAGTAAAAACAGAGAAGAACTGAGCAATAAAAAAGGCTCTATGAACGGTAACATGATTTTTATTTATTATTGTAAGTTGGTTGATTGATGATTTATTGGTTGGTTGATAATTGATGTTTGCTTTTCCTGAACTTTTCACTCAAGTATGGAAGTGTTCGCGGCTACGAAAAAGTGTTTAGAAAAAGCAACATATATTAACATATTATTAATATATTACCAAAAGGACCTACACCTAGTAGCCAAGGCATATTGGAAAAAGAATCATCAGCCTCGCACGTTTCAGTTAAAGCTCCAGAGGGGATAAAGAAACATTAAAACCCCACTAGTATTGGATCGTGGTTCATGTCTTATTAACAAAGAGGACACCTGGGGCACAATAATTACGCCATAGGATGAAAAACATTATATTTTTCTATCTTATCTATGAAAGCTGCAGGTGTCCCGTAGTACCTTGGCAGGTGAACCATGTTTCTTATCTGCTTTCATAAATACAGCTCTTAAGTATGGTCTATGATAATGCATCGGCTAAGAGAGTAATTGCAAGAATGGTATATTTGATGTATGTTCCAGAGAGTGTTTCTATTTTCTTTTGTTAGCTCTTAGTAATTATGAAATATTATCTGAGTGAAACTTTTAAAAACAGCCCTCCTACAAACCAAAGTTAGCCTTGCGATCAAAGCATGTTATTTGTATTCCTGGTGCACGCCTATTTAGAAAATAATGAAGTGATTCCAAGACCTGTGAAACAGAAAAGAAGGAAGAGAAAAACTGATACAGAAATATGCGTAGCAGAGGAAAGGGACAACACCTTATAGAAAAGTCAAGTGATTCTCCCTGCATTTACTGCCGCACTGCCAAATTCTCTCACAACACTTTAGATTCAGAAGAAAAAACATCCACCTGCGATTTCTACCACATCTTTCTCCTTTGGCAGAGCTTGAGAACTTATAGTCTGCTTTTTTTTCTTTTTTATTTTTTTAATCATGTGCTTTATTAGTTCCAGCTTTTATTTGACAGCAAAGAAGCATTTGAATTTGTTTCCACTGATTCAAATCCCTATCGCAGAGGCTGTGAGGTAATCACTACATGTGCTAGAGGTAACTGAGAAAACTACGCGTTGTATAAGTGTTTGCTCTTCTTCTTCATTCCCTTGAGCCCCTCTTTCTCTTTTGAAATCCCCCTTTCAACTTTGAGCGATTTGTCAAGAACTTTATGGAACTTTTGAAACCAGAAAAATACTCCCATGAGCTATTATTAGTCTTCAGGACTTTTGAGTAATCTGTTCAGTTAGTGTTTCCTGAGATGCACTCATTCAGGTGCCTACAACTAGATCCCCAAAATTGTGCACTAAAAATCTCTGATGACAATGAAAAACCCTTCTATCCAACGTTTTGTGTTAATTTGGGAGGCAAGGAACTTGAGCTGCTTGGCAACTGATAGCTCAAAGAGTTTGAAGTGGCTTCTTGGTTGACGGCATTTTAAGAGAACCTGAACAGGAGAATTCAAGTCTTGAAACTTTGTAGTTAGAGGTATTTTTCTCATTCAAAAAGTTGAGGGTGTGCTTGCAAATGACTCAATTGAAGAGCTTATTTTATCCCCCTTTCTCTTGTTCGGCTGTGAGTTTTCCTCTGTGGCCTATGGTCATGATTTTTTCTCATTTTGAGCTCATATTAGGTACTTAGGTTGTAACATATTTGATTGACTATGTATGAGAAGGTTTATATTTTGTTCAGTAGAAGATAGTATAACATATTGCATTTAATAGATATTTTGGGTGAATTTTCTGTTTACAGGATTCTTGTCGTAAAGTAAGAATCAAGTTCATAGACTATGCTTTTCAAAATATGTGACCTGAAGTTGCAAATTTGATCTGTTACCTAGAGATGTCTGCAGAATTATTACAACAGAGAAATATTTCTCTAGAAGTATATGGTTTTTTAATGAAAGATAAAATTGACTCCTTTGTTTTTCATTGCCTTCATGTAAAGTATTTTTTAGACCACATATCGAAATGGAGTTACTGAAAAGATTGTTTGTGTATGTTTGCTTGATATTTCAAGTTTCAATTTGACGCAGGGCACTTAACCTTTGCTCTCCCATCTTGTACTTAAAGTTTACATCAAAAAAAAAAGTTGGGATTTCATGTCAGATTGAGTTTGTGAAAGAAAAAAAGAGGATTCTTCTTCTTCTTCTGTGATCCTGGCGTCATTAGTATAAAAGACAAAGAAAAAGAAGAAAAATTCATGTCTCTGACCAATCTCTTAATATCTGCTCATGTAAATGCATTAAACTTCATTATTCTCAGTCATTATCTAATTTTCAGTGCTTGAGTTCTATTGTGGGACTATTGGCCTGTGGTCACCCAGTGACCTCTTCAGTCTGAATCTTAACAAAGTTATATTTCTTAGATTTATGTGATCAAAACCTGGAATGAATGTGATTTTAAAGCTAGTCCTGAATCTCTTCTTGTGCTTTCTATGTTCTAATAAGAGTGTTGGATAAATGTTAGACATAAAGGCAGCTCCATATGCAGAACACAAGGGCCTAGACAGCATCATTCCTTCGGTATCTGGTATAAGATTATAAAATGATCAAACAAGTTCTTATTTGGCTTAGTCTAAGTCTAATAAAACTTTTAGGTATTGGTTGGTTTAATCAAGAAAAGAAAAACAAATAAAAAAAAGTTTGAAAAAGTTAAGCATCAAGTGTTACAGATTTGTTGAGACATAAGATGCCACGGCATACCCCACCATTTTCGTCTTTTTCTGAGCTGTTGTATTGAAATTGAACCATATTGCAGTTTTTGTCACTCACGTTTCTCACGTCAGTTCTCATACACGGAAGGTTTCTGACAAGTTAGAGTTTCATAATAGGGATATTGAACAGCATATTTTGTTCTGTAAATACTCTTCATATCCTTAATATATGGCCTATTTAACTAATTTGATTAGATTAAGAAAGTTAGTTTAATTAGTTAATTATAAAAAATATGACATGTTTTTCCTAAAACATTATACTCATATTTTTTAATATCCTTCCTCCTTTTTCTACTTGATTATAGTTGAGGGAATATCTATGTGCATGTGCTTATTTGCAAGATGTCTAACATCTTCAACAAATATATATTGAAAAGATTACAATATGAATAAGTTTAAATAAATGAGATTAAATATTTACAATTAGAAAAAATTAGAGAAAATAACCTAAAGAGGATAATATTTGTTGAAGAGGATCATCAGAGTTGTAATTATTTAGAAGCATCAAATGTAAAAATATAAAACTAAAATTACTAAATTGCTGCTCAATAAACCTCCCACATTCTCCCTTTGAAGTAAAGCCCCCAATCATCCATGACAGGCTCTTTTTAGTAACTTTCATTTTTCATTAACATCCATATAACCATATGACCAATGATTAACATAGCTATTTATCCATTTTATCCCTTTTGATTTGTTGACTGTAGTTTGATTTTTTTTCCCTTTAAAAATAAAAAAATAAAATTACACTGTTTATTTCCCAATTTATGTACAAACTAATAATAAAGAATCATGGATTAATAAAGTTTTTAGTCCTTAACCTCATTTTGATTATGGTCTCTAAAATTTAAAACTAAGTTTTGATTCTTAAAATTTGACTTTATTTTATTTTAGTTCTAATTTCTAAAGTTTGAAACTAAAAGTTTTAGTCTTTAAAATTTGATTTTATTTTGATCTGCTTAATGATTTTTAGTCTCTAGAACATTATTTTTCAAGAAACAAAATCAAAATCAAATCAAATTTCAAGTACCAAAACTACTTATTTCAAATTCTAGTGACTAAAATTAAGATAAAATTAAATTTTAAGTATTAAAACTGCTAGTTTTAAAATTTCAAGAACTAAAATCAAAATTTGATTAAATTTCAAAGAAAATGGTATTAATTCAAAAATCATTTACAGAAGCAAGCAATTAGGTTCAAACCCTAGATTCCATCAGTAAGATGTAGGAACCAGGTTTCCCTACTAAGCATTGTGATGAACACCAAGTGCTCATCTCCCAATACACACTGTTTCAATTAATAGCAGGCAAGGCTCTATTGTTCCATTCACTCTATTGTAGTTTTTCAAAGATTGTGGTCCCTGATCAGATATGAAATCACGAATCATTAATGGCAAAAATACTTCTTTTATTTTTATTAGGAAATTATGATTAGAGGAAAAAAAATTATACATTGAGAATGAAATCTCAAAGATAATGTAATTAAACAAATAAATTTACTGTTGACCAAAAAAAGTTTTACTCTCAATATTAACCTAATTAAAGAGTCTCTAACGCGCTTGGCACTAACTTTTGGAGGAAAAAAAGTCTCTAATCTTCTACTATCGAAGGTTGGGAGAAGACATTAAATAAAAATGTCTTTAGATTGAAGGTGTCTAGAGTGAAAGCACTATGGGAATTTTCGAAAGTTTCCATTTTTTCAACGCAAGGAAAAGATTCGGATTGAAGGAGGATTTTGGCATTCTAATCATAGGTTGGTTTTGAATTTGTCTTTACTTTCTAGTTGTTTCTTTAATTGCATATATAATATTTGTTTAATGATAAAAAATGGCCAAGATTTTTTTTTTATTATTTAGTAAACCGATGTGTTTGGGCTCATCACAGTGTTTAGCAGGGAAACTGGGTCCACGAGACCGATCTTCGGAAGTGGCCCCATCTTGGCAACTGGCTCCTCATTCTTTGTCCCCTAATTAGGAGGCCACTACAGTTTCATGTTAGACGCGCCCGGAAAGTAACATAAGCGGTCCTCACTACACGTCAAGATTCGTTCTCCCAGACTCTCAATTGTCGACATGATTGCTTCGAGGAAAACTAAATAAGAAGGCAACTCGGACGGTCATGAGGGTGGGTTTATAAATGAAAAATTCGGAGTCCGGATATTTAGGGAGAAATCTCTAGAACTTAATTTTTGGAAGAAAACTGAGATTTAAAACGAAGAATTTTAAATAAAATTTTGAGTCTAATGAAGTAAGACATTTGTGGGTGGTTTTATCATGTTTCATGTACAAAATGTTTAGGAAAAAAAATCATTTATTATGGAATTTATTCCAAAAATATCCTTCATGATTTGTTTTTTGGCCAAAAGAAAGTCCATTTTATTGATTATCAAAAAAGTTGATACAAACACCAATAGCCCAAAGGCCGAAAAACATAAAAAAACACTCAAAGCAACTAACAATCATACCTAACACACAAACTCACCAAAGAAACAAAGAAAAACAAACCAGAAAAAAACACAACACACAAACAAAGGCAAATTAACCAATACCACTTCTGTTAAAATCATGAGTTGCAGCAACATCAGTGGTCATATCAGAACTTCTTCCCAGCATATCATCAGCAACCATAATCCGAGTCAAGGAAGGTGTTGGACTGAAAATCCACCCAACAGGGCACACCTCCTTTCTACAACTTACAGCAATCCAATTTGCTGCCTCATTGCCCTTCCTAGGAGTTAGAGCAATATCAGAATTCTCTATATCAGCAAGCTTTGAAAAAACATTCTGCAATTCCCACTTACATCTCCAGTCTACCTTCTCAGAGGAACTTTTCTTACGGCACCAGAAAAGCTCCGAGCAATTTGTTTCAAATACCACATTGCTCATCTCATATTCTTTTGCAATGTTTAAAGCTCTCTGTAAAGCCAAAACCTCAGCTGCAAAACCAGAATTAACTTTGATCTTATCCGCAAATCCCCACTGCATATCCCCCTTCTTATCTCTACAAATGATACCTACAGCCGCCAAACCAGACTTCTCTTCAAAAGAGCCATCACAATTAATCTTCAGAAATCCCTCCATAGGAGCCTTCCAACCCACCTCCTTAGCTTCATGATGAGTTTCCCCTTTCTTGCTCCACCCTTTAGCATCCCACAGTTCCCTCACCGCCCTACCAGCATCAAGAATCACCTTGATAGGACTTACTTCCTTTTCTTCAAAAACTACCTTATTCCTTTCTTTCCAAATTAGCCACATTAACCAAGCAACATAGGCTAATTGGAATTCATCAAGAATTTCCTCTTCTACCAACACTTTAGCACACCAGCTTTCAAATCTTCTCAAGCCCTCTTCTTCAAATCTTAGCGACAGCTCACTCCCAAACCATACACTCTTTGCCCATGAGCAGTTAAAGAGGGCATGTTCGATTGTTTCTACTGCCTCATTACAGATAGGACACATAGCAGAAACACCACATTTCCTCCTCACAAGTTCCTCTTTCACTGGTACTGCTCTTATCAGGCATCTCCACATAAAGTGGATAATCTTTGGCAGAGCTTTTATTTTCCAGACTTTTTTCCAGAGCTCAGGAGTTAGCACAATGGAGGAGCTTGCAATTACAGGACAGGCATCCTTTTTATTTTTTTCCACACGATACCCTTTTTTCACTTCATATTTACCATTCTTTGCAACTTTCCAAACTGGCTCATCTCTTCTATTGGTAAAACATAAAGGCACATTCACTATTTTTTCCAACACATCTTCAGTCACTAGTCCTCTCAAACCTTCTAACCTCCAACGGCCATTCCAAATCAGTTCGGCTACCTTCCAATTTTTACAGTGTTCAGGCACATTAACTATCTCAGCAAGGCAACAGTTAACTTCTGGAATCCAGGTATCCTTCCACATGTTTACCTCCTCACCATCCCCTATTCTCCAAAACAACTCTTTTTTCAACAAATCTCTTCCTACAAGCAGACTATACCAAATCCAAGATGCCTTGCCACCTTTCTTTGCTTCAAGAAAACCTATATCAGGAAAATAAATTCCTTTTAAGACCTTTACCCACAAATCATCCGGATTATTGAGAATCCTCCACGCTGTCTTTGCTAAAAGGGCATCATTCATTATTTCAAAGTCTCTGAACCCCATTCCTCCATCTGCTTTATTCTTTGTTAAACTCTTCCAATTTTTCCAATGGATCTTCTTACCCTCTTTACCTCCATTCCACCAAAAACGTGCAACAATACTATCCAATTCTTTACAGGTTTTCCTTGGGAATTTAAAGCAGTGCATAGGATAGATAGGGATAGCACTAATTACTGACTTGATCATCGTTTCTCTGCCAGCAGGAGATAAAAGTTTACTGCTCCATCCTTCCACCTTTCTTCCTACTCTTTCTTTAATATATGCCAAAGCTTGTCGCTTAGTTTTGCCCCATACATTTGGAACTCCAAGATATTTCCCAGGCTCATCAATATCTTTAATGTTCAGAAATCCACAAACTCGGTTCCTTACTTCCAGAGTAGCATTCTTTGAAAAAAGGAATCCAGATTTGGCTAAATTGGCTTGCTGACCAGAGGCTTCACAGTACTCTTTTAGAATAGTAGCTAATCTCCTACAATTATCATCACTTGCACGCATAAAAAACAACACATCATCAGCAAAGAAACTATGTGTCAAAATAGGGCAGCCTTTTGCAATTCTGATTCCTTTTAAACAACCAGCTTCAGATTGTTTGGCAATCATTCTTGACAGCACTTCAACAACTAGAATGAAGATATAGGGAGATAGTGGATCCCCTTGCCTCAAACCTCTCCCAGGTTCGATCACTGCCACTCTTCTTCCTGAAAGACACAGGTTCAGCTTGACAGTGGATATACATCTCATAATCAACCTGACCCATTTCTCATTGAAGCCAAGTTTCAGCATAGTAGCCTCAACAAAGTCCCATTCAACCCGATCATATGCCTTACTCATATCCATCTTCAAAGCAAAATCAACTTTTTTCGCTTTCTTCCTTCTTTTCAAGAAATGAAACACCTCATGAGCAACAATTACATTATCATGGATAAGCCTACCAGGAACAAAAGCCCCCTGGTTATTAGAAATGCAAGAGCTTAACCATGGCTTTAGTCTATTAGCAAGCACTTTTGAAATAATCTTGTAAGCAAAGTTACACAAGCCAATAGGTCTGAAATGGCTAACATTCTCAGGTTTGTCCACCTTAGGGATGAGAGTAATATTAGTCCAATTCAGATCTTCTATACATCCTTTCCCTTCAAAGAATTCTTTCATCATCACCCAAACTTCATCCTCCACCACTTGCCAAGATGAGTGATAAAATTTTCCATTAAAACCATCCGGCCCTAGTGCTTTATTTCCTCCCAATTGAAAAGCAGCTTCTTTAACTTCCACTCTACTTATAGGACTCAGAAGGGCTTCATTTATATTTTCTGTGATACAGCTGTCAACATACATCAACACATTTTCAAAATTTCTTTTTCCTGAAGGCTTAAAAAGGTCAGAGTAGTAGTCAGCAAAACAACCAGAAATTTCGTTTTCTGACTCCAACCAAGCTCCATTATCCTTCTTAATTTTCAAGACAGTGCTTCTTTGCCTCCTTTGTATAGTAGAAAGGTGAAAAAACCTAGAGTTCATATCACCAGCCTACAACCAAGAAACTCTAGATCTTTGGCACCAGTAAGCTTCCTCATTCTGCCAAAGCTTATCCAAATCAGCTTCAATCTCACTTACTTTCTTCATTACATCTTCAGTAAAGCTTCTTTTATAACAATCAGCAAGCTGATCAACCAAAGCTTCAATCAGCTTTTTGTTGTTTGGGAACGTTTTTTTCTTCCATATCATCAACTCTTTTTCACAATTTTTTAGCCTTCGTATTACATCTTTAATACAGTCTTTTTCTACACCATCCACTCCCTTCCAGCCTCTACCCACCACTTTTTCAAAGTCAGGATGAGACGTCCAAATGTTCTCAAATTTAAAACTCCAAGGAGTTTTAATTCCATTAAAGCACAGGTCTATCACCAAAGGGCAATGATCTGAACCAATTGGTTCTAAATGGAAGACCTGAGCTTTTGGAAATTGCTCTCTCAACTCAATATTTCCAAGAGCTCTATCAATCCATTCCTTTATATGGCTCTCACCCATCCTCTTATTGCACCAAGTAAACATTTGACCTTGAAAACCCATATCAATCAACTCACAATCAGCCATGAATCTTTGAAAATTCAGAATCTTCCTTGCTGCCCTCAGTCGCCCTCCCTTCTTCTCTTCTTGGGTAGCAAGATCATTGAAATCACCAGCACAGAGCCAAGTGCCTCTTATTTCATTGGCCAACTCCCTAATTATATTCCAGATTTTGCGTCTTTCCCTCTCCTTCACCGCACCATACACCAAAGTCACAAATTCTGGAATTTCTATTGTGCTTGAGCCAACTTTAAAGTGAATAATATTTCCTAAAGCATACAACACTTCCATTTTGATATCTCTACACCACCAAGTACACAGTCCACCACTCCTTCCCACAGGATCAACCACAAACCCGTTATCCATACCACACTGTCTTCTCAACCTCTCAACCATTTCTTTTTTTTGTTTTGTCTCCATTAAGAAGATTAAATGGGGTTTTTTGATTCTTACTATCTGCTTCAGATGTCTTACTGTCAAGGGAACCCCTAACCCTTGACAGTTCCAGCATAAAACACTCATGGCTCTTTGGTGGCTGTTGAAGGCCAGCCACCAAAGCCATCTGCTATATCATCAGCGCCTACTCCATCACTACCATTTACACATGACAGCTTCATATCAAAGCAGCCAGTCATCCTGGATCCAGTGTTTATCGCTTCTTCCCTTCTTGTTTTTCCTTTTCTTCTGCTTTGCCTTTTTGCCATTCTAACACTCTTTCTTTCTCCTACAATCTGCGTGCAATTCTGTGCAGGAGTTGTCTCAGCAACTAGTTGCTCAAAATCTAGTCTTCTCTTCTTAACATCTACACCTGACTCTTCTTCTTCAAGTCTTCTCTTCAAACCAACCTTCTCCAACCCCTTCATTACCTCAGACATTGGAGATATGCTCCCATATACAATAATGGCCTTAGTAAGATTTTCACAGTTAGAAATCTTACTTACTTCAGCTCTCCCTTTCTCCAGCCCAATTTGTATCTTTTCTCCTGCTTCCTTCTTCGGAAACTCCTCCAAAGCTACTAGAGTTTGACATCCACTTTCACTCTGTTCTTTGATTGGATCAGCTAACCTTCTAGTAACTTCATCACAAATCACTGCCTGTGTAGTATCAACCTTGACATTTTTACTGCCAGGCTGATCTGTCCTGCCTGCTCGCTCAGAATTAGCCTTCTCCACGTCCTCTTTACTTCTTTTATTTTCAATAAGTTCCACCTTCTTAATCTTCCTCCCAATTCCTCTACCTTCTACCTCTTCCCAATCTTCTTTACAGATTTTGATAGCCTCCTCCATCCATCTTGCAGCTTGAGTACCAAGCCAGCTTCCATATTCCATTCTTGCATCCGCTTCCTCCTCTCTTTTCTCAGGACAAGATCTTAAATCATGTCCAACTCTTCCACAAGCAAAACAGAAGCTCTGAAGTCTTTCGTATTTAACTTTTATTCGCATCTGTTCCTTCCCTGGCCTAGGAGATCATAGACCAGAGATTAGCGGCTTCCTTAAATCCACTAGCACTCTTACTCTTAAGAAACTTCGCACCATTAGATCGTTTCTCTTCGGATTTTCAACTAACTTCACCTCACCAATTCTATCTCCCAGTCGTATTGCATTCTCAACATTAATCACAGCTGGAGGTAGATCATGAAACTGAATCCAAAAAGGACAGAAATTAAAATCTACCTCGTCAAATAGCATGTCATCATTCCATTTCTGAATATTCAGTAAGCAACCATTAATTGACCATGGTCTTCCACGTAGAATTCTCAAGGCTTCTTCTCTACGTTTAAAATTGAAGATGAAAGCCTTCCAATTCACCTCCACAATCTCAAGGTCCTCTCTACTCACTAGATTCCAACCTTTACGAATCATCTGGATCCTTGTAGCAGAGTTCAAATTCTTCTCCGTGATCATTTTCCCTGCCAGAGTACCTCCATTCCACGACTTCGCATCAGTTTGTTTCCAAATCAGGTCTACATCCGGCTCTTCTGAGTTCTTTCTTGAACCACCTTCTCCATTCTTCCCCTCTCTATCCATCCTGTCCTCCAGCAAACAGCTCTCACTGATCCTTTATTACAATGGATAATAAAGGATCACACTCTTTGACCTCCGCCACAGTGGGTGACGGAGCACTCTCAGTCTCCCTCCTCACCGTCGCAAGCAGCGACGGTGCAGAAAGGCGCGAAAGGGCGACGATAACCGTCGTAACAAACTCTCACTTTAGGAGAGAGAAAAGCTCCCACGTAGGAGAGAGACTCGTCTTCATGATTTAAACGTAAATTAATCAGAAACGAGCGTTAAATGAACGATATTTTTAAAATTTATACTTCATTTTTTTAAAAAATAAAATAAAATTTCTAACTATAATGAATGATATATATTAGTTTTCATAAACTATTCAATGTTCTATAAATTAAAGTTGCTTCATTAGTTTTCATAATGGATTTTATGCTGACCTCGTGATGTGTGCTGTGGAGAAGAAAATGTGCCATGTCCACGTGGAAAAAGAAGCAATTGATAAAATAATAAGAAGAAAAAGACGTCATGTGAGGAAAAGGGGAAGAGAAAAAAGAAAAAAAAAGAAAAAAATTTTATATAACTAAATAGTTTGTAATATCCTGAAAAAGAAGCAATATGAATATTTTTACTTATTTTAATTAAATTATATTATTTTAATTGTTACCGGTCTGATCCCAACCTAACTCCAATATAACTTATTGACCTCGTTCAGTTTAGTACCCGGTCTTGTTTTTTTATTAATTTACGTACATATTTTAATCTTTGACAAATTTAAGTCTCTCGACAAGATAAGAAAGAAAGAGGTGACAATAAAAGGTGATGAACCAAACGCAAGACAAAAATAAATAAACAAATGAGGCACCGAAATAAACCCTGCGTGTCAAAGTTCATTGCTATGTGTCACAGTTCATTGATGATGGTGAATTAAAAGAAGAGAGCTGTAGGTCGATTGATGAAAGAGACGGCGGGTCAACCCATTCAACAGACTTTCTGCAAGAATTGGTAGTGATATTTGTCACTAGAAATTTGATGCCAAAGGGGATTTTGTTTCCATAAAGTTTCATAAAGTTATTTTCTATTTTGAATTGTAAAACTCTCATATAGAAAGTGACTTGTACAAAGGAGTAGTGGGAGCCAGTAACCTTGTCTTAAGAAATAGTGCATTTGACTCGGAAGAATAATCTTGTTGAAATAGTGTATTTCATTCGGATAAATAGGACAAGAATGTTAAATATTGTGTTTTGACGATGATAAAAATAGTTTGATTTATAACCCATTTAATTGATTGTTTATTTGAAGTTATGTGAGCTAGATTTCAGGTGTACCTAAAATGCATTCTAATTCTTTCGGTGCCCATGCATGATCCTATCATGATGACAGAGCGAGATATTGTCTATATATACAACAAAGTGCGCTGAGGATGTTTAGAAGTGGGACTGAATAGTAGATGTTTTCAAAATGTATATCTCATGTAAACTACCTTCATTTTTTCTCCTTAAATTTCTCCAAACTCATCCCACATACATATCTCATCGTGAAAATTTAAATGACATGATAAATATTACATTTAACCAACCAAGTTTCTTTTTTCTTTGCATTTAGGCTCCAGCTTAAATATGTTTGTGCATAATCCACCCTTGGTGGATTAGCCCATATTCCAACAAGTTATTTTCTGATTACATCTGTGAAAAAAAGAAAAAAAATCTCATATTTGGCTGCTAAAGCTTGAGTTATTTGAATCAGAAGAAAAAATCTAGTGTTTTTGTTGTAGTTTTATTTATGGTAAACTTGGTCTCTCCTAACTCCCAAGAATTAGAAAGTAGCGGATCCTTTTTGTTGCGGTGAATTTGTTGCTTTTATTTGGCCAACAGAAAAAGAAGAATTATTTGTTGCCTTTATAGCTGCTTCGCTATTCGGAATCTTCTTCCCTTTTTCCCTATTTCTTCATCCCCCCCCCCTCATGATTAGATCAAACTTTTAACAGTTTAAAATTGATTTTTTTAAAAATATGATCATATTTGATATAAAAACCATGTAAAATATTTTATAAAATAGTTTGTTTTGGATGCATATGTGGCGTGTTGGTTTGAAGTTTGGCCTTGAAAGCGTGTGACTATGAAGCCCATTACTAGCACCGCGGATCCCACCATCGACCAATAAGAGAAGACAATCTGAAATCAGAATCTTTTTGAGAGGCCTTCGTCTTCCGGTCCAAAAAGGAGGAAAAAATAACCTCAGCAAGTCTTCCAGTCCAAAAAGAAGGAAAAAATTACCTCAGCAAGACATTCAATGGACATCATAAGAATGAACACCGCTAAATCATTCAAAATATAATTTGAGTGGTTTATATTTGAACTTTCTAATTTACAATTTCTTAATAATAAATTTATTTTTTTTTCAGAAATGTCATTTATAAGATTATTTTTATTCTAAATTTTATATCTATTAAAATAAAAAAATTATTTAAAATATAAAAACGATCAAGTTGGATGGTCTAGATTAAAATGAGCACAAAATGTGCTCACTAAGATCATAGGGAGAAGCATATTTAAGGACTTAATTCATAAGTAATTTATTTCCAAGGACTATTAACAGTAAGCACCCACCATTATTTCACTTATAAATCTATATTATTTCCTTGAAAGCTTCTTGCAACATAATTCCACCACATAGCATCAACAAATAACCCATGCATGACTTATATAAACCCAAATAAATTAATTTCTTTTTATTTTTATTTCAAACCAATAAGATACAAAAACAAGAATTGTTAGCACTATAAGTATATTTATATGATTTTAATGTTTGTTGGTTTTGGAAAAAAAAAAAGCTTGATTGATTAACGAGGTAGTGAATCACAAAGTGGAAGAGAAAGATATTAAAAAAGAAAAAATTAAGGTACATGCAGCATCCTTCTGTGGATTCACTACTACAAAATATTTGATTTGTAGCACCTATTATGTAGCATTTATTTTTCAAAATGCTATAGCTAGTACTCAATAATCTATTGAAAATAAAAAAGACATATTTTGTAGCACTTTTTTAAATAAGTGTTACAGTATGAATGATACTTGCTGTAGCCCTTTCTTAAAAGAAAGCTACAGCAGCCCATTTTCTTTTTCAAAAAAATTATAAAAATCTCTTGTAGCGTTTTTTTAAAGAAAATGCTATAGGAGTATGGGGACTTTCTGTAGCGTTTTCTAAAGAAAGCGTTACATAATCCCATTTTCTTTTTTTTTTTTAAGTACAAAAGTGCTACAGCAGAATTTTTTTAAAAAAAGTTATAAAATGACTTGCTGTAGCACTTTATGAAGAAAGCACTACAGCGAGTCAATTTTCTTAAAAAAAATATATAAAAATTGATGCCTTGCTGTAGTGTTTAATAGTCAAAACACTAGTCAATAAAACGCTACAGCAAGTGCTCTTTCCCTCTCTTTTTTCAACCCACAGCTCACAACTCCTGTCACTTCATCAGCTTCTTCTCACAGTGTTGTCATTTTTTCAGCTTGCTCCCCATTTCCCCACAGCTCCCTCTCGTCTCCATACTTACCTCTTCTTTTTTCCCAAGCGTCCCCCCCACTCTGTCCCTACCTGTCAGTTTTCCTCCCCACTTCCACTTTCCAAATCCAATCCCACCTCTTTTGTTTTGTCCCTACCAACGGTCTCCACCCCATTTTTTCTTTCTTCATTCTCACCCTTTCCCCTTCCTGATTTCAACCACGGTCTCCACCCCCTTCCCATCCCAACTCCATCTTCTTGTCCCCACGCCTTCCCCTTCCCCTCCCCACCCCCTACCCATACCCACTTTCCCAATCCCCATTCCCTTTGTCCTTACCCTCTTCCCCCTCCCCACTCTCATTTTATTTTATTTATTTAATTTTTTTTACAGGGCACTCAATATAATTCAGCTCAGTTTATAATACATTGTAAGTATTTTTATTTTTTAAGCTAAATTATTTTAAAAGCTTACAAATTTAAGTTTGTTAGTGATAAATATTTTAATTTGCTTAATAGTTTTTTATTTTAGTTGGTTAAATTTTGTAAAATTATTCCTTGGTGAAAACTTGAAATATGTTGGAAAATTAATGAGATAGGATTAATTATTATCAGGTTACATATGAAAATATGTGATAGTTATAATTTTTTATTTCCTATTTTAGATGAAATAATATGTTGGCAAACATAATTGCTTGGCAAATATGATTGCTATTGTTATGGGCTGTGAAAAATTGACAAAATATGCTATATGAATTGTTTAATTAAGTACCATTAGTTAAAAAGAGATTTTAGGACCATGAAATTTTTAAGTTCTTATGCTGCTAAATTTTTTTAAAGTAAAGAACATTATTTAAACAACTATTTACATATTTTGTAATTTGATATTGTGAGATACGCAAGTTAGAATGGTCTAAATATTTAATCTGTTAGCTTTTAATGCTTTCTATTTTAGATTTGATAGATGTTGGCAAATATGATTTTTGTTGTTCATGTTGTTTATATTTGGAAAAATCATTGAGTTATGCTGGTTCAATTGGTTGATTAATACTATTAGTTAAAAGAGATGGGTTGAACTTGGAAAACTCTCATTTTTAAGCCGCTATGCTGCCGATTTTCTTTTGAGATAAATAAAAAAAATATAAATTGTTATTAATAGGTATAATAATTATATACTTAACTATTTATTTATAATAGGCTGAAGATATAGATTGAAAATGGATGTCATCTAATCGGTGTTCAATGGAATATATAAACAGGATAAAAGAGTTTATTAGTTTTGCAATGAGGCATGCAAAAGATCCTGAAAAAATTGTTTGTCCTTGCTTAGCTTGTTGTTATGGAAAGCGAATTAATCCACCTGATTTGCTAGATCATTTGGTGTGTCATGGAATTGATCAATCTTATACACGATGGACAAGGCATGGTGAGACTTATGATACATGTAGTGATCAAGTTCATAGCGCAAGTAGTGCTTCAAATGAGTTTGGTACAAGCATATGTGATAAAGACAATGGTCTTGAAGAAATGCTAAATGCAGTTGAAGAAGATCTTCATGATTATCCTAATTTATTTGAGAGGTTGAAACATGATGCAGAAAAACCATTGTGTGCTGGATGCACAAAATATACAAGATTGCGAGCGGTGATACAATTGTATAACTTGAAAGCGCGCATGGATGGAGTGATTTGAGTTTTACTGTATTGCTTACACTTTTGCAAGACATGCTCCTAGAGAAAAATAAACTTCCTACCAAAATATACGAGGCTAAGCAAATTATTTTCTCTATTGGCATGGGTTATGAGAAGATACACGCATGTCCTAACAACTGCATTTTATTTCGAAATCAGTATGCATTGTTAGAGAAGTGCCCTACATGCAGTGCATTACGATATGGGAGGAAAGGAAAAAAAATCCTTTGAACTTCCTTTGGTATTTTCTCATTATTCCAAGATTTAGGCGCATGTACAGTAATGTGAAAATTGCTAAGCAGTTGACATGGCATGCAAATGAGAGGATTGAAGACACAACGCTTAGGCACCCTATAGATTCTCCACAATGGAAAAATAGATTATAAGTATATGATATATTCCTATTTTATAATATATTTTTATATATAATTAAGGGATTTTATAATGTTTAAAGGGTTTAAAATGCAAAAGATACTCATTTTGAATTAAGAAAATTATATAAATTAATTGCTTAAAAGTGTGTTTTTTAATTACATTTTTATAATTTTCCTTTTGAAAGGTATCTTTGCTTTGATTTCAGGTTTTATCCAATATCAATTAAATTCAAAAGTTCTTTTACTTTGGTTTCCATGAAAATCACAACAAATTAAGAGAATTCAAATTTAAAGTTCTATCAAGATTATGAGATAAAAGAAGATAAAAGATCAAGCTAGAAGACTAAAGGATTTTCTCATCTAACTAGGACAGATTCAAGAGCTATAAAAGGAGAACAAGAGAGCTTTAGAGAAGTAACGAAGCCATTTACACTGCACAAGTACAAGCATACTCTTGGCTTCTTCTTGTGTCCAGTTGTTTCACTATCTTCCTTTCATTATTTTCTTTTTATATTTATGGTGTCATCTAGCCATATGTATGGCTAGTCTTCTTTGTTCCTGAGGACAAAATAACGTGGCTTGAGTTTCTATTTATATTAGGGAGTCTGTTAGTTTTCATATTTCAATCCACGAGTACGTTGCTTTTATGAATTTCCTAGGTTAGGATTTTGATCTCTTTTGCAGACTAATATTCGATTTGTGTTTCAGTTGAATAATTATATTTTGAAGCTTTTAATGAATATATTTTTGGTTTCCTCATGATTCTATGAGTGTTTATCTTTATAGATTTCTATTTTGATTTGCACAAATAGTTCATTCTTTAGGGTTTTTGATAAATAACTCTCCTCAAGAAACATGATATGATTGTTTAATTGAATTCACAAGTTAAGTGGTTTTTAAATGGTTAATTGAAAGATGATTAATAGTTCATTCTCTAGGTATAATTATTAATTAATTAATCACGACTTAGATGTTATCTAGGGTTTTTCCTTTTGACTTAGTAATTGTTTTTATACAAACTCCTCATCTTTTGAATCGTGATAGCCACTCATCAACGTCCTTCAAAAGTGTATCATTCTGGTAAAGTCTTCGTTCCTTTTGCTTTCTTTTAATTGTTGTTATTTTCTTTTTATCTTTCTTAATTTATTTTTTTGAAAAATCAATCGATTTTCTTTCCTACTACTTCCTTCTCTTAAAAAGGTTTTCAAAATTTTAATAAAGCTCATCATAAAGAGAGATGACCTAGGTTGACCTTTATACTATATAAGGTTAATTTAGTTAATTAATTTGAGAGCTTACACGATAGGACGATCAATATCCTAACTTTGGGGTAGAAGAAAGGAACCTACGACTTACATTGGCAACTGATGGAATTAATCCGCATAGTGTTCAAAGTAGTACTCATAGCACATGGCTAGTGATATTGATGATATATAACCTCCTGCCACGCTTAATCATGAAATGTAAGTTTATGATGCTGTCCATGTTAATTTCTGGGCCCAGGTAGCCTGAAAATGATATAGATGTATACTTGGCTCCTTTAATTGATGACTTAAAGCTAATTTGGGAGATTGGCATGAATGTGTATGATGGGTCTAGGGAGGAAAGTTTTAATTTAAGAGCTATACTGTTTGGCACAATTAATAATTTTTCAGCTTATGGTAATCTATCCGGATACAGTATCAAAGGATATTATGCATGCCCTATATGTACAGATAACACTCATTCAATGCGATTAGATTATTGTAAGAAAAATGTCTATATGGGATATTGTAGATTCTTACCTTCAAGATATTGTTGGAGGAAGTGGAAAAAGGCTTTCAATGGGTACTCAGAAAAAGGTAGTCCACCAAAGATGTTGACTGGTGAGTAGGTTTTTGAGAAGGTGAAAGACTTGGATAACAATTTTGGCAAGTATTTTGCAAAACTTGTTCCCACAACTGGTTGTAAGAAAATGTCAATTTGCTTTGAACTTCCATATTGAAAGTTTTTGCATGTGAGACATTTCCTTGATGTGATGCATATAGAAAAAATATTTTTGATAGTTTAATTAGCACATTACTCAATATGCAAGGAAAAAGTAAGGATAGTGTCCATGCGAGGTTAGGTTTGGTTACCTTGAGAATAAGAGAAGATTTAGCACTGAGAAAGGATACCGTACTTATTTATCTCCTGCAGCTTATACTCTTTCAAGGAAAGGAAAAAAAAAGGCATTTTGTGAGTTTCTATAAGGAATTAAAGTTCCAAAAGGCTACTTCTCAAATGTAAAGAACCTTATATCAGTAAAAGAGTTAAAGTTAAAGAACCTTAAGTCTCATGATTGTTATATGCTCATGCAGAATTTCTTACCACCTATACGATCTATTTTACCTAAAAAAGTGCAAAACACAATCACTAAACTTTGCATGTTCTTCAAGTTAATTAGTAGTAAGGTACTTGACTCAACAAAGTTGTGAGACTTGCAAAGGCAAATTATTTGTACTTTGTGTGAATTTGAAATCTATTTTTCACCTTCATTTTTTGACATTATGCTTTATCTAACTGTACACTTGGTCAAAGAGATTCAAATGTGTGGCCCAATATTATGAAGATGCACGTTGTGCAAAGTACACTGACTACCAAGTAAATAAAGTCATTGAAGAGTGGTGTAGATATGTGTTCCAACAATTCTTTATATAAATGGGTTTGTTCTATAGCTTCTCTTCTATGTTTTGGCTTTAGTTGGATACTGAACAAGACTATAACACTAGTAAGTGTAACCATCAATGTTGGATGTATTTATTATATTGTAGAATTAAAACTAGATTTATCTTGTTTACAACTGTTATCAATATACATAGTAGTAATATAAGTTTATTAATTAATTAGCTATGTTGTTCTGAGAATTTTATTGCATGTATTTGATCTCTGAATTTTGCTAGCAGTTGAGAAATTTCTATGTAAGGGTTCTGCATGTAAATGTGGTTTTGCAAATTATATAGAAATTTTTTTTTCAAACAATTATATATTCTGTAGCATTTTATTAAAAAAGTGCTACAGAATACTATTTTATCTTTTTTTAAACGAGATACACTTTTGTAGCGCTTCTTTAATTCAAGGAGCTCCCATAGCATATTTAAATGTAGCATTTTGTCAATACTACAAGAATGAAAAAAATAAGTATTACAGTTAGCTTTTTTGTAGTAGTGATTGTGACATACTGACATTCTTTGTCAACAAGATATTGCCTTCATATTGAAATATAATAATCTTATCATAAAAATTTCATTTAAATTTCACAATTTAGACTTAACTGAGAACAATGTAAATTGACAGAAATAATCCTAATTCCACACGTAGCATCAATAAATAATCCATGCATGACTTGTACTACTCTATTTATATGATTTTAACGTCTGTATAAACCCAAATAAATAATTCTCTTTTATTTTTTTTATTTCAAACCAAAAAGATATAAAAACAAGCAAGAATTGTTAGCACTAAACAATTATATTTATAGGATCTTAATGTTTCTTGACTATGCATGGCGATTGTGATGAAATGATATTGTTGTTTCAAACCAAAGAAAGTTTGATTGATTACCGTGGTAGTTAGTGAGTCATAACTACCATTCTAATTAAAGAGAGAGACTAAAAAACAAAAAGAAACAATTCGAGCACATATGGCTTACTGCCTTATTCTTCCTCGAATTATGGTATATTGTGTCGACAAAAGAACCGCCATTCATATTAAAATATAATAATCTTATCATAAAAATTTCATTTAAATTTCACAATTTGGACTTAATTGCAAACAATACAAGTTGACAGAAATAATCCTAGTTAACCGTTTGGAAATAGCTGGACGGTGGTAATGGGAAAGAAGTGCACCCAAAACAGTTCCGCTGGTAAACTTGCTAGTTAGTTGACACGCAAATCTCCCGGCATGAGAAGAAAGCTCATTATTGATTCCTGAGGTGGCGAAAGAGTTTTTTTTTTTAAAAAAAAAAAACTCATTCCTGAGGTGGCAAAAAGAAAAGAAAAGGAAAAAGAAAAACTCATTCCTCGAAGCAGGAGACTGGGGGAGGCCGTTTATGATTCAGCTTTCGATCTATAAATAACTAACTGCTCCTGCTACTTCTCACCTAATTCTCTCTCCATCTTCTTCTCAAGCTGCAGCGAGCTACTCAATGCCCTTTTCTCTGTTCCACACGGAGAATTCTTCTGCTTCTTCGGCCATGACTTTGATCGACGATGTTTGTGCACTCATGAAGGAGCACTACAGCGCCGAAGCTCCCGCACTCAGAAGCGCCAGAATCATCGCCATGGGTTCATCCAAAGTCGTCATTAAAACCCTAGGTTCTCTCGGAGCTGAAGTGCACAAGCCCTCCCAAAACACCTATTCTCCTTACTTTTACCCCGCCACCTTCTGCTTCGGTTGGAAGGGGGAGACTCGTGAGGAGCACTGGAAGCGTATCAAGCGCGGGCTTGATCACTGGGGTCCTGCCGGTGGTCCCGATCTTATCCTTGACGGTGGTGGTGAGGTTACCCACTTCATCCATGAGGGTGTGAAGGCTGAAAAGGTTTTTGCAGCTACTGGTCAGTTGCCAGACCCGTCTTCTACTGATGATGCTGATCTCAAGCTTGTTCTCAGTATGATCAGGGATGGGTTGAACACTGATCCCAAGAGGTACCATAATATGAAGGACGGACTCGTGGGTGTCTGTGTAGCGACCAACGATGGTGCTAAGAGGCTTTTCCAGCTGCAAGCTAATGGAACTCTCTTGTTCCCTGCCATTAATGTAACCGAGAGCAAGGTAATTAACTATGACTCAGCAAGATATAGTTTTGTTAGCTTTAGATAGTCTTCTCTCCATTTTCTTTCCTTCCAATTATTCTTCCCACCCGAGTAAATCTTCATATTTAATTACTTGAATTCGGTTGTTTTGCAAGTTGCGCTTGTTTGGTGATGTTGCATGTTTGTGTTAGCAGGTCAACAGTAACTTGTACGGTTGCTGCTACGCTCTGTTTGATGGGATAAAGAGAGCCACCAACATGCCGATTCATGGGAAAAAAGCTATTGTCTGTGGATACGATGATGCTAGCGAGGGATGTGCTATCGCACTGAAGCAGGCTGGCGCTGACGTGTCTGTGTACGCGGTTGATCCCAACCATGCCCTTCAAGCTGACCTAAGAGGTTTTCATGTTATGAAGACCCCTTACGATGTTGTTGCTTCTGAGGCAGACATATTCGTGACCAATATGAACAAGGACAAAATGGATGTGGTTAAACACGTAAAGAGGATGAAGAACAAGGCCATTATTTACCACATGGATCCAATATTGGACTATGCTGGAGTTCAGCAATGCTTTTCTAGTATGCAGCGTACCATCGTCAATCCTCAAATCGACAAATGGGTCTGTCCTGAGACTAAGTCAAGTGTCACTGTATTGAAAAACACAGGCTGCCCAGCTGATTTGATGTCTTCTTGGTCTTTTGCAAGCCTCGTGTTTGCTGTGCTTGAGTTGTGGGGCAGGAGAGGAACTGGCAAGTACGAGAATAAGGTTTATGATTTTCCTGAGCATCTTGAAGAGAAGGTTTCTGCTCTTCACTTTCTTCCCAAGCTTACCAAGACCAAAAAAGAGACCAGATCACAGGCTGATCAGGTCTTTGTGCCGGAGGAAGGACAGGGAAATAATGTCTTCCCCATGAGTGCTGAGCCAAATGATAGTAGAACTAGTGAAAAGATCACCGAGATATTAGCCATGGGTCTTAAGGCTTGTGGGGTTTTTGGCATTGCCGCTCTGGGCCTCATGAATGCTGCCAAAGTTAGCTTCTCAAAGCCCACAGTTTGCTTAGATCTGCCATCTATTACTATTTGGGGTAATTAAAGGGTGAGAGAAGAGAATGGGACTCCTTTCTCTTCATAAAATAAGACAACATGCAGTGATGAAGGTTTGATTTTGAGTCTTCCATGACTATGTGTGTGTATGTATTTTCAACGAAGACCTTCATGAATGAGTACTCTTTATCAATTCGACATCGATCAGTATCTGTTTTCTATTGGAAAAATTCAGCGCTCAGATTCTTACTATTTTTCTTCCATCATGCTATAATAATAATAACAAAAAGGGAAATATCGAATCAGTCAACTGGAGTCAACTCAAGACTCAATGCTACGTCACATCAGGGCTAGATACTTGTTGCGCCAAAAAAAGCAAGGGAGAACATCGGTACAGGTGATATATATATATATATATATTTATATATATTCGGGTTTTTTTCTCTAGTTTTCCTCCTTTTTATTTTTTGGTTAAGAATCATATCCACATCTAAATGATGTTTCCTAAGAATTGTTTTAACTGGCAAAGCATCATGAACTAACTTCCATATAAACAGTTTAACGCGTGGAGGGCAACAACTTCTTTAATATCAACCAAACATCTAAACCCATCTGAGAAAAGTTATGACTTTCCAAAAGCTTTTTGGATCCCTCTGCCACTGTGTGAGATCCTGAGGGATTCTTGTTTTCCTCCTTTTGACTTTGAATAACGCACATATTGATTTCTTTTTTGGTTTTTTTTTAATTGGAGGGGAGGGGTGGGAGCCGTAAACTATAATAAGGGTTGCTGATGGGTTTTCCTTCTTGAAAATTAAATTTAACACGACAATATTTAAAAATATTTTGTCAACATGTAAAATTTTAAAAAGGACACTTTTTAGATAAAATCTTGTACATATGAAAATGCTACTTTAATTAAACCCAACGCGCACACTTACTAGTCTTGGCTGCTCCAAACCATGCCCACAGTTATCACTAATCGCTTCAATTCAATCACATTAGCAGTAATTAGCGGCGTAATTTTCTCATGGATCTTCCATGCTGATCTCATAGCTCCTCTAGGAAATAACATCTTTTAGACCCGTTTGAAACGATTTACAAACAGCTTTTCAATTATAATTTACAAAATATAAGGTAAGTATATAAAAGGCGTTTTGTTTCAACTTATATGAAATGTGCTCATAAGTACTTACAAACGTGAGGAGTTAGTTAAGCTGGTTTAGCTTAAGCATATCATCAGGTTGAACAAACCACCGGGGGGGAGAGGTTAAAAAACCGAACCGTATATAATTTCTTTGACTAAAATTATTGTTTCAGAAACTGACATGAAAGCCATGTTTTGAAGTATTGGTATGGAAAGTCAGGTTTACCCAGTAATTTACAATTTTACATAAATTTGTATGAAATTTAAATATTAAGAACTTTGACCTCTTTTGTCATTTGGAAAAAAAAAAGAGAAAAGAAAAAGAAAAAAAGAACTTTGAATTGGTTCCACCAACCCAGCCAACTTAAGATTAGGGCCTAAAAGATAGGTTGAATGCGTCAAGAAAACTCTACCCAATCAAATTTGTGTTACCCTTACGTCGAAGTTTTTTCTTTCTTTTTCTGGGCCAAGCCTACAAAGTTACTCATAGTCTGAACGAACCCATTGAGTAGAACGAAGATATAATGGAACAAAATAGCCGAGGAATGCCCACAAGCTTAGTATCTGTGGCTTGTAAATATCATTTTTTTTTGGACATAAAAAGGCACTTTATTAAAAACATCAACACAAGGATTACATCATAAAAAGGCCTCTGGACTGCTCATGGATCAGCATAGAAATTGGAGGGCCGAACACACACACACAAAAAAAAAAAGGGATTACATTTTGCGAGAACCACAAACTTAAACTAACTATTGCAAAAACTAAAATGTATCCCATAGTGATAACTCTCTATTTTTAATATATTTAAAAAATATTTTAAGTGATTTTTAGAGAGTTATCAATACATTTTAAGAGATTTCTAAGAGTTAATTGAAAGATTTGATTTTGAGCATTATTTGGGAGATTTTAGTGTGAATATCATAGCTTTAAATCAAAATAGAAATAGTTTAGTTTAAGATATAAATAAATAATAAAAAGTAGTTCTGAAACAAAAGAAAAATATAAAAGTTATTGGTATTTCATTTTGTTATTTCTTCCTTTTATTTTTATCAATTCCTTTTCTTGACCTTTTGCACAGGTGGCGTCAGTTTTCTATTAGCTGAGGAGAATGAAGTTTTGAACTTGGAACGGGCAGAGGCGCACCGTTTGGAGAAGGGAAAATTGGAACTTGGAAGTTGACTTTGAAAAAAAGAGGAACGACAGCGTTTCTGAAAGAGGTAGGAGTAGGACGCAGCGTTTTTGGGAGACCATTTTGGATACCTAAGGGACTGTTCATCGTCGTCTGGAGAGCAGGAACAGAGGAGGCCGCACTGTTAGGGGTGAATGGGTGATCTTCGTCTTCGCTGGACCTGAGGAGAAACGCCGACTGGTTCTTCGGAGAGGACGACGCTGGTTCTGAATCAGTGGGGATAGAGGAGGAGATGCCAATCTGAGTAAGGAGATAGACCAGAGGAGAACGCGAGCTGCTGTGTCGTTTTTGGAGGATACTCCCGGCAGGCGGAGACGCTGACTAACTGGGGAAGATTGGAGAACACTGGCGAGGAGAGCTGTAACGCGATTGAGGAAGAAGAAAGCCGGATTCATTGCCAATGCATTCAGAGCACCTCTTTCATTTTCCAGTTCACTGTTTCAGTTCTTTTCTCCGTTCCTTTTGATTTTAATTATGATTTTGAATTCAGATTTAATTGTTACTGTGATGGTTCTGTTCAAAGTCATGTGCAGCTAGTTGCTTCTACAGCCCAGAGGAACTATAAACTTGTCAATGGATTGAGATTTGTTTTCACTGAAGTGAGGATGCTTAATGTTAAATTTTGATTACTTAATCTTGTTCTTTATTGTGTCACCGGAAAAAAAAATCTTGTTCTTTATTGTCCATTTGATGACCGGTCAACATTAATTATGAATTTGAGAATTAAAATTTGGATAAAGTAGCACTTAACACCCTAAACTTATTTTATAGGTGCACTCAACACCCTAATCTTTTAAAGGGTGTAATTTTACCTCTTATTTTTTAAATTTGGAGCAATTTTAATTAGGACTAACTTTGCTTCAAACACCGTTTAAAAACCTTGACACATGGCTTTTTTTTTTGGAAAATTTCCACATAAGCATATTCAATGGCACCTAATAATAATGAAATTTCCACATAAGCTTAGGTTTTTCAATCAGAAAAAAACCCTTCAGCATTTCAACGCAAAAAGAAGAGTGGAGAAGCATCATGTAAATAGCGGCCGAAAAGTAGAGAAGCATCAAAATCAAGTGAGGAAATTCGTCTTGGAGCAAAAAGGAAAGATCGATTAAAAGGTAAGAATGAATTTGTATTGGTTTTGTTTTCCTTCTATGGTCCCATTGAAGCCATAAAAAAAAACAAATAGGGTTTACTAAAAGGGGGTTTTTTATTCAAAAAATGGAAGGAGATGGGAATCTAGGAGATGATGTGGAATGGGACAAAGATGATGCGACATTTGATGTGTTGGTTGAAGAAGATGATGTGCCGCTTTATGAGTTAGTCGATGAAGATGATCTGAACGTTCATAATCGCTATAATGTTGAGGGGGGGATGAAGAAGCTGCATCAAGGTAAAAGTTGATTAAATCAATATTGAGAATGATAGTAGACTTTGTTTATTTTGGTTTGTGTATTAATCCCGAGAATAGGTAAATGGTTTCCTTTCAATTGAGAATGATAGTGGGCTTCATAAATTGATAAAATCCATTCAATTAATTCAATTTGTAGAAAGAGCCATATCGTCTTATGCCAGAATTCAATGAGTTGTTTTGATCTTGAGTTAAAGTTATATAATCTCATAATAATTCAAGCATCACGATAATTACATTATGATAGCTTGACTTTTGACTTATATTTTAACCCTTTATACCTAGAGAAAGGGGAGAAGGAAATCAGTTAGTAGATTTTTTATTATGATTTCAAGGGACTTGTAATGTTCATTGCCTTTTATTTTTAGCCCAACACCTGATGGTTGCTTTTGGATTTTGGAATTTTTTTTTCACATACGTGTGTGTTAAGTAAATGTCAGAATTTTACTTGTTTACTTGGTAGTTGCTAATTTTGATTTTAAATATATGTCTCATTAAAATATTTTTGGGTATCATGAATTGAAGAAAGGTAAAGAAATAAAAAGCACTACTTATCAGTTATCAATAAGCTTTAATTTGGAAGTTGCAATTGTACAAAAAGAAAAAGAATATATTATCAGAACTTGTCTTTTTTTTTTGTCTTGTCTTTTTAAAGAGTATATTTCCCTTCTTTTTGTTGCAACAGATGCCATATTTTCCCCTTGCAGTGGTGAAGGAGGGTCGATAAATGAAGAATGTCAAGATGAGGAGCGAGAGTTAAGAAGTGGGGAATTTGAATGTGATGAGGAAGAGTCACTAAGTGAAGGCTTTGAATGTGATGAGGAAGTAAGGAGGCTGGGTGATAATCATGGATCAGAAAAACGGCCCTTCTTCATGTTGGGCATGACATTTGCCAACGTTGAAGAAATTAAGAGGGCCATTAGCCAATATGCAATAATAGAAGGGGTTAAAGTGAGGATTTCAAAGAGTGAGCCATCAAAAATTAGAGCTATCTGTCAAAAGGGCTGTCCTTTTGTTTTTTATGCTTCAAAAGAGGGGGACAACCTCGGATTGAAAGTTAAGACTCTATGTCATGAGCACAGATGCCTTCGAATTTACAAAAACCCAAGAGCGAGTGCAAAGTGGTTAGCTACGCGTTTTAAAAACAAGATTCAAGAGAGACCACAATATAAAGTGAGTGATATGAAGAAAGATGTAGAAGCAGGGTTTAAGCTGCACGTAAGCATAATTAAATGCAAGAGAGCAAAAAAGTTGATAATGGAGGAAATGGAAGGAAGCTATAAAGATGAGTTTGGAAATTTAGAAGCTTATTGTAATGAGTTGAGAACTTCAAACCCGGGTTCAGATGTCAGTGTTGAGGTGAGCAAAGAGGCATTAGAAAATGGTAGGAGAGTGTTTAGTAGAATGTATATATGCTTTAATGCTTGTAAGGTATGTTTGATGTCCTTTTTTCTTTTAAGATTACATACATGTATATAAGATTGTAATTGGTTGTTAATTTTTGTATGGTTTATAGGTTGGTTGGAAAGCTGGCTATAGGCCATATATTGGGCTAGATGGTACATTTTTGAAAGGTAAAGCAAGAGGTATTCTTCTCACTGCAATAGGAATTGATACAAATGACTCTCTATATCCACTTGCTTTCGGATTGACTCAACAAGAGAATAAAGTAAACTGGAAATGGTTTTTGCAATGGCTTAAACAATCATTAAATCTTGAGGATGGATCAAAAGTGACGTTAATGTCAGATATGCAAAAGGTGGTATTACTTACTTTATAAACTTCTATTCTTTAATATTTATAGTTCTAATTTGGTCTTTCTTTTATAGGGGTTACATTTGGCTGTTGAAGAGGTTCTACTAGAGTCTGAGCACAGGTTGTGTGCTAGACATATTTACGCAAATTGGAACAAACGGTGGAGGGGACAAGAGCTGCAAAAAAAATTCTTCTCTTGTGCTTGGAGCACATTTGAAGGACAATTTAAGGACAACTTAAAACAATTAGGAGGGTTGAGTAGAGCAGCAGCAGAGTCAGTTTTGTCTTATGATCCACAACGCTGGGTGAGAGCCTATTTTAGCAATAGGTGTCAATCATGGATTGTAGATAATAATTGTAGTGAGAGCTTGAATGCATGGATATATGAATATAGGTATCTTCCTGTTATTCGTATGTTTGAAGGGATAAGAGAGAAATTAATGATTAAATGTGTTTAGAGTTATAAGATTGTGCATAAATGGAAGAGTGATTTTAGTCCAAAGTGTATTGAATTATTTGAAGCAAATAGACAATTAGCAGTGGGGTGTAGAGTAGTTTTTAATGGGGATGATGGGTATGAAGTTAAAGAGGGGTTAGATAAACATAGTGTGTTTCTAAGTAGGAAAGTATGTACTTGTAGGGCATGGGAGTTGATGGGAATTCCTTGCCAACACGCAATTTGTGCATTTTACCATGAGAAAATTGAACCTAGTGGTCACATATCAAACTACTATCAAGGCATCGCTCAGCAAAACTCATCTCAATACCAATCTACAATGTCAAGTCCAACACCTGATAAGTTGAGTAAGTCAACTTCAACTTGTAGATGTAGCGTCTGTAAGAAAAAAAGACACAACAAATCAACTTGCAGTGAGGTGATAATTTGCTCTATATTATTCTGTTTTTCCTATATTGCAGCAATGAGATAATGTGTAGTTAAATCTCTATTATTCTAATGCAAAAAATCTTTTATGTAGCGTCCTTCATCAACAAGCTCAAACACAATAGGAAAGAAAAGAGGACGACCTAAGAAAGTTAGTGTCAATACCACCCAACAGAGTCAAGTCACACAACAAGATCAAAGTGAAGAAGTTACATTTAGATCAAAACTCCCAGTGACGAGTTCCTACAAGAAGAGAGCAGCTGAATGTGGTATGGGTGTTAGATTTGACTTAGAAACTGGACGGGTAGTGCTTAATGTAAGTTAAAATCACATGTCTATACAGTAGATTATGGGTTTTAGTGTGGCAAATGAATTGGAGCGTACTTTTCATTTATTCTTTGTTTTCTAAAACCTTGGTAGTTCTTGATCTGGAAGTTCCATTTCTGGTTTCATCAAATAGAATCCAAATCAATTTATATGGTGTAATATATACATATCTCTTTTCTCTCCTGAGATATATTGTAATTTATTTACCTTCTTCATTTTTGTTTTGTCTAGCCTGGGATGCAATTTGAGATTGTAATTGAAGAGGGGACTACTCAAGAGTACATGGAACATTTTGCTGATCCCGAGACACGTTTTCCAATTCCAAATGAGAAGGAAATGAGAAAGAGCTATATTCCACATAGTCAAGAGAGAAGAATTGCACTTGTTGCTAATGGTGCAACAGTATCACAACCAAGTCAACTTCCATTCAATCCACCGAGCCTAAGATGGATGGGACAACCATGCTTGACCACTTCCCAACTGCAAGCGCAAAGACAGAGGGCGATTGGTTTGCAGAAAGCTGACTCAAAAAGTGTTGGCATATAGACCTTTTGTTTTTTTCAATATATTGGCATCTTTTATTATATTTTGGGATTTATGAGTTATATATTATGGTATCTTTTGGTATATTTTGGGATGTAAAGATTATATATTTTGGTATCTTTTGGTATATTTTGAGATGCACAGGTTACGTAGACTTAAGGTTGAACATATATCGTTTACCGTTTCAATGCCTTGACAATATTATCTTTATATTATCATTTTTTTGGTGTGCCTTTTCTTTTTAATCACTTAAATACTATGATAATGCTAGCTCTAAATTTATAATCTCTATCATTGCAACTTGTAATTTTTTAAATCTTAACATAATCATTTTATTATTAAAAGAAAACTAAAAATAGATATGTGATTTTAGACGGAATGAACCATTAAGAAAAGGGGAAAATTTAAAAACAAAGCACTTTATTCTTTTTTACTTTCAACCAAGAAGAAGGGCCAAATTGATCCTTCAAATCGTATTATGCCCTTTTTTTGTTTCCTCACTATTTTGTGCAGTTCAAAATAGAAAGAAGCAAGCAGCAAGTCTCTCGGTTTCATATTTTTTATTCCAGTCTTAGATCATTTCAAATAAAGATGTCACTGCACATTTATTAAAGGGAACAAAAACATGTTAAGAACACAATGCTTTTGGAGAACTCTTGACTACTTCTTCATTAGCAAAGTAAAACAAGGTGCCCAACTCAAAGTTCATAATAATTAACTACAGGAGTCTGGACCAACTCACTCTAAATAAAAGAAAATCTGCTCCGTCAAATTTACTATCAACTACTGATAGACCTTGATAAAATAAAATTATTAGGAAAAATCAGAAATTCACAGATTCCCTTTCCGGAGCCATTCATCTCAAATCATCCTGCATTATTTGCTCAAATAGTCTTGTCAAATCAACATGAATGCTGTGATTGAACATCTATAATTTTGAAACAAAATCAAGCGAAGCATATATATATCTGTAACATTGAGAATGCTCCTATTGATAGAGTGCCCTGTGTATTCAAGCTCCTATCTAACAAGTCTTGCATCAACAATTGGAATACCAACTGCGAATTTAACGTTGCTGACAAACTAATAGCTTTCAAACTCCAATTTCTGCAACATTTTTTCCAAAAAAAAAAAGTTACAGAAAAAACACCATTACAACCACAAAGCAAGTATGAGCATTTTCAGCTTCTTCATACTTTCAGCAGTTGCTTCGAATTGCCTCACCAACGCAACCCATCTGAGACTAATATGAGTTTGATTTACTCATCAAACATTTAACAAGCCTTCACTATTCACTGTTAAATATTTAAAAGGGGTTTACAATAGCGAGTAAAGCCGCAATGAGTTTCACGAAGAAGATAGTGAGATAAGCATCGACAATGTTGTTGAACATGATTGGGAGAAAATCACTGATCACCTTTGATGAAGATGACAGGAAGAAAAGAGCCCACCAGCTGATGAAGACGATAGGTACAAGCGGCCACCAAGTTCCTGCACGTTAGGGTTCCTGATCAAATTTCAAAGTTAAAAAATGCAAGTTAATAAATTTTTTAAAAAAAATTCAGACCAGCCATCTTGCATGTCATCTGCTTACATGGAAGTTCTCCAAAAAAAAAAATCCCATGTATCATGGTTTTCAAACGGAGTTTAATGCAAAGTTAGACATAGTTAAAATTGTTCCAAATTTAAAAAATGAGGGGTAAAATTGCACCCTTTAAAAGATTAGGGTGCTGAATGCACCTGTAAAATAAGTTTAGGGTGCTGAGCACTACTTCACCCTTAAAATTTTCCTTGACAAAAGAGATTTTAATTAAGTTCTTAGATTAAGTAATATGGGATTGGATGAGAATCTAATTTGTGATTAGGATAGAAACATACATAATTGTCCCATATACGTATTGATGAGTGAGACCAAATTGTTTAGCCTCTTAGGTAATTGTGTGAGATTATATAATTAATTTAAGAGATGGTTATAAGTAAACCGGCATGCACTTGTAGCTAATTAAACTCTAGATTTACAAAATTGACATTCAACCCAATCATTTCAGTGAAATGAGATTTAGGCTTTGTTTGGTTGGAAAAAATAGAGGGGAGGGGAGGGAAGAAATTTGTTTTTTAGTGCTTCCCTCCCCTCCTAATGCTCCCCTCCAAATTTGGGGTTTCTTGGAGGAGAGAGAAATATTATGTCTAATATTGACCACACTACCCATACTAACTTTTTAATATTCTAAATTTGTCCATCTTATTAAAACTCTTTTTGTTTCACTTCTTTCTTTTTTTAGCCACTAATAATATTTGATATTATAATATATACATATCATATATATTAATATATACATATCATAACATGTGTATTATAATTATATATCATAGCATGCGTGTATTATAATCTCAGATAACATGCATATATATTAATATATATATATATCATAACGTGCGTGTTATAAGTATATAATATATACATATCATATATATTAATACATATATTTATAAAATTAATGAGATAGAATATTAAATTTTTTATCATATTTTCTATTTTTTTCAGTTTTATTATTTTTTTATCACATGTAAGTGAGGTAATTGGTTTTTTTTGAAATTGATAAATTAAGAAATAATAATTTTGACATAAATATTGTAATAAAAAATAAATCAGTCTAAATATAGAGATAGGGGCATATTTGTCAATTTATAATTACCTCCCCTCCCCTCCTCTTATGAACAAAACAAGAAATCTCCCCTTCCCTTCCCTTTCCTCCAACCAAACAAAATCATAACCTCCCTTCCCCTCCTCTCCCCTTCTTTTAATTAACCTCTCCTCCCCTCCCTTCTGTTGAACCAAATAAAACCTTAAGAAGCTAGTAAGGGATTGATGACTCTAGGTTGGCTTTTTTTTAATATTTGCACTACTAATTTGAGAAAGCTTTGTTTTGTTTTATTTTAATTTCTTTTCACCCAATTTCATTAAATCCTAATTTTCGCAACTTAAACGAAAAAGAGAATTTTTATTGCCTAATCACTGTTATCTGAATTCTTTGTAGGATCGACTTTGATTTGCCACTATCTCTTTTTGTAACCCGTATACTTGTGGTGCGTCTTAATATTTGGTAGCATCAAGTTTTTGGCGCCGTTGCTGGGAAACTCAAGACCATTGGTTGTTAGAATTTAAAAATCTTTTAATAGTTTTTGATTGAGTGTTTTCTTTAATCATTTCTTTCTTAGTCTCAATATATAGATTCACGATGCATTGACATTCCAAATCAAGATATTGGGATTGGACTTGTCAATCGATTCATAACCTTTCAAACACAACCAATATCTATTCGAAGCCCCTTTACTTGTAGGAGTACCTCTTGGATCTGTTGATTGTGTTATGGCTGGAGTACTACTCATGGCGACCTAGTGGAATTAGGAGAAGCTGTAGGTATTATTGCGGGTCAATCTATTGGAGAACCAGGCAGTCAACTAACATTAAAAACTTTTCATACTGGCGGAGTATTCACAGGGGGTATTGTAGAACATGTGCGAGCCCCCTCTAATGGAAAAATCAAATTCAATGAGGATTTGATTCATCCTACACATTCACATCCTGGGCACCCTACTTTTCTATGTTATATAGACTTGTATGTAACTATTGAAAGTGAAAATATTATGCATAACGTGACTATTCCACTAAAAAGTTTTCTATTATTTCAAAACGATCAATACGTAGAATCAAAACAAGTGATTGTTGAGATTCGCACGGGAACATACACTTTTAATTTTAAAGAGAGGGTTTGAAAACATATTTATTCTAAATTAAAGGGAGAGATGCATTAGAGTACCGGTGTGTCCTATGCACCCGAATTTACATCTAGAAATGTCCATATTTTACCAAAAACAAGTCATTTATGGATATTATCAGGAGGGTTGTGCAAGTCTGATGTAATCTCTTTCACTCCACCCGGATCAAGATCAAATGAACATTCATTCTCCTTCTACTGAAGGAAGATATATTTCTAACCTTGTAGGAAGTAATGATCAAGTTCAAGTAAGTCACAAGTTCTTTAGTTCAAATCCTTTTGATAAAAAAAAGCAGGATTCCTAATTATTCAGGGCTTAATCGAATCCTATGTATGGGTCATTTTAATTTCATATGTCCTGCTATTCTCCACGAGAATTCGGATTTATTGGCAAAGAGGTGAAGAAATAGATTAATCATTCCATTCCAATCGATTCATACCCCCTTCCGGTATCTCGATTGAAATACCTCTCAATGGCATTTTTCATAGAAATATTATTCTTGCTTATTTCGATGATCCTCAATACAGAAAAAAGAGTTCAAGAATTACTAAATATAGGACTATAGGAGTTCATTCCATTTTCACAAAAGAGGATTTAATTGAGTATCGAGGAGTCAAAGAATTAAAGCCAAAATACCAAATAAAAGTAGATCGATTTTTTTTTTCATTCTTGAGAAAGTGCATATTTTACTTTAATCTTCTTCCATAATGGTACAAAATAATAGTATCATTGGAGTAGATACATCAATCACTGTCAATATAAGAAGTCGAGTAGGAGGATTGGTTTGAGTGGAGAAGGGAAAAAAAGGATTAAATTAAAAATCTTTTCTGGGGATATCTATTTTCTGGGAGAGATGGATAAGATATCCCAACACAACGGCATCTTGATGCCACTCAGAACGGTTAAAAAAAATTCTACGGAATCCAAAAAATTTAAAAATTGGATCTATGTCCAATGGATCACACCTACCAAGAAAAAGTATTTTGTTTTAGTTTGACCTGTAATTATATATGAAATAGGGGATGGTATAAATTTAGTAAAACTTTTTCCTAAGGATCTGTTGCAGGAAAGGCATAATCTAGAACTTCAAGTTTCAATTATATTCTTTATGGAAATGGAAAACCAATTTAGGGAATTTCTGACACAAGCATTCAATTAGTTCGGACTTGTTTAGTCTTGAATTGGGATCGAGACAAAAAAATTTCTTCTATTGAAAAGACCCGCGCTTCTTTTGTTGAAGCAAGTACAAATGGTTTTATTTGAGATTTTCTAAGAATTGACTTAGTGAATCCCATATTTCGTATATCAGAAAAAGGAATGATCTCTCCGGTTCAAGATTGATCGCTAATAATGAGTCAGATCACACTAATATCAATTCATTTTATTCTATTTATTCCAAGGCAAAGATTCAACAATCCCTTAGCCAAAATCATAGAACTATTCGTATGTTGAATAGAAATAAGGAATGCCGATCTTTGATAATTTTGTCATTGGATCATTGTTTTCAAATGGTCCCATTCAATGGTGTAAAATATCACAATGTGATAAAAGAATCAATTAAAAGAGATCCTTTAATTCCAATTAGGAATTCATTAGGCCCTTTAGGAATAGCCCTTCAAGTTGCAAAGTTGTATTTGTTTTACCGTTTAATAACTCATAATTAGATCTCGATAAATAAATATTTGCAACTTGACAATTCAAAGGAAATTTTCAAGTATTTAAATATCATTTAATGAGCAAAAAATTGAGAATTTAGAAGCCTGATCTATGTAGTAACATCGTTTTGAATCCATTCCATTTTAATTGGCATGTTCTCTATCATAATTATCATCATAATTATTGTGAAAAAGCATATACAAAATTAACATTGGGTAATTTCTTTGTGAAAATGTATGTATAGCTAAAAACGAACCAAACCTAAAATCGGGTCGAGTTCTAATTGTTCAAATTGATTCTATAGTAATAAGATTGGCTAACCCTTATTTGGCGACTCCAAGAGCAACTGTTCATGGCCATTATGAAGAAATGCTTTATGAAGGAGATATATTACTTACATTTATATATGAAAAATTGAGATCTGTTGATATAACATAGGGTCTTCCAAAAGTGGAACAGGTATTAGAAGTGCGTTCGATTGATTCAAAATCGATAAACCTAGAAAAGAAAATTGAAGGTTGGAACGAGTGTATAACAAGAATTCTTGGCATTCCCTAGGGATTCTTGATTGGTGCTGAGCTAATTATAGCGCAAAGTCATATTTCATTGGTTAATAAGATCCAAAAGGTTTATTGATCCTCGGGGGTGCAGGTCCATAATAAACATATAGAAATTATTGTGCGTTAAATAACATCAAAAGTATTGGTTTCAGAAGACGGAATGTCTAATGTTTTTTCACCCAGTGAACTAAGTGGATTGTTATGAGCTGAACGAACGGGATGTGCTTCGGAAGAAGCGATTTGTTAACGAGACCTATTATTGGGAATAATGAAAACATCTTTGAATACTCAAAGTTTTATATCCAAAGCCAGTTTTCAAGAAACTGCTCGAGTTTTAGCAAAGGCCGCTCTCTAGGGTCGTATCGATTGGTTGAAAGGTGTGAAAGAGAATGTTGTCTTAGGAGGAATGATACTCGTTGGTACTAGATTCAAAAGATTAATGCATCGTTCAGGGCCAAGGCAACATAACAAGATTACTTTGGAAAAAAAAAATTTTTGTGGGAGAAATAAGAGATATTTTGTTCTGCCATAGAGAATTATTTGATTTTTTTCATTTCAAAGGATTTATGTGGTATATCAGAGCAATCACTTTGAGGATTTAATCATTCCTAAGAGTGGATTCTTTCCTTTCAATGCGGTCATTTTATTTGGTAATAGTAATAAAAGATAATAACGAATAGGAAAAAAATGAATGGCTTGATCGTGTATCAATTGCCAATCTTCAGTAGAAGAGAAGGTTCCATCAGAACAATTATTTATTTCTATTTCAGGATACCTGATCTCTTTTTTTAAAATTCTTTTTTTTTATTTTAAAAAAAAAGAGAGAAAGTGTGGGGATAAATGACAAAAAGATATTGGAACATAACTTTAGAAGAGATGATGGAAGCATGAGTTCATTTTGGCCATGGTACTAGGAAATGGAATCCTAGAATGGCACCTTATATATCTGCAAAGCGTAAGGGTGTTCATATTACGAATCTCACTAGAATTGCTTGTTTTTTATTAGAAGCTTGTGATTTAGTTTTTGATACAGCAAGTAGTGGAAAACAATTCTTAATTGTTGGTACCAAAAATAAAGCAGCTGATTCAGTAGCGCGGGCTACAATAAGAGTTCGGTGTCATTATGCTAATAAAAAATGGCTCGATGGTATATTAACGAATTGGTACACTACAGAAAGGAGACTTTATAAGTTCAGGGACTTAAGAATAGAACAAAAGACAGGGAGACTTAATTGTCTTCCGAAAAGAGATGCTACTATGGTGAAGAGACAATTATCTCGCTTGGAAACATATCTGGGCGGCATTAAATATATGACGAGGTACCCGATATTGTAATAATCGTTGATCAGTAAGAATAATATACGGCTCTTCGAGAATGTATCACTTTGGGAATTCCAACGATTTGTTTAATCGATACCAATTGTAAACCGGATCTCACGGATATTTCGATTCCAGCTAATGATGATGCTATAGCTTCAATCTGATTAATTCTTACCAAATTAGTATTTGCAATTTGTGAGGGTCGTTCTAGTTATATACGAAATTTTTGATTAATAATAAGATAAGATAAATAAATTATTTGGTTTGGGGAACTCTATAGATTTATGGAATCAGTTACTATACTATTACTGAATTGCGCACAAAAGAATAACCGGAGATATTATGTGATTAGTTGATATTCATAATCAAAAATTTAAGTAGGCCAACATTTCTATTGGCAAATAGGAGGTTTCCAAGTCCATGCCCAAGTACTTATTACTTCTTGGGTTGTAATTGCTATTTTATTAGTTTAAGCTATTATAGCCGTTCGAAATCCATAAACCATTCCTACTGACGGTCAGAATTTCTTTGAATATGTCCTTGAATTCATCCGAGATGTGAGCAAAACTCATATTGGAGAAGAATATGGTCCGTGGGTTTCTTTTATTGGAACTATGTTTCTATTTATTTTTGTTTCTAATTGGTCAAGGGCTCTTTTGCCTTGGAAAATCATCCAATTATCTCATGGGAGTTAGCTACACCCACAAATGATATAAATGCTACTGTTGCATTAGCTTTATTTACGTCAGTAGCATATTTTTATGCAGGTCTTTCAAAAAAAGGATTAAGTTATTTTGGTAAATACATCAAACCAACCCTAATCCTTTTACCGATTAACATCTTAGAAGATTTCACAAAACCCTTATCACTTAGTTTTCAACTTTTCAGAAATATATTAGCTGATGAATTAGTAGTTGTTGTTCTTGTTTCTTTAGTACCTTCAGTGGCTCCTATACCTGTCATGTTCCTTGGATTATTTACAAGCGGTGTTCAAGCGGATTTGCATTGGGTGCTCATCAGGTGATGAGCACCCAATGCTCATCACCCATCTGGACCGTCCAGATCTGATCTGGACGGTCCAGATTTATTTTTATTTTTATTTTTTTTTTTTAAAAATAATTATTTTAATAGGTATAAGATAAAAAATAAAGATAATCTCTTAACTATCATTTTTTTAAAATATAATTTTTTCTATTTTAAAATAATTATTTAATAATATTAAATCTGGACCGTCCAAATTAAATCTGGACGGTCCAGATTGCTCATCAGGTGATGAGCATTGGGTGCTCATCACCTGATGAGCACCAAATGGGAACCCATGTTCAAGCTCTTATTTTTGCAACTTTAGCTACGACTTATATAGGTGAATCATAGAAGGCCATCATTGACTAGTTTTCAGAATAGTCTTTGTTTTTAGCTTAGCCCACTGTAATGTATGTGCGGTTCAAAATAATCTACTTAGGGGAACAGAACAAAAATATAGAAAAAAAAGGGTTATCCAAAATAAAATAAGGAAGATGCAAATAAGGTCTAAATAAAATAAGTATACGATTTTGGCTAAAAGTAAAAAAAGATTATCAAGGAATTGTTAAAAAAAAAAAGAAAAGAGATCCATCTAAAAGATCTTTTTCCTATTTTTCCTAAAAAGACTCTTTCTTTGACCAATTTATACTTCCCTCCAATGAATATTCTTTTTTTTTCAATTGTTTTGGATTTGGATTGTTTTGTTGTATTTTGTTTGGTTCATTCAATTAGAACATTAAATATTAGATTATTAGATATTAGATATTAGATTAGATTCTATAATAACTTAATATTAATAAATATAAATAATAAATTAATAAATATTAATTATAAATTATATAGAATTTTATATATAATTATAATTATATAAGTATTAGATATATTAGTATTAGGATCCATAATTTAAAATAATTTGAATAAGAATTTGTATGGTATCTCCGTTTACAACGTGTGATTAAAAAGATGTTATATAGATTCTCATTTCATTCAGTCATTCAACTCAACGATTGACCAAATTGGAATAAATAATAAAATAAAATTACATGAACTTAGATCACTCAAATGTTGATATTTCTATGCAATAATTCGGTCTCCTGAATTGATTTAGATTGATTTTCTCCATATGGGCTCGTGATTAAAAAAAAAAGGAAGAGAAGGCTTTTAAAAAAAGAGAGATTAAAAAAATAGGGTAGGAGTGGAGGGGTCAAACTAGGTGTATAGAATCTAATCCCTATAAGAAAGCTCTTTGTTTTGTGGATGTTTCAAAAAAGATTCTCGAATCTGATTGAATCTAAGACAAGAACAAGAATAATAGGTTTATGATATGTAAAAAACACATGTATATGTGATATTAGATATTAACTAGTTATATATGAACTAAACGTATATCTAAATTTGCCTTGCTATTGTAAATTTAGATAGAGATTCAAAAATTGAAGTCTTTCCATTTTATCTAGTATCTAGAATTGTAAATTCAATCTTGAATGACTAAAGAGATTAAATCAAGAAAAAGAGCAAAGAAATTAAAGAATGGTTTGGAAATGTAAAGTAAGATAAGAACAAAAGTTGTAGGGATTCATAAAAACAATGTGGATAGAAACTAAAAAAGAAATATCAAAGTCTTTCTGATAGTTCAATAAATCTTATTATAGTTTAATAAATATTCTTTATTTCAATTCAGAATTCTTAATTACTTCAATTGGATAAATCTGAATAATTAAGTCATAATTTGTTGGTTGATTGTATCATTAACTATTTCTTTTCTTTGTTTTTGTTGTGAGGAACTTACATGAATCCACTAATTTCTGCCGCTTTGGTTATTGCTGCCAGGTTGGCTGTCAGGCTTGCTTCTATTGGACCTGGGGTTGGTCAAGATACTGTTGTAGGTCAAGTTGTAGAAGGGATCACGAGACAACCCCAGACAGACGGAAAAATACGGGGTACTTTATTGTTGCTTAGTCTGGCTTTTATAGAAGCTTTAACAATTTATGGGCTGGTTGTAGCATTAGCACTTTTATTTGTGAGTCCTTTTGTTTAATCCTAAAAATACAAATCAAATACATATATATATATATATATATATTCTCGTGGACTTGCTTTGCTGCTCTTGCTTTTTCAAATCCTATTAAGATTTTACTTCTACAATTATTTATTTGTTTGCATTTAGACAATAACCCATGGGAAGGGCTGATTTGAGGGTGAGTAATTAGCATACTGACTCGCCTTTGTGCTTCCCTTTTTTATTTAGTCCAACGAAGCCCCTCCTTTTTTAGAAAATTTTTAAAAAGTGTTGCAAAAAAACTAGGTATTTGGCAATTGACATAAGACCCGGTATCTAATTCTAATAAGTATCATTTTCTTGTGGGAAATCCTCTAATTGACCAATTTTTTAAAAATAAAATCAATATACAATATCTAAATATATTGATATTTCTATTAATATATTGAAAAATTAATAATATTGATATATTAAAAAAATTAAAAAATTAAAATAGAATGAATAATGAATATAGAAATCGAATTCTAAATTATTATATTAGATTTATATTAATATTAGATAATAATAATAATAGATTAATGATTAATAAAAAATCGATAAAAAATAGAAATCATAGAAAGATAATTGGTCTATCTATAAAAGGAGATGAAATCATATGAAAAATATAACCGATACTTTCCTTTCTTTGGGTTACTGGCCATTCGCCGGGAGTTTTGGGTTTAATACTGATATTTTAGCAACAAATCCAATAATTCTAAGTTTAGTTCTTGGTTTATTGACCTTTTTTTAGAAATGAAGTGTGTGCGAGTTGCTTATTTCAAGAATAGGTTAGTTCCAACCAACTGCATTTTTTGTGTGGTTATAATTAGGAAAAGGTGCATGATCCTATGAATTACTTTTGAATAAATTATGAATAAATTAAGAAATCATATTTAAGAACCATAGCATTTCGTGATTCATTGGTAAATTCACTTTGATTCTCTATCAACCAATAATCTGGGACCATTAACATGGTAAAAGCTAAGTAGTTTGAAGTCTAGACGCAACATAGTACTCTTTCTACTACTATGTTAATATAGAAAAGGTTTCAAAAACAAATAGTTGGAATTTCTTTTTTATGATATAGAACACTAATGTCGATAAAATGATTTGAACAGGTGAAAAATGGAAAAAACGAGTATTTCATTTCAGCCCCCTTTTATACAATGCGAAATCGATGACCTATGTATAAAGTAATAAGAATTCTTTGGATTTGAAAAAAAAAAAAAAACAACTTTGCTGACAATTATTTGTTTAGTCAGAAGAGTCTTCCGAATATTTTGGTCTTGTATTAGTAATAAGTTTCAACATTTTTTTTTTGAATAGGAATAGAGAAGAGAAGATAGATTCATTACAGGGCAAAAAAAAAGATATGGGAAGTTCTCGTAAGTAATTGAGTGTGAGAGCCAAATAAATCGAAAGATTCATGTTTGGTTCAGGAAGAGATCATGGAAGTTTTGAAATGAATGGAAAGATAATCTACTTTCATTAAGTGATTTATTAGATAATAAAAAACAGAGAATCTTGAAGACTATTTGAAATTCAGAAGAACTACGGGAAGGGGCCATTAAACAATTGGAAAAAGCCCAGGACTGGTTAAGGAAAGTAGAAATGGAACCAGATCAGTTTCAAGTGAATGACTATTCTGAGATAGAACGAGAAAAATTGAATTTGATTAATTCAATTTATACAACTTTGGAAAAATTAGAAAATTACAAAAATGAAACCATTCATTTTGAATAACAAAGGGTGATTAATCAAGTCCAACAGCGGGTTTTCCAACAAGCCTTACAGGGAGTTTTAGAAACTCTGAATAGTTGCTTGAACAATGAGTTACATTTAAGTATCATCAATGCTAATATTGGCATGTTTGGGATGATCAAAGAAATAAAATAACAGATTAGTCCTTCTTATTATAGGTATTACTTTTTTTTCTTCTAAAAAAGAATTAAGAAATACTCATGGTAACCATTCGTGCAGATAAAATTAGTAAAATTATCCGTGAACGTATTGAGCAATATAATACCAAAGTAAAGATTGTAAATACTAGTACCGTACTTCAAGTAGGCGATGGCATTGTTTGTATTTATGGTCTTAATGAAGCAATGGCAGGTGAATTAGTAGAATTTGAAGAGAGTACAATAGGCATTGCTTTGAATTTAGAATCAAATAATGTTGGTGTTGTATTAATGGGTGACAGTTTGATGATACAAGAGGGAAGTTCAGTAAAAGCAACAGGAAGAATTACTCAGATATTGATAAGTGAGGCTTATTTGGGTTGTGTTATAAATGCCCTGGCTAAACCTATTGACAGTCGAGGAGAAATTTCAGCTTCTGAATCTCGGTTAATTGAACCTCCTGCTCCGGGTATTGTATTGAGGCGTTCCGTATATGAGCCTCTTTAAACAAGACTTATTGCTATTGATTCGATGATCCTTATAGGGTGTGGTCATTGAGAATTAATTATTGGGGACAGACAAACCAGTAAAACAGCAGTAGCCACGGATAGCATTCTCAATCAACAGGGACAAAATGCCATATGTGTTTATGTAGCTATTGGTCAAAAAGCCTCTTTTGTGGCTCAAGTGGTGACTACTTTACAAGAAAAAGGATCAATGGAATATACTATTATAGTAGCTGAAATAGCAGATTCTTCAGCTACATTACAATATCTCGCTCCTTATACAGGAGCAGCTCTGGCTGAATATTTTAAGTATCATGAATGACACACTTTAATCATTTATGATGATCCCTCCAAACAAGCACAGGCTTATCGACAAATGTCTCTTCTATTACAAAGACCACCGGGTCACGAAGCTTATCTGGGAGATTTTTTTTTTATTTACATTCACGCTTTTTGGAAAGAGTCGCTAAATCAAGTTTTGAGTTAGGTAAAGGAAGTATGACTACTTTACCCATAGTTGAGACCCAATTGAGAGATGTTTCAGCTTATATTCCTACTAGGGGTGTTCAAAGCCGGCCCGTCCTGGTCCCGACCTTATTGGGACAAGACAGGCTCGTCCCAAAAATTTTTAGAATGGGACAAATCCCGATGGGACAAAAAGGGGACTAGGATGGGACAGGACGGGGCATGACCTCGTCCTGGTCTCGTCTCGATAGGTATACTTTTTTTTAAATATTTTGTATCATATTTAATTATTTATATAATACATAATTATACATTATTACTAAATGTTAAAAACAAATAAAATAATAATATGAAGCCTTAAGTCTCTGTTTATTTTCACTTTCGTTTCACAGTTCACTACTTCACTTTTATTGCTGTCTTGCTAAAGGTTGAAGCTCTCGCCTCTTAGTCTCCACTCTCGGTTATTCCCTTTCGATTGTCTCTCTGATCTTTTATCTACAAAGTACGAACCCAAGGTCGAAAGAGGCCGCCGGAGAACACTGCTCAGTACTCACTAATTCACTCTGTCTCTCTCATCTCCGTCTCTCCTCTCGACTTCATCTCTTCACTCACGGTCCCACTCTCCAGTTCTAGCCTCCATTTAAGTCACAACCTTCAAAACTTCTCTCCAGCCCCTAGTCCGTTGTGGAGTCCGTCTTGGCTGTAGACACAGTTTACTTCTGTCACTGAAGCTCTTGCATGTCAGTCTTTCCTCTCAGCTGTTTCCTTTCCCACTCTCTAGTTCTAGCCTCCATTCAAGTCACAAACTTCGTAACTTCTCTCCAGCCCCCAGTTTGTCGTCTCCAAGCTGTTCGATTTCTGCTTTCTTTGTTTCTCATACTCGTGAGTTTTCACTACTTTACTTGATCTTGGAGTCTTTAAAAATCCCTTGTAATATCTTTTTCTCCATCCATGCTTGTTGATTTCATTTCAATAGCCAACATGATATTTTGCCTTTTTATATGAATATGGACTATGGATTGGGATCTGTATGATATTCTTCATAAATGAGATAGAGAAAAGAAAATCTTTTGTGAAATGAGGAAAACCCACCAGGTTTATTTGCCTCATTCTCTGGTTCTCTGAATTTTCCTGGTTATTGAATTCTTTTATAATTTGTATATATCATTCTCTGGTTGATGGTTTGTGAAGTAGTAATATATATAATTGTAGATTCAGTGTTTGATTTCTAGATTTTGCTATTAAAACTGTACAAAAATTTTACTATAAATTCTTGAAAACTAATTGAGCCTTTATGATCATTTTGAAGCACTTCTCTTTGTGAAGAAAGATAACCTCTGTCATAACTAACACTACTGAAGGAAACACTCAAACACAGTCACAAACAACTGAAAGAGCTTTAGGACAAGCAGATAATAAAGATAAAATTATTGTATCACAAGGTGAATAAGGGGGGATGAATCATATGTTAATGGATCAAGAAAGACAAAAAAAATCTTTAGCTTGGTTACATTTTGAGAAGTTACCTCCAGAGTAGTGGAAAAATGGAGAAAATTGCCTGCCACCCTACCATACATGGGATAGGTGGACTTGTTAAACATTTACAGAGGTGTCCTAGAAATCCCCACAGGGCTAACAAGTTGAAGCAATGCATGTTCTCAATAAGGGCCAGTGGTAAAACTTTGACTTATCATCTCTTTAGTCAAGACTTGTGCAAGAGAGCTCTAGTTAAATTTTTAATATTGGGAGAACTGCCTTTCCAAATAGTAGAGGATAAAGGTTTTAAAGAGCTATTAAGACCACTAGAACCTTGCTTTCAAATTCCCTCAAGAGCAACAGTTACTAGGGATTGTTTGAAGCTGTATTATGAAGAAGCAAGAAGGTTGAAAAGGTATTTTAAAAATTCAAATGCTCGTGTTTCTCTTACCACTAATACATGGACTTCCAATCAGAATACCAACTATATGTGTTTAACTGCTCACTGAATTGATGATCATTAGACTTACCAGAGGCAAATCTTGAATTTTTGTGTGGTTGAAAACCATAAAGACGATACTATTATAGTAGAGATTAAGAGATGCTTATTATCCTGGGATATTGATAAGTTGTTTACTATAACAGTGGATAATACTTCTTCAAATGACATTGCAATATCAACTTTCAAAGATATGTTGAAACATTAGAATGGTCTAGTATGCGACAGGGAGTTCTTGCACTTGTGTTGTTGTGCACATATTCTGAATCTTATTGTTTCTAATGGTGTGAAGGAGATGCATAAGTGTATTGAAGCCATTCAGAATGCCGTTAAATATGTAAGATCCTCACCTACAAGGTTTCGTAAGTTTAAGGAGCTAGTGGAAATCAAAGAGTCTATTAAGCATGGATTGCCTAACAAGGTGGAATTCAACCGACATTATGCTGGAAATGCTATTAAATTCAGTAGTGTTTGAAAGAATTGCAAAAGAAGATAGGGATTACAAGAATGGCAAAAGAATATAGGGATTACACAAACCACTTCTTGGAGAAGAAGTTAATTGGTCCTCCTGATGCATTTAATTTGAGACAAGCTAAAGTCTTTTGTAGCTTCTTGTAAGAGTTCCATGACATCACATTGCAATTTTCTGGATCAACCACTATCACCTCAAATATATGCTTCCAAAATATAGTTGATGTGTTTACTATTCTAAATGAACATGCAGAGGATCCTAATTCTTTGCTATGTGAGATGGCTCTGAGGATGAAAATTAAGTATGATTAGTATTGGGGTGACTTGCAAACTCTTAATCCTCTTTTGGTGATAGCAGTGGTACTTGTCCCAAGGTATAAAATGAAATATCTCACCTTTGCTGTTGAGGAGATGTTTCAAAGCCAAGGACAACATGAACATATGTCAAAAATAGTCTCAATCGTCTTCAGTTGTATGATTGTTCTTCAGGTGGGCTTGACACATCTCAGTTTCATATGCAAATTCAAAGACAAAGTTGTAAGTGAAACTACTAGTACAACTACCTGTGCTTCAGAAAAATCATGCTCAGCTATAACTTTTGTGCATCCTAAGCGATCAGCTCAAAGGTTCCTTGCCTGATTTGAGACTGAGACTCAATCAGACAAGTATGCAAAGGTGGAGAAGTATTTGCAAGCTAAGTTAGTTGAAGCACATGAAATTGACTTTGATATTTTGGTCTAGTGGAACCTTAATGCTATGAAGTACAGAGTTCTTTCAATGATTGCACATGATGTTTTAGCCATGCCTGTGTCTGCTGTGTCTTAAGAATCTGTATTTAGCACGGGGGGTCATGTCATTGATGACTTTAGGAGTTCGTTATCCCCAAAGATGGTTGAGGCATTAATTTGTGTACAAAATTGGCTATCTCCATCAACAGTGAAGCTAAAAGGACTAGACATTGATGACTTCATTGAAACTGAGATTGCAGCACATGGTAATGTCTATCTTTTATTTTTTTTTTAAATTCCTTTTTTATCTTATTTATTAACTTAATATTAATAATTTTACTTTTCCTTGTATTCATTTGTAGAAGAATCAGCTGCCTCAAATTTATTAGATGAACAGGAACAACCAAATAACCAGTAAATGTTGGATTGTGTGTTGGATGGATTTGGTTCTGTTATTTTCTGGTTCTGTTGTTTTCTGGTTTATAATGTTTTGTATGCAAAATGCAAATGCTTATGTGTTGTCATGTTGTGGATGAGTATTTTTGATGATGTAGTGTGGTGAGTTGGTCATGGACTCATTGCCTCATTGGACTGTTTGTCATGTTTCTTTATGGTTTAAGACTATGGACTATAGATCTATTGATTTAGACCGTTTATATTTGCTAGTAATTTGAGATTGTTAATGCTTAGAATTTCAGTGAGTTTTTATTGTGAATATAACTTTGGTTATATTCAAAAAATGTATGACAATTGATGCTTGTTCCTACCTACTTCCTATCCTGACAAGATCCAGAACATCATTTGCACTGGAAAATTTAAAATCTATGTATCAAGTAATCAAGGTTTGTTTTCCTACTGTCTCATTTGTTGAATACTTGAATTATCATGATGTTGGTGAGTAATGGTTTATTTTTCAGTGTATCCTCACTATATATCGCATGAACATTCAGTAAATGAGTAGATATAAAGTTATCTTCATATATGTTATTGTTTAGATTGTAAAATTGTTGATATATGAAAAGTAAATATCATATTGAAGGCCTACAACAGTTTTAAAATATCTCATTAGAGGCCCACAGCATTTAAAACCTCCCATTAAAAGGCCTACAATGTTTAAAATCTCCCATTAAAAGGTGTCACATCCCGAATTTTGAGCCTAGAAGTACCAGAATTAGCCTGAAACGGGCAGGCTACCCTACCTTTTTTGATAGAGGTCCTAGAGATTCCCTAGAAGGACAGACAAAATTCTTAGGGACTGAATTGCAAAGGGAAAGTTTCCTGGGACTGAGAAAAGAGGAAGTTAGAGACTGAGAAGAAGTCTCAGGGCCCAGGAATGAGAAATAGAGATAATGTAGGCCTAAGATTATGTTGGAGGCCTTAATGAGGTGAATTTTGAGGTTAAGCCAAATCATGGACAAAATCGTAATTTTGCAAAGTTTTGGGCTGGTAAGAGCAAAAATAGAAATTATGCCCAAAAATACTAGAAAAATCCCAGAAAAAAGGAAAATAGTCGGTTAAGGCCTGAGTACTTCAGAAAAATTCTAGAAAAATATGAATAAGGTTCAGAGGCCTGTATGAGGCTAAAAATGACGAAAATGCCCCTAGAATGAAATTGTGGAATTTCCAGGGTTTTGATTGATTTGGAATATTTTTAAAAAATAAATTATTTAAAGTATAGAGAGGCCTCAGATAATTGGAAGAAACTGGGAGAAGATATTTGAGGAATTATCATAGGTTTTAAAAATAATTTCGTCCCCAAAAAGCGAAGAGGTTGGCTTGAATAGAATCTAAAACCTATTTATACACTATCTGGGAAAAGTCAAAGTCAAAGGTCTAGAGGTTAACTTTTGACTTAAGAAAAATTAGAGAAATTCCCTGTGATGAATAAATAGTATTGGTACCCAGAGATAGATTCTCGGAGTTATGGATCGGTGGAAAAAATTCAGTCAAGCTCACTCCAAAATAAATATTATCAATTATTTTAATGGAAGAACAAGCGAAGAGCATCACTTTCTCTTTGGGCATGTTATATAATGCCATGTGGATTTATTTGATGTGAGAAAATGGTACCATAATATGTCCCAGTGGTCCCGAATAAAGTCAGGACCCCAAAAAGTACCCTATAAGGTACAGAATGGCAAGATAGGTAGAGGAATACCTAAGGGTTATTTTGCATTAATTTTATATTAATTTCCTCCCTATTTTAATGCCAAAATGATGAAGGAATATGAAGCAGACAAGTGTACGGTTAGATGGAAAAAGAAGGTATTGCGTGTACGGTTGGATGCAAGACACGTGTATGGTCGAATGCAAGACACATGTGCTGTTGGATTAAAAGCATGTGGATTGATGATGTAAGCATGATGTCATCAAGCTGATGTAATCATGATGTCATAGGACACTTGTCACTATAAGATTAAAAGAGAAAATAAACGGTCCAGATCAAGCCACATATTTTTAAGATCAATGGCGCAGATTCAGTCTTGCTTTCTATAAATACCCCCTCCCCTCCCTCATTTTCGTCCAACCTAGGGGAAACCTTGGGGAAGCTCTAGAAAAATGGTATCTAGAGAGAGAAAGAAGAGGGAGAAAGAAAAGCCAAGTGATCCCATGTAAGATCAAGCTCTAAAACAAGGTATGTTCATGGTTTTTGATATAGTTTTTACTACCCTTGTTGTTGTTGAGCTTGGTTATGGATTTTAATGATTTTTAGGAGCTTGAAACCCTAGGGGTTTATGCTACATGAAATTCTTAAGAGTAGGGAAAGATGAAATTGATGTTAGAATAATGTTCAAAGGCTTGAAATGATCATATGAACACAAATCAAGTGGTTTTATGTTGAAATTGGTTGAATTTCATGATTGTGTAACTTGAGAAAATGTTTTGACCAGACCTGGTTCTTATCTCTAGATTTGATTTTGATGATTTTGATGCTTCCAATGCATTTAAAATGAAAAATTGTGTAGGGATACGATGAAAAATGAAGTTGGAAGCATTGGAATCAAAACTAAAAATTAAGTGACAGATTTTGGTTTAAGTCTAGGACCAGGGGAAGGAGTTGAATTTTGATAAACCTAAGCTTGTATTTGGATTAGTTGGGCAAAATTTTGTAGGATTGGCCTAAGGGAACAATTTTTACAAAGATAGAACACTACATTATAAATTAAGAAAAAAGGGGATTAAGTTTAAGGACATAAGTCTTCCATGTTGTGTAATTCTTGGTCCTAATGAGTAATGTGACCCTTGTGGCTGTGATTAGGACCTTGATACATCCAAGAGAAGGTTTGGATGTGGTTGAGCAAGCAACCTTAATGGTTAGAAGCAAAAGGGAGTAAGAAGAAAACTCAAGGACATAAGGTAGCAAACTTGACCTTACCCTTATGTGCTTGGTATTTGCTTGCATGTATGACATGTTTCTATGTTATATGATTTTATGAACTCATGTGTTGTAATTGTGAATGTGTTTGAGATATGCCATAGGCCTATGTGTTTTATGAAAAATGCATAATGATTTCCAAACATGTCATTATAAATGCCAAGCTTGCCATGTATGTTTAGGTGGTTGTTATTTGCTACTAAGATTCTCCCGAATCTCACCCCTCCTTAACCAACCATTTAGGTCAAGTATAGTGGACAATGATTGCATGAAGGAGAGTATGAAAAGGAAGGAGAAGAAAGCTGAGAATTATTGGTGCTAATGAGTGGTTAAGGATTTATGTATAATTCTCCTATTATGTAAATTATGTATATGAATGCCAATGATGCCATGTATTTGTTTAGAATGTTTATGGAATGAATGGAAATATGTGAGAATGAATAGGAAAGGATAAGGCCAAGTTATGCATGCCAAAACAATAAAAAGAATTAAAGCAAGAATTGTCTAATAGATAAAACGTAGGTCTTGGAGCAGTCAACTTCCAGATCTAGTTTGACTTATCAAATGAATGAGTTAGGCCATGAAATTTGATAGACATGTTGTAACCAACCAAGATTTAAAATAAGAGGTAGAACATCTCAATTGGATGTGTAAACAAGGAGATACAAATTTTCAAAATTGAGCCAAGAAAACTAAAAGTTCTAGAATTTACAAAACAAACAGTGATTTTCATGGATTGAACTGTATGAATTGCCCAAAGATAAGTCTAGTTTGATATTTTTTTCCTTGTGGAGAATTGAAAGAGCTTCAAATAGAATTTTGAACCACCTCAATGTGATTTTTATAGAATTAGTTATGATTTTTGAAGGTGGACCTGTAATCTGAAGTTTAATAACCTAATGCAAATTTTCAATCTACGGGTTTGTTTCATGAAACGCTTGAACCATAACACTTCCAAACGCGTACTCTAAGAGGTTAAAAGAAGGATGTTTCAAAAGGGCCACAGGGTTTTTAGAAAAAGAAAAACAAAGTATCGGGATATCCCGGTCCCATCTCGTCCTGTCCATACCAACCGCGACTAGGACAATATTGGGATGTGACGAGACACAACCCTAATTCCTACTAATGTAATTTCCATTACAGATGGCCAAATATTCTTATCTGTTGATCTATTCAATACTGGAATCAAACCTGTAATTAATGTGGGTATTTCTGTCTCCAAAGTAGGATCTGCAGCTCAAATTAAAGCCATGAAACAAGTAGCTGGTAAATTAAAATTAGAATTGGCCTAATTCGCAGCATTAGAAGCTTTTGCACAATTCACTTCTGATCTCAATAAAGTACTCAAAATCAATTGGCAAGAGGTCAACGGTTGTGTTAGTTGCTCAAACAATCCCAATCAACCCCTCTCACTACGGAAGAATAGATAATAACTATTTATACCAGAATGAATGGTTATCTTGATTCATTAGAAATTGGACAGGTAAGGAAATTTTTTGTTGAGTTACATGCTTACTTAAAAACAAATAAACCTCAATTCCAAAAAATCATATCTTCTACTAAGACATTTACTCGGGAAGTAGAAACCCTTTTGAAAGAAGCTATTCAGGAACAGATGGAACTCTTTTTACTTCAGGAACAAGTAGAAAAAATTGATTAAAATTTTCATTTAATAATAATTTCAAATATTTATTATTTATTAATATTATATTATTATTTATATTAGTTATATTGGATATTTGTTATATTAGAATAAATTTGAAATTTTAGAATTCTAATATATAAATAGAAAGAATATAGAAAAAAATATACATAATATGGAGTAGAATCTATTTCAATTTATTTATTATTAACTAAAAAATTTTAATAAATTAATTAAAAATGAAAATTTAATATATTTTATTTATTTAAAGAAATCCACGATTTTATAAGATTCTATAAAAAATACAGGAGAGGGTCAAGATATAAATTGTGTATAACTTATGTATATAAGTTAAGTTATGACGCTAAAAATTACTCTAAAAGTCTAAGTGTCTCTTGTTAAATTCAAAGCATTCAAAATCTTTTTCTTGACATAGAAATTAAATTAAATATATATATGCAAATAATTTGTGTTTAATAGGATTTGAACCTATACCAAAGGTTTAGGAGAAAAGTACTATAAATAGAAAAATATATAAATATATAAATAATACTAATAATAATAATAACTAATGATAAAAATAATACAATACTAATAATAAAATAATAAACAGAGTGCTCTTATTCAAAACGCCCTATGATCCTCAACCAATTTTGCGCTTCAATATAATTACCAAGGATAAGGCCTATAACTTGTTTCCGATACTCAGCAGCTTGATCAAACCAAGCCTCCGTAATTTCTAAATCTCCCTGTCGAATGGCTTGTTCTCCGTAGTCAAAATAGGTGACTAAATTCCCTTCCCTTAGAATCGTACTTAAGAGTTTCCTGTCTCATACGACTCAGCAGCCAATTCTTTTCGTAACCTATTTTTTTTATTAGATCTATTTAACAAAAAAAAAAGAAGAGGATAATTACATGAGTTTCAAACTTAAATTTTGATTAATAAAAAAGGGAATCCGCTTTATAGTTTTATCTTTTCTCCTACTTTCAAAAGAATAAAGCATCAGCATTTACGTTCTCATTATAATTTTCTGAAACATAACTATGTCGGTTTCCTATATCACATACTTTCATATATGATATATAAATTTCTATAGAATCCATGAAAAAGACTTTTCTTTTCTTCATAAAAAAGGAAAGACTTACTGTCTTTGGGATCTGATGCTACACCACTGCTCAAAACTTTAGGGGATCAACTCTATTACATAAGTGGATTCCTAACTTTTCTATCATGATATAAGTAAGCAGTTCTTCTTGTATTGGCCCAAAACCTCGATAATTGATCCTTACGGTGCTTTCTCTATCAATTAGATCTTTTATCTATAGGAAAAAAAAGTATCTAGGTATATCTATTTCTTTATATTTGAAATTGTATGAAGTTTTTTTCTTTGCTACAGCTGATAAAAATTGTTGTTTTGGACGATATATATGTAGAAATCTTTTTTTTTCCTAGTATTCATTAGTGGATTTGCTCTTTCTTTTCTTTTTTCTTTCTATAGTGGAGATAGTCACATGTAATGACAGATCATGGCCATATTATTAAAAGCTTGTGGTAAGAATGAGATTTGCTCTAGTGCCTGAAAATAATATTCCAAAGCTTTCGTATGTTCTCCGTTACTTGTATGGATAAGGCCTATGTTATAAAGTATATAACTTCGATCATAGGGATCAATTTCCAATCGCACAGCTTCATAATAATTCTGTAAAGCTTCCACACAATTTCCTTCAGATTGAGTTGACATCCGTTACGGTCATCATTTAGTTCAAAGAATCTCTGTTCCAGAACCGTACGTGAGATTTTCATCTCATGCAGCTCCTCCTTTATGTGCATAATGATAAAAATACATAGAATAAAAAAAGATTGCAGTATTCTCATTATGAACTGAGCAGGGCTAGTGTTTTTACAATAAATCTCTAGCCTACCTTCATGTAAAACATCTTTGCTTAACATCAAGTATGTTAGTACTGGATTAAAAAAAATGATAACTCCAACAATTTCTTTGTCCTCAACGCCACTTAATTTCCTGGAATTAGTCACTTCAACAGTCTTTGATGGTTATACAGGTATCCAAAATTCGAATGACATGGATGTTTGTTGTCCCAACCATTCTTCTTAGTCCTGATCCTGATAAGGAAAGAGGGATATTCTTTTTTAAAAAAGTTTTCGTGTTGTTGATTCCTAAATGTAGTGCTTCTTCCCGCATGCCGCCCATTGGTACTAGTGGAGTAGAGTTGACCTAACCCATACATATAGGTACGCTAACAAAAAACATGTGATTAGTGACGGAGTTTAGCCACGAAATTTTTATTTAGCGACGGATTAGCGACAGATTAGCGACAGAATCATATTAGTGATGGAATTTGATCTGTTGCTAATTCTTCTGTCACTAATTGGATTAGTGATGGAATTTCAATCCTGTCACTGATTACCAGCGGAATTAGCCACGGAATTTCAATTATGTGGCTAATTACCGACAAAATTAACCACAGAATTTTTTTCGTCTCTAATTACCGAAGGAATTTTCGTCAGTAGTTAGCAACGGATAATTTCCGTTGCTAATTCCGTCGGTAATTAATATATTTTTTTTAAAAAATTAAAATGCCACATGGCACCTCTACTAGCTGCCACCTCACCTCCGCCGCCACGTGTCACCACCTCATCTCCACGTGTCATTGCCACCTTAACTCTGCAGCCACGTGTCGCTATCTCACATGCCACCTTGTATCGCCACATGTTGCCACCATATAATTCCTCCTCAAAGTGACATCTCCACGGCTCAAGCCACGGACCTCGTTTGTGCACGCGCGCGACTTCACCAATTGAGTTGCAATGAACTTGCTGACTTATTATGCAAAATTATATATATATATATATAATATTTTCTTACACAAACAATTATATACACATATATATTATTAGAAACTAAAAATAAACTATATGATAATTTTAATCATAACTATTTTTGTGACAAAAATAATTTTTAGATATTTGTTTTACTATTTATTTTATACTGCTTTATTTTTTAAAAAAGATATTTTTAATATAATATTAATTTCCAATGACACTAATTTTGAATTTTAAATTGTAAATAATTTTTTCAAAAAATAGCTACCATAATAAAATCTAATAGATTATTCTATATAAAAAAATTAAATGATTTTAATTTTAAAATTTTAGTCATGGAATTAGCGACAGCAATTAGCAACGGAATAATTTTTGGTCGCTAAATTAGTGACAAAAAATTATTTCATGGCTAATTTTAATTATAAAATTTTAGCCACGGAATTAGCCAACGAAAATTTCTGACGGAAAAAATTCTGTGGCTAATTTTAATTATAAAATTTTAGCCATGGAATTAGCCACGGAAATTTTTGACGGAAAAAATTCCGTCGCTAATTCCATGGCTAAATATGGCGACAGAATTTTCATCGGTAATTCGTCAGAAATTAGCGACGGAATAATTTTTGTCGCTAATTCTGTTGGTAATTAGCTATTTTTTTATAGTGGTATAACCTTTTGCTTAATACTGTAAATCCAAAATTCAAGCATATGAGGCTGCATTAATCAACGATACACGACAGAAGGAATTAATTATTTTATTTCCACAAACTTCACCTTTAGCAAGCATAGGTTTTTTTCCATTTTTTCTTTCTATCCAAAGAATGTCTCTTTGTCCTAAGACTGAGAGCAAAAAAAAAAAAAAGGAAAAAAAGAATCAAATCGCACTACCTCTGTAATAGGTGAATGCCTCCTTTTCTTCTGAAGTTGTTAGAATTATTCATAATAAGATATTAGCTACAATTGAAAAGGTCTTATCAATAAAATTTCCATTTATTCGAGATCTAGGCATAGGTAGTAATCCACTCTAGAATTTAATTATCTCTTGTGAGAAAATAATCCCACAAACAAAGGAATTGTACAATATAGTACGAAATAACATAAAAAGGACTCATTAAAAATTGTTTATGAAGGTTTTTTTTTAAAAGTTTTTCTATTTTTCTAGTTAAATTTGATTGCATGTGGCTATCCAAAAAAATATAATATGAATGACTCACTATTCACTCGGTTTCTGGGACATAATCATTATGTAGGAGAGATGGCCGAGTGGTTCAAGGCATAGCATTAGAACTGCTATGTAGGGTTTTTGTTTACCAAGGGTTCGAATCCTTCTCTTTCCACACACACCTTTACCTAATTCATCAATATTATTAACCAGAATGTTTCAAATAACAAAAGGTATCATTATTCCAACTTTCTTTGATGTGGATTCTCTATTCCTAATTTCTGGAATACTGAAAATACTGAAAAGAGGGGGTAAGGAATGAAAATCTTCCTACCTAGTCTATGTCTATGATAGATGAATGGGAGGGAAAATCCCCGAATCAAACACCTTACCCCTTTTTTTTGTTGGTCCCCCTACTTAGACATGAAGGGAGTAAAAATCTCTTGTTATTTTAGTTAGGTTTAAGTCTGACGAGAATAATATTCTACAACCAGCAATTCATTTATTTTCAAACCAACCTATTTACTATCTATTATTTGATTGACTAATCCTTTATATTAGAATAGTGAAGAGTCAAATGTTTTGGCAATTCCTCATGGGGGGATGAATCAAGATAATTTTGAATCAGAGTTCTAGACTTTTGTTCATCCCTCGCTGTAATAATATCTTGGGGTTTGCAGCGATAACTTGGTATATCTACTATATGACCACTAACTAAAACATGTCTATGGTTAACTAATTGGCAAGCTTGAGGAATAGTCGAAGCCATACCCAATCGGAAAAGTATGTTATCCAAACGCATTTCAAGTAATTGTAGTAAAACCTGACCGGTTGACCCTTTCGCTTTTCTGGCGATACCAATGTATTTAAGCAATTGTCGTTCTGTAAGACCATAATGAAAATGCAATTTTTGTTTTTCTTCTAACCAAATATGATATTGACATTTTTTATTCAAGCGCACTTGGTTTTTAAGTTTGCTTCTGACTATAGGCCTTTTGCTAGTTAGTCCTGATGGCATATTCTTTTTTTTTTTTAAACGAGGCCCTCTGTAATGTGACATAAAGACTCCTTTTTTTTAATTTCATGATCCTAAATTCAAACTAAACTAAATGAGAAATATGATAAATGAAGCGAAATCAACTAAAGTATTGTACTACAAAGAAGAATTGAATTAGATGAATTATATCAATATCCGAACCTTATTATATGTATAAAATTGTACATATAAATCAAAAGAAGGAGGTTCTTTTCTTGATTTGTTGTAAAGAAATTGAACTCCCCCAATTTGAATTCATAATTGGAAGTTCCTTTGACATAATCGATTGGTAATTATTAAAAAAAGAAAGGGAAAAAAGCCTTTTCGATATTCTTTGATTTTAAAAAGACATTCTTAATTATACAAAAAATCAAAACAAATAGAGAAAAACCAGCTATCGGAATCAAACTGACGACCATCGCATTACAAATGCGATGCTCTAACCTCTGAGCTAAGCGACTCACATGACAAAAATTGTGCATGCATAGGAATTTATTAAACTAGAGATCTTATTTATTAGCTCTTTATTCTAAGCTATTTTATTCTTAGCTATTGATAACATAATTCCTATGAATAGAAAAGAATATTAATAACATAATGAATATGAATATAACATAATTCCTATGAATATACAAAAGAATATAGAATTTCAAATAAATATTCCTTTTTTTTTTATATTCTAGGATGTAAAGAACATAACAATTTGAAGATAATGATTAATAGAATATATTTCAATCTATTTGGTAAATATATTATGTTTCTCAACAATCAATTATATGTTTATTAATGATCAATATCTTTATCTTAATTAGTATAGAGTCTTAATTAGTATAGAGTATAATAAGATTTTCTTTTTTCATTTTTGAATTTGAATTCAAATTTTGTTATTTTAATTAATAATAATTAATAATTAGTTTATAAGTTTATAGTTTAAAAGTTTAATTAATATTTAAATATTTAATTATATTAATTTCATATTTAATTTAATTAGAATTTCATTATCATTATTATAATTAATATAAAATTTCAAATTCTAAATGATATAGTTAAAATATATATAGAATATATATATATAGCTATATATATTCTATATTGTAAAAATAGTAATAAATAATATGAATATAAAATTAGAGAATGAATATATTTAAATATATTGAATATTATTTTAATTAATATAAATATATAAATAAATAATAATAATATAGAATAGAAATAACTCGAATTCTTTTCTAAATTAATTTGAAATTATGAGCTTAATAGAATGATTCTTTATGGCCATTACATTAGGTCTAGCTATTCTAACTACCCATTCTAAATTAATAAATAGAAATAGATTTCTTTTTTATTTAATCTAAAAAAAATAAGAAATTTCCATCCATTTTAGTTATCTTTAGTTATGTTATATAGGACCTATCCATTCTAAGGAAAAAAACAAAAGATAAGAATAAAAACAAATGAAAGAAAGGGAAAGGCCCAATTTCGATTAGAATGAAACATTCCTTCGAAAATGTTAAAACTAAGACCAAAAAAAAAGAATTTACCGTTCGAGTATTCCAAATTGCATGAGAAAAACACCAGAAGGAGAGGAATCTAGTGTGTGTGTGTGGGGGGGGTATATATCCATGTATATTGAATTGCGGATACAAAAATGATAGAATTATTTCTTATTGGACAAAATATGGGTATCTGAAATACAAATAGAAAGAAACATTTTTTGGTATAGGAATTAGTATCTAACGAATTCAACAGTTCCGGTATAATTCTCATAATTTAAATGAAAAGAAAAAACATCCTAATGAGATTCTAATCTCAAAGAAAAAAAAGGGGGGGATATGGCGAAATTGGTAGACACTACGGACTTAATTGGATTGAGCCTTGGTATAGAAACCTACCAAGTGATAACTTTCAAATTCAGAGAAACCGAGGAATTAACAATGGGCAATCCTAAGCCAAATCATGTTTTTGAAAAACCAAGAAGAGTTCAGAAAGGGAGAATAAAAAAAGGATAGGTGCAGAGACTTAATGGAAGCTGTTCTAACAAATAGAGTTGACGACATTTCGTTTCGTTAGTAAAGATTTTGTTTGGTTAGTAAAGAGATCCTTCCATTGAAACTCCAGAAAAGAAAGGATCAAGGATGAGCATACATATACGTACTAAAATACTATTTCAATTGATTAGACCAGACAGACCCAAAATCTCTATTTTTTAATATTTATATGACAAATAACATATGTGAATCGATTCCAAGTTGAAGAAAGAATCGAATATGAATTGATCAAATCATTCACTCCATGATAGTCTGATAGATCTTTTGAAGAGTAGATTAATCAGATAAGAATAAAGATAGAGTCCCATTCTACATGTCCATACCGACAACAATGAAACTTATAGTAAGAGGAAAATCCGTCGACTTTAGAAATCATAAGGGTTCAAGTCCCTCTATCCCCAAAAGGCCCGTTTAACTCTCTAATTATTTATCCTATATCCTCTTTTTTTTTTAGTGGTTCCAAATTCGTTATGTTGCTTATTCATTCTATTCTTTCACAAACGGATCTGAGTGGAACTTTTCTTTTTCTTATCACAGGTGTTAGAATATGTAATGGAATACAGATGATAATTTGGTTTCTATATGATAAACATACAAATAAGCATCTTATCTTTCAGCAAGGAATCCTCATTTGACTGATTAACAATACATATCATTACTCCGACTGAAACATACAAAGTCTTATTTTGGAAGATCCAAGAAATTACAGGGCTTGGATCAAACCATTTTCGTTTTTTTTTAGTTGACATATACTCAAGTAATCTCTTAAAATGAGGATGATGCGTCACGAATGGTCAGGATAGCTCAGCTGGTAGAGCAGACGACTGAAAATCCTCATGTCACCAGTTGAAATCTGGTTCCTGGCACATGATTAATTTGTATGAGTATCTATTAAATTCATTAAAATGAATATGGGTCAACATACATATTTCGTAGTAGTCTAGATCATCATACATATTTATCCATCTAGGTGTCTGGAGATATACTCTTTCTAGATGAATAAAGAATATTTGTACGTTCTATGTATATAGAAAGTATGTAAAAAAATAAATTATTCCATTTTTTCTTTTCTTTTTTTCCCTCAACTCACAAATGTTAATACTTCTTCAATAATATTCGAAAGGTGAAATTAGTTGGTTGAAAAACCCAAAAGTCTAGTCTAGGGAAATTGAGGGGCATAACTAGCGAAAAGAAATCTCAGATACATTACAAATAGAATCCAACCCTTCTTCCATTTCATTTCTTTGTATTTTCTTTCATATTTTATTCATTTCCTTCCATGTTGATGTGCACAAGACATAGTTCATCATGCAGCACTTTTTAAGTTCATCCTATTGGCTCGGCTCATTCGAAATAAGTATCTTAACAACTTTAAAATCTCAATGAAGCCCTACTCGAATTTTTTTTAAGGGTTAAGGTGTAATTTTAACAATAAAGTTTACCCTAAAGAGCACTGGGCACCATAATATTTATTTGGATACAAAAATATACATGAAGTTGTCAAAAGGGGGCATCTGGTACCAGGCCGTTAATGTCCATTAGTTTACCATCAGAGGGGCCCACGAAATCAGTTTTAAGGTGAATTTTTATTCTTTTGGGTACATGAAATTTAATTGGATACAAAAATATACATGAACTTTCTAAAAAGAAAAAATAACAAAATTCTTCAACTCTCATAAACGTCCATTAATTTTATTCTTTTAGGTCCCACCAAATACTATATTTTCTTTCCATCAATTTCCACTTCCAATTTGATCCATATTTCTCTTATCATAGTCAACATGCACACTCTCTTTGTCATGTTATTTTCTCAACCTCCAAGCCTTTTATATGTATTTAAGCAAAACAACGTATTTCCCTTCTAGGATACAAGGTTCATTACTTACACCCAAGTATTATCTCTAGTCCTTAATATAGGACGCAATAAACTAATTTGAGGAGATTCAAAAAACTAAATAAATTACTTTAAAGTATTATATTTATTGTTTTTCTCCAAATTAATTTTCTTGGCTTATAAACTAATATATAATGAAATGATACGTATAAATATTTTAAAGGGATCATGTACTATATGCTATATTTAAGTAATTATTTTACTTCTTTAATTTTTTTTTTCAAATTTGTCCATTATACTAAGGAGAAGAGAAAGTAGGAATTAGTAGAGGGAAAAAAATAATATTTAGTGGGATCCAAAAAAATAAAATTAATGGACATTTATGAGAGTTGGAGAATTTTGTTATATGTTTTCCTTTTAGAAATATCATGTATATTTTTACACTTAAGTAAACTTTATAGTGTCTAATGGCTCTTAGGGTAAACTTTGTTATTAAAAAAACACCTTAAAACTAACTTGGTCGACCCCTCTAATGGTAAATTAACAGACGTTAACGTCGTAGTGTCAGATGCCTCCTTTTGATAACTTCATGTATATTTTTGCTTCCAAATAAACTTTATGGTACCCAGTGCTCCTTAGGATAAATTTTGTTGTTAAAATTACACTTTAACCCTTTTTTTAATCCCTAGATTTTTTATTTAACCCATCCATAATAATATGAATAAGACCTCGATTATTCTGTTTGATTTAACTTCAATTACTTTGTCTGATCTATAAAAGAATGTACAGCTATTCAAGGAAGGACAAAACTTAGGTCCAGTTAATTAGATCAAGTTGGTCCAGTTAACCAATTAGCTCCTGCCACATATATTAAGTGGACACATCATCACTTAACACCGTTAATGGCTTCTCCTTATATGCCAATGCTGTCCCCTCCGCCCACCTCCACCTTTCCCCCTCATTTTCATCCTCAAATCTTAATTAATTTCCACTCAATCTCTATACGCTCACAAATTCAACGCAACAAATTCTCACACAACAACCTAAGAAGCTTCTAAATTAACATCTTCAACAACAAAGACCATGTCAATATAGAAGGGACTAACTAATTAATTTATATTTAACACCGTAACTCCTTCAGATTGGAAGGGAATATTAGCTAGGACCAGGAGGGGTTGAGGCTTCATCAATCATCATTCATCAGGCCACTTGTCTTCATGCTGAATGTTAGATCCTCTCCCATCGAAGAAGCTAGCATTGAGTTGTAGAATAGATATTGCTTCCACTTCCTATCTAACCCCTCAAAGTCAACTCTAGCGCCATCGAGGCACGCGGTGATGGTGGAGAGCGGCCCAAAGCACATCAACTCTAACACCAATCTGTGTGCTTTTTTCCTAACTGAAGCCGTCGCCAGCGCCGCTGCCAGCGCCGCCGCCTTCTAAAAAGGTAAGGAAAATTAAGGCAGGTCAATGGTTCCTTGAGATACAAACCGGCGGTGCCATAAACCCTTGTATCTTCTCCCTCCATCAAGTTCAACAATCCCTCTTTTCCTGGTTGGCATCTCTCTACCTCTCACTCCGCCTTCTACTATTTCACCGTCCATCCCTCTCTTGACTAGGTTAGCCATTCGACTTTGGACATTTATAGATATGAAACAAACGACTGCATTTCCTTGGTCTAAGATCGACTTTGAGGCAATTTCACCGCCTCCTCGCGCGATCAGTCGATCCTCACTAACGAGGTTAATCGATGTTAAATGATGATGTGTCCAATTAATATATGTGGCAGAAGCTAATTGGTTAATTGAACCAACTTGACCTAATTAACTGGATCTAAGTTTTGTCCTTCAAGGAATATCTGGCCTAGTAGAACTGGTGCATATTAGTTTCTTATTTTTATCATTTAATGAGCATCTTGTATTTCATAAAAATTGGGAGTGATATAATCTTTACGCAAGGGACATCCTATCCAACTTTTGGGCATTAAGATACGTTTCAGATGTGGATGATTATCATAAGAGATTCCTAACATATCATAAGATTTCCTTTCTTGAAAATCCACACTTTTCCAAACCCAGAAAATAGAGGGAATTCTAGGATTTTTTCTTGAGACAAATACTTTTATGCATACCTCTTCTGGTTAATCTATACTATATTCTATTCTTGTAAGATGATACACACTGTTTTCCATGGACAGCCCAACAATGCAACAATTGAGAGAGCTATAGTTCCCCTCACAAACCAAAGTCTGTATCGCCCTAAATTGAGTGGAGAGGTCATGTATTGGGCCTAGCCCTCTCTTGTAGCCACAAAAAAGAAATGGAGAAGTTACGAAGCATGGAAGGTAGCTAAACAATAAACCATATAATGAAATCCTATTTACCAATGAGAGTTTAGTCTAACAGAAGAAACTAATCTCTTACAGTGTGACGATTTAAGATTCAAACTTTTATTGGGAGATATGTCCATATTTAGTGTTCAATATAATAATATTTTGTATCAAATCTTTCGTGCAAAGCTGTCTCATTTCTTTCAGATGATGTTGATGAGAATTATAATAGGTTTCATGAGACAGTGAAAATTATCCTAATGCAAATTAGTAAAAGTATCCCTCAATCGAAAAAGGAAGCTTGAAGGATTTACACTGTCAAGATGATATATCTTTTTTTCCTTCCCTCGTTACCGACATTAGACCTTTTTTCCTATTCGGGCCACTTCTTGTTTTTTCATTTTTTTGGTAAGCAAGAAATAAAGGAAGCCACTTCAGTTACATATTGAACAACCTCCAGATACTAAATGGGACGAACGCCTGGCGCCACGCTCAGCGTTAGTTCGGCCGAATGATCTGCTTGTTCGCACTTTATTCGGCTCACTAATGTTTCCTCTATTCCAATATTCCAATATATGAGATACTCTTTCAACCCTAAACATAAGACTCATTTTATAATATAAATTACACTTCAAAATGGATATTATATTTAAGATTGGAGGGAGTATTATTTTTGAATAACTTACAAAAACTAATAAATGCTCATTAAATATGTATTTTCTTTGCCAACACATTAAATATAGTTAAATCTAGAGTGTCAAAACGGAGTGTCAAAATGGACTAAGCCTATCAGGCTAGTCTATTTAAACCTTTTTAAAAATAAAGACTTAGTCTTATATTTTAAGATGTTCCAAAAAAAAAAAAATAGAGTTGAAAGGGTTAGCCCTTTAAGACTCAAAAATAAAAAGACCAGCCTATTAAGATTGAGGTTAGAGTTGAGGGTTGACTCTTTTAAGCCCACTTATTTCTTTTATTATTATCAAAATTTTTATATAATAGTAGATCAATCTTTTAAGGATATGTCTAAACAAGAAAATTATTTTAAAAAATCAATATTTAGGCTAGATAATTGAAAAGAATTAGATGTCTTGAGCTATTGGATGAATAATTAAAATTAATTTTCAATTTTTTCAAGGGTTTCAGCTGGTATTCTTGGCATTCTAATTACTAAAGTAGCTAGTAAATCTTCATTTGCTGTGGGTTTATATGTCTTGACAAAGTATAGAAATTCTCTTATTCCAATAAATATTTAGGCTCTCATTTATATACATAACTACTACAAAGTTTTATTTTAGATAAGAGTGATGGGGGCAAATATCTTAATATGTTTATTACTGAAGAAAAGCCCATTTGTAGTGAAGAATAATTAAATATTGTTGATTTTGATAATAGTGATGAAAATGAAGATATTAATAATTTTGATGTTGTTAATTTTTTGTTGCTTGATTTTATCTTTTTGCTTTTTGTGTTTTATTTGGTTTTAGTATTTTTGAGTTTGGGCAATGCTTTATCAGTGTTTATTTTTTAACATAGCATTAGTTTATTTTACTAATATTTATAATTTGAATAAAAATTTTAGATGTTTATTATTATATTTTTTTATTTTAAAGTAATTGAAAAGAATTTAAAGTTTAAAAAAATAACATAAAAAGGTTGGCCTTTTTGGGGGCCCTTTTAAAGGGTTGACACTGTTAGTTAAATCATATTGTTTTAAAAAAAGTACTATAAACTTTGTTGGCAAAACAATAACTATAAACTTTCAAAAAATATTCTTTATTTAATATGAATCTCTAATTAATGAGGAATATTTTTTAAATAAGGTCATCAATGTATCAATGTTTCCTCCTGCATGTCTTACACTATGAGACATGCAACCAACCAAAAGGGTATGGAAAATTTCAGAAAAATATTTAAGAAATTTAAAAATGACAAATGGAGGTGTCAAATTTCAGTAATCTCAAATTATTCAGAATACCAAAAGGGAATTATAAAATGTTTGTGATTTTATAATATTGCCCTCGCTTTTTTAGAAACAGAAAAAATAAAAGAAAACATCACCTCAGCCATCTAGTGACCACCAAAGCTCCAATGCCCAAGGAGCAAAAAACTGGACCGGAAATTAAACCGGTCAAGGTAGTGGGTTAAGGGTTACTGGTCGGACCGGGATTAAACCGGTCATATTAAAATAATATAATTTAATTCATAATATTAAAAATATCATATTGATTATTAATCAATATTTTTTTTAACCAAAAGATTGCCAATGAGAGCTGAAACCACAATAAAAAAGATTGTGAAAATCAACTTTAAATTCCTTGGAATTTATGTCCCCCGTTTTTGACTTCATTGGCTTTGAAATCTCAATAAAGAAGATTCTGGCAGTGGGTGAAAAAAAGCGAAAGAGCGCCGAATTCCCCTCCCACTACTTCTCCCTCCAATATCATATATCAGCACATACAAAAAGCACAGAGCCAATTCTTATCATTGCAAAAGTTTCGACCTTTCTTCCTCTTCTTCTCTCTCTCTCTCTAACTTTTTGGAGCAACGTGTACTACAAATGAAAGATAACCACTGACAATCTCGTGAGCTTCTTTCAGTTTACCGGATTTCTTTCCTCGTTCAAATCTCTCATTGAGTGCAACTATAAACCATTGAATCTCTCTCCGCAAAATCTTACTTTTCGAACTAAAAAAGATGGCTCTCAGCTAAATTTTCACTCTCATTACTTGTTGCTACGCTCTGTTTTCACTATGGAAATGTACTTGTTACTACGCTCTGTTTTCATTACTTGGCGCTACGCGAGCGAGAGGGGAGGGAAGGGAAATGAGGGAACTCGACGGGAAAACCGGAAAAGAGAAGAGGCGGTTTTTTTTTTTTTAAATAAAACGGTGCCGTTTAAGATAGCTGACAGGTGAAAAAAATATAACTGGGCAACCCACTGAGCCGGATTTACTCGGTTTAATACACATTTTTTCCGGTTAAACCGGTTTTTCATCGGTTCAATGGACCACCGGTCCAATATTTAAACCAGACTAGACTGCAGACCGGTTCACCAGTTTTTCCGGTTGAACCGGCCGGTTCGGTCCGATTTTTTTTACCTTGCTAATGCCAGCCCGGCAACCACCCTACCTGCTCCTAAGATTTTTATTTTTTCGGAATAGTTTGTCAAGGAATAATGGATTCTGGCCGAATATGCCTAAGCTTGCAATGGAAATCTAACATGTGAGTTTGGACCTTAACCTACATACAAGCTGTTTTTTAAAAGGCCTGGCAGGCTTCAAGTGTTTTTTTTTAAGATCTACTTACAATATAGGCCTTTAAAAAAATCTCATGTTTCAATAAACAAATTTTGAGCCTACTTTTTTTTGACCAGCAATTTTGAGCCTACTAAAACTTACACGAATATAGGCTTTTAATGTACTTAGGAACTCATTAAAACTTACGTCCCTCATCGGGAGTTGGATCTAGTCTAAAGGGCTAGTTTCTCACAACGTTACGAACCAATGATCAAATTTTCATTGGGAGAGATGCCCACATTAATTACCAGATAGTGTCTCGAATAGGATTGCCTTCAATAGAAAGATACCTATATTTTACAAAAAAAATAAATTAATGACCTTTTTCCAGATAAATAATTTCTAACCATAAATCATACTTGATTAATACAGCACCCAAGAAAGTAACCCAATATGATGTTCTTATACCATAACAAAAGAAAGAAAACAATGATGTGTGATGTTAAACCAGCTAATGGAACCATAATAAGAAAATATATTGCTGTATTGCGGAGAGAACGGTCAGAGAGTGAGAGCACCCAGAGCCAATATGACTCTGAACAAGCAAGGAAAGAAATTATTTTGGGTTTCGACAAATAACCCTGGAGTTGAAGCAATGGACAATGAGTGAGGAGAGGGAGAGAAACAAGGAACACACAAAGATGAGCAGCACAATGGGGAGGGCAAATGTGGATTCTGGCTGTGCAAACCAATTGGGCCTCAGAAGGCCCAGAAAGAGAATTATGGTATCAGGTTGCCACAAGGGCTGTTCCCTAACTATAAATTTGGTGATCCATTTTTTTTTAAAATGAGGTTTGGTATAATGTATTTAAGTTTTTAATTTAGCCCTTTAATTTTAAAAGGTACACTTTTGGTCTTTTAACTATAAAATTATTAGTCTTAAATAATAATTTTTTTGTAATGATTATGGTTATTTTAAAAATTAAACTTAACATGTTAGATTTGGATTTGTTTTATCAACACTCAAGATGTTAATATCATCAATTCTTGCTAACAATTTTAGGATTAAGGAACTAAAAATATACTTTTTAAAGTTAAAAGACCAAACTGAAGTTTTGTGTAAAGTTAGAAGACTAAATGTATACTTTAGCCTGCAAAAGAAGGGTTAAGGTGCATCTAGTACTCTCAACTATTTCCTCACATGCATCCAATACCCTAAAGTAATTTATAATGCATCTAGCATCATAAGTTATTTTTTAGGTGCATCTATCACCTTGAAATATTTTTTTTTTAACCTTAGTGCTAGATGCACTAAGAAATATTTTTGGATGCTAGACCAGCATCTAAAAAAAAAAATACTCTAAGGTGCTGGATCCACCAAAAAAATATTTCACAATGCTAGACTCATCTAAAAAAATTCAGGGTGCTTGATGAACTACAAAATATTTTAGAATTTTGAATGCTCCCGAGAAAATATTTCGAGTTGTTGGATACACCTTAACCCTTAAAATAATTCACTGATGACCTACTTCAAAAAAGTTATTTATAATGTAACTATATACTTTTTTTAACTTTATTTTTATTATTTAATTACATTTTTCTCGTTATATTTCAAATACTTTTTATTTTTCTATCAAAGTTTAAAAGTTTATAGGTTTTTTTTTAATTCAATTATGGCGCCACGCTTAGGCTTGTTCGGACGAACGATCCGCTTACCTTGTTGGCACTTTATTCGGCCCACTAACATTTCCTCCATTTCGATTTTAAGATTTTTTTTTTGGACACCTTACAAAAAGTAACGAGTCTAATTAAATATTGATTTTCTTTGCCAACACATTAAGGGTGTGTTTGGGTGACATTCCAAACCATGGTTTGGGGAATAATCTACCCAAACACCCCCTCCAAAAACCAAAACCATGGTTTTGGGTCAAAACCATGGTTTTGACTCCAAAACCATGGTTTTGGAAAAAGCAAAATTTTTTTGCTTTTGGAGAAAAAAGGGAGAGTGTGAGGGCTTATATGATATGTATCTTGTTATTTTTTTATAAACATATTTTTTTATAAATATATTTAATCTTATATTTATAAATATATATAAACATTAATTATTTATTAATTATATTATCTTATGTATTATTAATTATGTTGGTAAAAAACATATTATTAACAATTTTATTCCTTCAAATTAAAATATATCATAAAATCTATTTTTTCTGTAATTATCATATTAACTTATGTCTTTTTTTTAGTAATTTGTATATATAAAAAGTGCTTCTGATAACAACTATCCAAACACTCTCACTTCTCAAAATCACTTTTTTACAAAATTTATTCTTTACAGAATTTATTTTCCCCAGAATCTATTCTCCAGAATCACTTTTCCAAACCACGGTTTGGTTTCATCCAAACACACCCTAAATATGGTTAGATCATAGGGAAATTTGGTCGAACACTTAATTGGCTAAAATAAACTAAATTTGAGTGAGTACAACGATTATTCGTGAGTGCAATTTTTTTTCCTCTGTGTATAACATATCATAAATGATTTGCAACAATCATTAATATGAAAGTTATTTGTATATAATAGAAGATATGTTGCACATAGTGAAAGAAAAGTTGCATTCACGGATCATAATTGCACGCTCTTAAATTTAGGTCTTTTTAACCAATTAAGTTTTCAAATAGTGTTTTTTTTTTACCAGATTTCCCTAAATCATATTTTTTCGAAAGAGAAGTACTATAAACTTTGTTGGCAACAAAAATAACTATAAACTTTCAAAAAATATTCTTTATTTAATATGAATCTCTAATTAATGAGGGATATTTTTGAAATAAGGTCATTAATGTATCACTGTTTCCTCCCACATATCTTACATTATGAAACATGCAACCACCCAAAAGCATATGAAAATTTTCAGAAAAATATTTTAGAAATTTAAAAACGACAAATCGAGGTGTCCAATTTCAGTAATCTCAAATTACTCAGGATCTAAAATGGAATTATAAAATGTTTGTGATTTTATAATATTGCCCTTGCTTTTTTAGAAAAATAAAAAATAAAAGAAAACATCATCCTAGCCAGCTAGTGACCACCGGTACTCCAATGCCAACAACCAACCCGCCTCCTGTTGAGATTTTTTTTCCTTTTCGTGGAACCGTTTGTCATGGCGGAATAATGAGATTTTGATCAAATGGGCTTGAACTTGCAATGGGAATTTAAAGTATGAGTTTGGACCTGAATCTGCGTACAAGTTTTTGTTTATGCTTAGACATGAGCTTTTAAAAGGCTTGGCAGGCTTGAAGCTTTTTTCAAAGGTTTACTTATAATGTAGGCTTTTAAAAAGACCTCATAATTCAATAAATAAGTTTTGAGCTTACTAAAACCTATACAAATGTAAGCTTTTGATGTACTTAGAAACTCATTAAAAATATGTCATCTTAATCCACGTCCCTCATTTAACCTCAAAAACTACATATAACTAATCATCCTTTTTCCAGATAAATTATTTCCAACCATAAATCATACTTGATTAATAGCAGCACCCAAGAAAGTAACCCAATATGATGTTCTTATACCATAACAAAAGAAAGAAAACAATAATTAATATGTGATCTTAAACCAGCTAATAAGAAAATATAATGCTGTATGAAGAATGCAGAAAGAAGGATGAGAGAGCAAGAGCACCCAGAGCGAATATATCTTTGAACAAGCGAGGAAAGAAATGATTTTTGGTTTTGACAAATAACCCTGAAATTGAAGCAAAGAACAATGAGTGAGGAGAGGGAGAGAAGCAGGGAACGCACGAAGATGAGTAGCAAAATGTGGAGGCAAGTTGTGGTGTCTGGTTGTGAAAACCAATTGGGCCTCCGAAGGCCCAAAAAGAGAATTATGCCATCAGGTTGCCATAAGGGCTGTGTCATAACTAGAAATAATGTGATCTAGCCAATAGGTTAGGTCTAGCAGAAGAGATTAGTTTTTCACAATATAACAATCAAGGTTTGAATCCTTATTGGGAGAGGTACTCATATTTAGTGCCCAACAGTTTCTCGAATACGATTGCCTCCAATAGGAGGATACCTATGCTCTAGAAGGGGGGAAAAAGGTGATCCAATTTTTTTCAATAAATTTTCGTATATATTTAGTCCTTTAAGTTTTTAATATAGTCCCTTAACTTTAAAATATACATTTTCAGTCTTATAACCCTAAAATAATTAGTCTTAAATAATATTTTTTGTAATAATTATGGTTGTTATAAAAATTAAACTTAATATATCAGCATTTGAATATGTATTATCAACATTCAAGATCTCAATATGATCAATTTTTGTTAACATTTTTAGGGTTAAAAACTAAAAATATATTTTTTAAAATTAAGGGACCAAAACTAAAAAATTTACGTCAAGTTAAAAGATTAAAGGGTTAAGGTGCAATTTTAACAGCAAAATTTACCCTAAGGGGCACTAGGTACCATAAAGTTTATTTGGAAGCAAAAATATACATGAAGTTATCAAAAGGAGACATCTGGCACTACGACGTTAAAGTCTGTTAATTTACTGTTAGAGGGGCCCACCAAGTTAGTTTTAAGGACTAGAGGTAATACTTGGGTGCAAGCAATGAACCTTGTATCCGAGAAGGGAAATATGTTGTTTTGTGTAAATACATATAAAAGGTTTAGAGGCTAAGAAAATGACATGATAAAGAGAGTGTGCATGTTGACTATGATGAGTGAAATATGGATCAACTTGGAAGTGAAAATTGATGGAGAGAAAATATAGTATTTGGTGGGACCCAAAAGAGTAAAATTAATGGACGTTTATGAGAGTTGAAGAATTTTGTTATGTTTTTCCTTTTAGAAAGTTCATGTATATTTTTGTATCCAATTAAATTTCATGTACCCAAAAGAATAAAAATGCACCTTAAAACTGATTTCATAGGACCCTCCGACAGTAAACTAATGGACATTAACAGCCTGGTGCCAGATGCCCTCTTTTGACAATTTCATGTATATTTTTGCATCCAAATAAATATTATGGTGCCCAGTGCTTTTTAAGGTAAATTTTATTGTTAAAATTATACCTTAACCCTTGAGAAAATGATATCTTTTAGTGCTAGAGATAAATTGTTACTAAGAAGCATTATGTTAGTAAATTTTTATTTACAAAAGTTTGGTGAGAAAGTCGAATGAAGCATTTGAATCTTGAAACCTAGAAGTCAGATTTTTGAGGAATTATTCAAGATGTATATCCATGTATTAAAAATATCCAAAATCGATAAATGATTATCTTTAAGCGTAGAATTTCTTAGAAAAGGACAAAGTCCAACAAGTAAAACTAAGCGATGGATCCAAATCCCATACACTCCCCAACCACTAGCTGGCGGATAAGACAGACAAGTTGCATGTCATGAATCATAATGCTGCAAGAAAAGAGGCCAATGTGAGCAAAAAAGTGAAGCGACCACAGGCGAAGTAAGTACCAAGACCGCTCGCAAACCGTCTTGAATGGCCATATAGGCCTCGGATAATCTTGAATTGAAGGAATTCAAGGTTGACCTAAAATTTGACAAGTAACTCGGTATGTCCAGGCGATTCAGAATCGCAAAACGGGTGTTACACAGTTATACACCATACATCATCACATGAGAGAGAGAAGAAGCCAACTCAGGAAGAAGTTACATGAGAATTATGGATACACACTACTAGAAAAAGGTCCGTTTTTATCTGTTATGAAGGCCTTTTTTTGTCTGTTTAAAGGAGAACATGGATAAAAGAGATGTAGATAGAAGTTAGATATACGTGCATTTGTAACAAACGAATATGTGCCTTACATATTTGTCTATTCTATCAGAACAAACAAATATAGTTTTTTTTCTTAAAAATTATTTATTTTATATCCTTTAAATTGTCCGTTTTTATTTATTGAAAACCCTGAAATTTAGATAGAACCAAAACAGAGTACAACAAAAATTCAAACAAAATAATAGTAATTCAGTAGAGCTAGATACATTCCATAAAAAAAGAATCCACAATCCTAATAATATCCTAACCATGTTTTAACAATCAAAATAACCCTACACATGATATAAAAAACTTCAGTACCATAAAATCTTCCTATCTAACCCTTTTAACCTAATGTATCATTTTGAGAATAAAACTCTTAAAGAAATTGTCCTACCAAACAATCTCGAATAGCATCAATGTCTTCATCAGTGTAAGAGTTGTCATCATAAAAAATTTGTAAGTTTATGAATAAGAAGATTAAATTCATCAAGATAAGAGAATTAAAGAAAGGCAACAATTTAGTAGGAAAAAGCAAATAATCATAATTAAACTAATTATTACCATCTTGGAATTTTAATACATTCAGACTCAATAATTTTGTACATGAAATAGATAATATAATATCCGCACTCTGTACTTTCTAGTTGCAGATGACATTGTAAAATCAAAGTGAGTAGAAAAGATGAATATGTATTTATGAAGTAATATAATTCTTGATGACATTAAATAATTTAAATTGAAAACACTTACTTTCTATTTGTACCAAACAGTCTTGCTATTTTTTTGCTTGTGCTTTCCACCTCGTATATAATATGTTTGCAAAGACCTATGACCAAATAGAAATGACCAGATATTAGAACAACTTAATAAAGCAGGAAAACTAAATATATGATGACAAAACTTACGTATTGAAGACACATTTTAATTCGCTACTTGGGGGATGACCTAATGAATCAAATCAGTAAATGACATTATCTATGGGGCAAGCAACGCACAACGACCAATGTCCACTAGAATATAAAAAGAAACAAAACCAGTAAAGATTATTTGAATATATCTATATATTATATATAGATATAGATACAAACTACCTACTTTTCAATAGTTGGGGCAAAATAACAAGGTAAGTGGGTGTCTCCAATTGTATTATCCACGTATCTCATCTACCTATCAATGGTATTTTTCAAAGGCTACAAAGCGGCTGGACATATGAATTCATACAAATGTCCCTTTTCTATAGAAGCGCACAAGTTGTGAAAGTTGCTATCATCAATTTGATATGAGACAGAAATTAGTTCATACATATAAGTAAAAAAAATGAGCAATCAGAAAATATAAATCATAAAATAGAATCACATTATTGCCAATTGAATCTATGCAACGCCTAGTTGATCCACAGATAGAAAGTCCTTGAAATCCTTTTGGTCCAATCCGAAATGATATGTCATTTGCAACCCCATAACCCTAATAGGCATTTTTATATTGACTTTGTTAATTGATTCATAAACATCATACAGTTGTGCCAAACAGGAAAATTTAGTAGCATCTTTAACGTTCTAATAGAAAAATACAATGAAGACTAGTAACATAGTAGTATATGAAAGAAAAATCAGAAAATACTGGTATGTTTTGTACCACTAGAGATATGATGTCGATGAGTATTTAAGGCTATAAGATAAAATATCATTTTGCTTGGCCTAGCTTGCCAACCTCGTCACTGGGAAACGGCATGTTTGCATCTACCTCATCCTCTCGAACAATTGTAATTGTCACCTTGACCAAGTCTGCTTGAATTTTTTGATGCTGAATTTTAGACCCTTGTGTGTATTTAATGGCATTAGTAACAGCATGCCTTTTGAGTCATCTAAATAGAGAACACAAGGTTCTCCATCATTTGGTGTGGGACTAGGATCAAATAGAGCTGACAACACTTATGGATTGGAGCTACCTTTTGTGTTTTCATATGCTTGAAAATTCTGAGTACATGACACAAATAAAAGAATGGAATTAAATAGAAAAATGTTGACAAAATTCAAAGAAATTTAATTAATTTGTGATTAAGTTTATACCTAAGGTGTGCATTCTTCTTGTTGAAGTTGCAAAATTTGCATGCTTGAGACCAAAGATCGCATCTCTTTACAAATCTCGGTCATTAGCTCATTTTTGAAGAATTGACGAATCTCATCACTGGTGATAATCTCTTGGCAAACTTGTTCTCAAACTTTATCTATCAGGTCAGTGCTTGGGACAGTTCTTCCTGTAGAGCTTTGTGAACTAGAACCAAAGAATTGGGTTAGACCAACTGTCTTTGATAACCCTCTTACTCGACCAGGATGTTGTTGTTGCCAGGATGTCCATCCTTCCACTGTTAGATTTAAGTTTTTGATGATAACAAATTAAGGAATCTATGTTTTAGTAAAGTGATCGATCACCTGATCGATCAAGGATTTATCGATCACTTGTTAAATAAAGTTCAAATGAAAACTGATAACTTTGTAGAAATATTAATCAATAACCTGATGGATAAATCAAGTTTGTATGTGTTGATCGATCAGTTTATCGATCATCGTTAACACTGTTTTGTGTAGAAGTTTGTTGAAAATTATCTATCAATTGATCAAAAATCTAGTGATCGAACAACTGACAGATAATGGGACGCAAGTTTTGGTAAGTGTTTATTGATCATTTGATCGATAAATGAATTATCGATGAGAAGACAGATAAAAGGTAAAACTTCCCCCTCTCGTTGTATTTGTTTGAATCACTATTTATCGATCACTTTATCAATCATAGCTTTATCGATAACCTATTCTATCATTGCATAATATCTCACATGTTTATTGATATTTTTCTTTTGGTTAAGTGCTTTTGAAAATTACTTTATCAATCACCTAATCGATCAACCATTTATTGATCAAATGATAGATCATCAACTTTTCTTTGATTTAAACTATTTAAGACTTTCTTCGATCACTTGATTGACAATCAATTTATCAATAAAATGATCGATCATCTGCTCCATTGAATATTCTGTTTTCACATAACGTGATCGATCAAACTTACTTTTGAGTTTTTTGAACTGAACTTCTCCACTACATTATTCACTCTGTAAGAGAGTTTTACATGTAATCTTTAATCACCTTCTGAGTGAAACTCAAGAGTGTGGACTCTTAAGTGGGTTTGTAACCTTACAAGTAGTAAGGGGGAGTGATTGAGCGAATCAATTGCTGTACTGTCACACCAAGAGCCCGATTAATCTTGGAACTTAGTGAAATACTCAGAGGTGTTCTGAGGACTAGACGTAGATCAAGTGGTGGAGACCGAACCAGTATAAATTCTGTGTCTACTCTCTACGGTGAAATCACTCTAACCTACACTCTCTGTTTCTATTTATCTTACTAGTTTTAATTCGCAAAATTTTTATAATGCACCCAATTCAACCCCCTTTTGGGTGAGACTGCCACTAACATCCACTTGGAGTAAAAGAACCTTGACTGCTCTACTCATCTACATCCTATAACGTGCAAGTAATAAATAAAAAGTAATTACAATTTCAGTAGAATGTGAACACTATTTTAATTTAATTGTTTTAATAGCAATGTCAGCAACAGTCTAATTGATATATTCACTTTTTTTCATCCTTTGCTTCCACGTTCTATGTCGAGAAGGAGGGGGGCTTAAACAACAATGTTGGGGTCTAATTTTGTAGCTTGTTACATTTTTTTAAAATTAGCTTCCATGATCCCTTGTTGTGTCCTTCTGTAACCGCCACAAGACATGTAATGCTGGTATAAATTTTTAGATTGTTTCTCTTGATTTGAAGCACTTAATTTCTACAAAAAAAAAAAAAAAAAAAACAAAAATGAAGTTAGTTAAATGAAATGAAACTATTTTATATGGATAGTCACTGACTAGAAGTTTAGGTGAAATTCAGGGTCTAGCTGTGATGCCACAAATTTTCTCCAAGTGTCTTCATCAAGAAAGGAGTAAATACCACATGGGTTCTCATCCTTTTTAGCCCCTCGAATGTAAGTGTGTGTCTTACAATCTTTCCATTGCTCGCGTACTTGGTCTAGCCAACGCTTCCTCATCTCAGCAGTAGGAGGGACATCATAGGTTTGTTGTAAAGTTCATGTGTAATAAAATCAGATTTAATAATAATAACAATTTAAAAGTATAAAGGTAAAAAATTTAAATACCAATATATCTTGCCAAATCGCTTTCTTCATTTTAGATGGTACTTCTTTCCAATTAGAACACAAAATGTTCACTTTGCTTTGTCCCAGAAGGCCTACGTAGCTTATGAACCTATCTCCCTTAGGACTAATTGGATTCATATCATCATCAAAGTCCACATGCTTTCTCAGAATATGCCTATAACCTACTGCTACCTTTGGCATTCTTATAGTGCCTTTACACTTTTTTCTAATAGAATTATCATTCACTTGATCTTCTCCAGAATCCTTTATGTTTCTATCATCATCCTCCATGTCCTGTTAGGAAACCAGAGTGAAACAAGTAAGTCAACTGCAATGAAATCAATGAAAAAATTAACAAAAGAAAACACAAAATTCTTTTATAGTGTATAACTTTTCCGTTAGGGTCTTACATTATGCATTTTTCCATATCTGTTCACAGGCTTATAGCGATCATCTCTAACAGCATATTCATAATCATCTACCAATTCTACTTCATTCGTTGCAGCTGGATTTGTAGTGAAAGGTAGTGTCTCATCAATGTTCAAAGTTGGATCACCATCTTTTTGTTTTTTTTACCTTGAAGTACAATTGATAATTTGGTATTTACTATATCGGTGACATAAAATATTTGTTTTACTTGGCTTGCTAAAATAAATAGCTCATCTGTATAACCAACCCTATGAAGATCAACAAAGGTAAATCCAAATTTTTGATCTATTTGAATACTATTATTGTTGGCTCACTTACACTTAAAGATAGGAACCTTGGAGTTGGTATAACTTATCTCTCATATCTTTTCAATGACACCATAATAGGCCATGGATGCCAATTTAGGTTTTTTATTTTTAGAGCTAGAGAAATGCATCGCTTTAACTACTACTATTACCCTACTGTTCTGCATAATACTTTTCTTATTTGGGGCTTTTGTGTAGAAGGAATACCCTTTTACATCAGATCCACTCCTAGTAGTGATATCAAATCAAGGCCTCCAAGCTAACCATTTTATTGTATTAAAAACATTTGTCTCCTTCTAAACTTTTTCCTTGAACCACACAATAAATATCTTATTATGCTCATTAGCTATTTGCCTATCACTTTTCTTCATATATTTGTCCTTTAAACTCTTCTTATGGTTATCTAAGTACAGTTGAACTTCTTTTATATTATTTAAAATGTATAAGTGTGCTTAGAACAGTCCTTCATGGCCAATGCTCTTTACTTTGACCCTCGAGTTATGCTTACCTAATCCATCGTCATGTCGAGCTTGTACCTCCACCCTAGATAAGTATCCTTTGCAAAAGTCCATAGTCTCCCCAGCTACATATCTTTTAACAATTGATGCCTAAGGTCAGTAAGAATTCTTAGAATAATCTTTTAAGACTTTCGTGTATCTCTCAAATGGGTACATCCATCTTAAATATACAAGGCCACAAAGCCTTACCTCTCTTACTAAATGAACTATCAAATGTACCATGATATCAAAAAATATTGGAGGAAAGTGCATTTCTAGTTGACACAAAATAACGTAACTCTTGTTTTCCAATTCATCTAATTTTTCTGTGTCAATGACTTTGTTACAGATAGCATTGAAAAAAAAAACAATCTAGTTATCATGCTTCTCATATAATCTTTCATAATGCCTTGAATAGCCACTGGTAATAGTTGTTGTATCAATATATGGTGATCATGAGACTTCATTGCAACTAACTTTAAATTGTTCATCGAGACAAGCCTTTTCACATTAGAAAAATAACCTTGTGGCACCTTAATGTTATACAAACATAAGCACAAGCTAGTTTTCTCTACTTTAGACAATGTGTGTGCTGCTAGATTCAAATAAGCTCTCTCACAACCCTCTTTTAGTTATGGATGTAACCATTCTCTTATTTTCATTCTAGTGGACGAAACGAGTATATGGGCCCATAATCATTTGTTATGGCCCAACAAACAAGTATGGGGCCCTATACTCTTTTGTTTGGTGTTATTAAACGAATGTATAACCCTTTTTTTCTTTGTTTTCAATTTCAGATGAAAATAGGGGATGAAAAGGGACCTTTTTGTAGTAGTAATGTGTCCCCAAAATTGAATCTCTCAAACATATATGCCTCAAGTAGATATTAGTGTTTGAATTTTTGGTAAAATAGTTAGATTGATCAATTACTCACTAAGCATGCATAATGGTTTTCTCATTAGTGTCAACAAGATAAATTCAACAAAAAAATAATGGAATACAAAAGAAGGAAAGATCCATAATGTAAAATAGGTTTTCTAACAATTTTCAAAATATACGTGCGTGTGAGGCGTCAGATGGAGTTGTTAAGATCAAAAGTAACAATCCAATATATATGAAGCAACCTCAACATTAAGACATCATATGCCTAAGCTTTTTCTCTCTCTCCACTAAAACATCATTCCACACAATTCAAAAATCTTTAGAACTTTATAAGCTTATAATGTGGCAAAGTGTCAAAGCATTAAGCTAATTGAAAGAATGGGGAAAGAGGAAATTCAAATATCATGAGATAACAGGCCATACGTACTCTCCACTCTGTTATACAATTTTTTTTAAAGATGCTAAACATCTCCCCCAAAACTTATCTCAGTGATTTTTTGTACTCTAGGTCTTATTGGAATTGAATTGTTTTTCTTTCCTTTTATTTTTAAAAACTAAAATAAAATTGAACTAATCTAGGAGTACTACTTACCCAATACCATACATTATTTTCATCCCCATGCCCAATTTTACAAGGACATCTTTCATCAACCATACCAATTCTTACTACCAATAATGATTCATCAATTATCTCAAGACTAAAGCAAGCCATGGTTTCTCAAGCTGCATAGATTACTATCAAATTTGGATTTTGAAAATAAACCACATGGTATTTCAGGCTCAAATAGGGTTTAAGTAGAAATAATGTGACAAGTAAGATAGAAAGGCTTAACAACATGTCCAAATCATTTTTCAAAATTGTGCAAAATTATTAAATTGCCCTAAAAGATTCTAAGGTGTAAAATCATTAAATCGGTCGAAAAGATTCTAAGGTAGCTTCTAGAGTTTATCAACTAAGAAAGAGCATACATACAAAATTGTTCTAAAAGTTTTCAACAAAAGCATTCAAATCGTCTCCCAACTTTTATGTGCAAAAAATTGTTAGAAAACAAGTCCTCCACTACAAATGAAGCATTCAAAAATATGAAGCGCAGTTTCCTGCTAAACATACGATCTACGCAAATGTTTTATCATTGATCACTTATTCAATTTAGAAGATAATTAACCAATCTAACTTACGTTTCAAACAAAATGACAAGAAGAAACCCAAGTTGCCAAAATTGAAACCCATACCAAATCATCAACCAACATTCCATTGTCAAATGGCTTAAATTCTTATCCAAAAAAAAAAGCTTAAATTCTAATCAAATTAGGAATGCAATAAAGTTCCTTGAGAATGCACTTTACCCACCAAACTTGATTCCTTTTTGCATCATATTCAATCTAATGATAGACCTTCAAAGCACCTAAAACAAGTCAAATCATTAAAAACCGATAAGGGTATTTTAGGAAAGAGAGTACTCATTTATTATAAATAACTAATTTAATATTCACAAATTAATTATCTAGCTCTTATATTAAGTACCAAATATAGTATAAAAAATAAAAGAGAAAGAATGTGACATTAAAAAAAAATAAGTATGACCCATAAGCAATGTTCGTCTAAAAGTATTTGAACTTTTATAGATAGCAAATATGTTTGGTAAAAGAAAATAGGAATTATCTCTTATCCTTAATGTAAAACCTAGTTAAAGATTTCACTTAATTTTAAATATAAGACCTCAATATATTTTGTTTCTCAAATTTATAATGTTTTCTCTAAAATATCCCTATTGATCATAAGAAGTTCCCACTAAAGAATAGTTCTTATGCACATGATTGATTGGGGTGGTTTGAAAAAGTCAACAAACATTTGTTATGAATGACTAACTTAAATAATTTTTTTTAATCTTTCTAAATTAGTTATCTACTTTTTTTATATTAAGGACGGAGATAAAAATAAATATGCAGTTGAGAGGTTGAGAATGGAGCATCAAAACCAATACCCCACAAAGGGAGATGCACTGGAGCCCTCAAAATGGACCGCACGTACTAGTCCGGTCCATTTAAGTTAAAGGCTAAGTTTGCATTTTAAGGAGTGTAGAGAGAATCAGGTTTGTTTGCTTTTAATGATACTCCTTCGATCCTAAATAGAAAACCTATTTTGTAATGTAACGTATTGGTCCGGTCTGTTTAAGTTCAAGGCTGAGTTTGCATTTTAAGGAGTACAAAGAGAATCGGGTTTGTTTGCTCTTAATGGTACTCCTTAGATCCCAAATATAAGACCCATTTTGTAGTGTAATTTACATTACAAATTTTGTCTTATATTTAGGACCGGAGGAGTACTTCGTTGTCGATAAATAAGGATAAGGGGGTGCATAAATAAGTATCCCTGTATAGCGAACCAGGCAAAGTATCAGATAATCCAGTTTTTTTTTTTTTGATATTAGATAGTCCAGTTGTAGACCATGATATATCATGACATTTTCTTTACATATTTTCCTTTGTTTAAAGCACATATCTTAAGTTCATAAAATGTTACAAGTGTTGCTAAAATAATTTGTGTGAAATGTTGCAATTATGAACAACAAACTTTGTTTTGTGAAATTTATGACCTGCGATGATGGAAGAAAAAGAAACAGGACAAGAATGTAGATTCAAAAACTTAAATATAAAAGAAGGCTTTGCTATGTGAACATATCTATTCCCACGAAGGATGTAAGCAAATGAAAAATATCGTACCAAATAGTAGATTCTAACTTGTTCCATGATCAATCTAGGGCGAGTGCTTGCATGAGAGATCTCCATTACATCCCTTGGTTCATACTGAAATCGATGATATGAACTCGCCTTTTACCATTGAAGGTTTTGACGATGGCTTGATTAGTTTTGAAATGGGCAAATTTGAAGTATGGACTCTAGAAACACATCAAAAAAAGAATGGTCAAGGTTTTTTTCTTTTTTCTTTTTAGTTAAAACTAATAAATATGGCAAGCAAGCGCTTCCACTAAGTAGGTTGCAACCTCACCCATAGCTCTGGCTTGTTGTGTCACATCTCAAAAATTTTTATCAGGCAATAAAGGATAAAGAATTGGGATAAGAGTCAATATAGGAACTAGATAGAGAGATGAATCAACTTTTGATATGAAATCCCGGAAAGGTCTAGAGTGAGATTTTCATAATCATCAGTTTAGGAAGGGCAAAACGGGAAAATTTGAGAAAAATTCCATAAAATCCCTAAAAATGGGAAAAGTGTAGAGTAGAGGTTTTGAAATCTCGGTTGAGGCCCAAAAGGTGGAATATCAATGAAAAGGAATTATTACAGAATTTCCCGTAAACAGAGGTTTTTCAGAAAATTATTGGAAATTGAGGGAAAATAATTATTTTAATTAGTTAGAGGCCTCAATAAATTTGGAAGATTGATGTAAAATTCATCTAAATATTTATTTGAATTTATAAAACTGGTTTTAAGCCTTGAAATTTAAGAAATTAATTTTAGAAAATTTATTTTCTCGCAGTGACACCAATAGAGGCCTAATCAAAGAAAATTCAAAATAAATACCTAGAGGTGGTAAAAAATTCTAAAAATTTTCAGATCATATTCTCATATTAAAAGGTGAATTTTCATGGAGATAAATAAATTTTTGGAGTTCTAAAAAAATTATGGAATGTTACTAGCGAATAGTAACTGATAAAGTTTCTAATTGGTTTCAGATAGTGATTTGGTTTGTGGGCCATATTTTTGGACCAGCCCAAACCTTTTGTGGAGCCCACATTGAGCCCAATAAGGGCCCAATTTCGTGCACCTTCCAGGTCCCTCTTTTTATTAAATAAAATATGAAATTAAGGGATATTTGTGTGGAAAAGTCTAGAGAAAAGCCACATGGTGAGATCTGAAGGTTTAAGGCACTTGATGGCCGCCAACACACCCTCTTATCTGTCATTTTAGGTGTGCTAAGTAAGGAGAAAATGGCAGATTATTTGGTATATAAATACCCCTAGAAAATACCACGAAAATGTTGGAAAATTGGAAAAATAAGGGGAGACTCTGCCACTGTTCATCTAACCCCTTTGTTTGAAATTTTTCAGGTGTTTTAGGCAAAAAATCATCCAACACACACCAATGAAACATTAAGGTATGTCTAAGCATCATTTTCCTTGAGTTTTACCTTGATTAAGTAAGGATTTTTTTCTTGGAAAAATACTGAAAAATTCTGAAATTTTCGGTTGAGATGTGTGATACTTAGGAAAGGATAGAAACCTTAATAATCAAGTGAAATAAGGAAGATTAAGTGGTGTATGGATTGATTTTTGGAAGACAACCAAGTTAGGGTTTTGGTTCCTCATTTCGGCCAGCACTGTTCATAGAGAAGGAGTTTGTTTTTCATTGATTTGATGATTTCAATGTCTTTAAAACATGTTTTTGTGTAAGGATATGTTGTTGGAAAGTGTTTAAAATCATTAGAATAAAAAATAGAATGTTTGGAAGCATATAGCCCTTATTCAGCCAAGAGGAGTTCATAGGGAAGGAGTGTGATTTTTAAAAATCTGATTGCACCATTGGATTCCTCATAAAAAATTGTGTAGAATTGAGTCATGAGATGATTGATTCTAAAGAAGGAATCAATTTGTAAAAAATCAAAGAAAAGGGGAGAAATTGTTAAGTTAATATTAAAGTGTTGGAACCAAGTTGTTTTGTGATTAATATGGCTTATGTTTATGCTTGGTTTAATAGGCATTGAGAGGAGGAACTAAGGAGAAGCATTGCTCTTTGGAGTAATCATTTGGACAAGCTTTTAAAAGGTAGCTTTGAATTATAATTTGATTGTTTATCTTGCTTGTTTGTTGTTATTGTTGTTGCTTGGGTTGGAGGAACTTTGTGGTGACCTTGATTGTTTGATTGACATTGGTTATGCTTTGGCCAAATACTTTATGGTATGTCAATGTGGATAATATGATGTTCCTCTTCTTGCATGACATTTAGTATGAATTCCTATGAGTTGGGAATGGTTTGGATTGCATGACATATCAAAATTAAACTTGTATTGATTTACATGATAATTATAATTCATATGCTACTAAGATTTTTTTGAAATCTCATTCCTCCTATGTTATTTTATGCCCTAATTAGGAAGTGGACCAAGCATGGAGCAAGGAAAAGAATTGGCCTTGGAATGAAATGACTTTATGAATATTATGTTAGGTTGGAAACTTTTATCAAGTGTATTAAACTTTATGTTGACTTTATGATAAGTTATGAATGATATTTTGATATAAATTACATTGTTATTCCATGTTTCAATGTTGGATTATACTTGATGCATTGTGGAAAGAATGTGGATGAAGGAAAAAGAGGAAATAAATTAAGAAAGTGTTAATTAGGGGATAGAAATTCTCTAAAAAGTACCAAACTTGTGACCCATAAGATAATGAGGAATTGTTAGAGTTTGAATCTGAGATTTTGCAGCCAAAAATATATCATTTTTAGCTTTAAAAAAAGTGGTAATTCATTAAATTTGGAGTTGTGTGCTAAGAGTTATGCTCTTCCAAAGTTGGGCAAAAATACTAGAAATTCAAAAATTTACCCAATGTACAGTACATTTTGGCCAATTTCCTGGAATTATTTTGGATAGGATTGGACCTAATGATTATTTTTTCTTCCTAGAACTCTTAGCAAGCTTCGCGTGAAAATTGGAACCACATCGTTTTGATTTTTTTACATTTAGTTATCAATTTTCAAAGTTAACCAATTTTCGGATGAACAGTGTACGGACAGGATGAACAATAAAATCCTGAATTTTAAATTTTTCATCTGGAAATGTTATGAAACAACTTATATTGGTTTCAATTGACGTATAACGGATTATGAACAGAGGTGTGACATGTTGTACAACGAAAAAAGCTTAGAAAGCCTAGGGGCTAAGAAAAAAATATATTTTTGCACATTTACCTTTTATTATTTTATTTTTGGACATTTCAAAATAAGTAAAAAAAATTCTAATTTAGCAAAAGGGCTTAAAAAGCCCACTGGGTTAGCCTTGAGCTTACATGGTCAAGGGTTAGGTTTTGGAAACAAACCATTTTTAAAATAAGCAGATTTTTCAAGCTCAATACTTTTATATCATAACCAATTATGGGCCAATTCTTTAGGCGGTTTGGAATCTCTTTTCTTTCCTTCCTATCTTCTTCACTCCTTTTCTCTTTCTACCCATTAGATTAACATATTAACTGTTCAGATTTTAATTTTTTTAAAATTATTAAAATATTAAATTATAAAAATAAATAAGTAATAAATTACAAACTATAGTAAAATTTAATTCTAATAGTTTGCAAATGCACTAAATATTTTTAAAAATCTTTTATACATAGTTTATAAAAAAATTAAAATTTGAACCGTTAAAATATGTTAATCTAGTGGTTAAAAAAGAAAGATGAGGGAAGAGAATGGGAAAAGAAGAGAAGAGGTTCTGAACTGACTTTTTAGGACCAAGCTGGTTCATATCAACAGCAATAGATGTGTGATCCAAACACACATGTTGTTGCATTTTCGTTGTTGTTGTTTCATGTTATTTCTTGAGCTCTATCTAGCATGATTTGATGTCCATCTGTGTCCATAATTACTTTTCATGCTGTTTCTTAAACTAGCTATGGGAATTTTGGAATCAAATTGGGAGGGAATGTGTTGAAGAGAAGAGGGACGCCAATGACCACCCGTGTTGGTTGTTATAAAATGGATGAAGCAAATTAAAGAAAGAAACGACCGTGAAAGAGCCGACGAAGCCAAAATTAAAATTCAATTTGAAAAGGGAAATAAGATGATAATTATGTTATATAAAGGAGGAGGTCTAACACTCTGAGTATGAAATCATTATTAAGGGCAGAGGTAAAATAAATAAGAAAAATTATTATGCAATCATACATAAGTAATTAATAACTAAAATAACGTGTAACATGATAATGATAACATTCGGTGCATGGACTAGACAATAAATCATGGCATATTAACAACTTGGTTTTATCACTTCCTTCATCCATTTTTTTAGACATAGATATTCTCATATTGGAGGTAACCATATTCGAAATACTGTTAAGTACTAAATATGAACACCTCTTCTAATAAAAATTCAAATGTTAGTTCGACACGTGAAAGAGTAGTCCATTCCACTAGACCTAACCTCTATTTGATCCTTCATTCATATTTTATTTTCACTCCTCACTCCCTACTCCCTCCTCACTCCCTACTCCCTACTCCCTTCACTTTCTTCCACGTTTCTGTTTTTCAAAAAGCAACTTTTTGGCCCCAAAAAAAAAATGATAACCCTTTACCACCCATGACTATAATAGCAGGAAAAGAAAACAAACAAAAAGAAAAAAACTAGAAAGAAGGACTTAGAGGAAATAATGTTTATTGGAGATGATCTTAAAAGGGGTGACTATTATAAGACCAAATAACAAAATATAAATTTAAAAATACTAAAGTACCCTTACCCAACTCTCCCACCTTTACTCTAACCATTAATTTTGCAATTTTAGATTTAAATTCTTAATTCAATTTAATTATTAAATGAGAAAATTGCAAATGAAGACCCCCAATATATAAAATAGCAATTAGGGACCCTGAATTTAGAAAATAACTGTAGAGGACTCAGTCCCAAATTGCAATTATGAAATGTGTGTTAAATGGTTGAAATACCCCTCATTCATCCTGACTCTTAATGAAGGTAGAGGTAAGGATTTTTATGCGTGGCAAGAGAGCTACCGGAGAAGGAAGACCCCAACGTGTTTGTGTGATATTGGGATAGAAGATCTTCTAACATTGGCAATGATGCGAGTAACTTACTTACTAAACTCTTCTTCTATTCTTCCCTGTAAGAGTTACACATTGTGATATTCTTCATCTTCATCTTTGTTGTGTGGGTGGGTAGGTTGGAGGAAGGGAGGGAATGGGAGATGTAGTTGAAGATGAAAGATATCACAATTTAGGAGGTTGTGGTTAGTTGGAGGTGGGACATTTTTGTTTTTGTAGTGTGATTGGCCATCTCTCATTTGCAGTGTATGGTGCTGGTTGCGATGGGGAAGGGTTAGGAGTGTAGTGGTTTGGTAGAGTGTGGGTAGGATAATGGCCGTTAGTTTGTCTGTGAAGGTTGAGGTGTTGCCGCGAAAGGAGGGAATGATGATGCCGTGATTTTGGGTGTTGAAGTTGTGAAGCCCTAAAGTGATGTTGGGAAGACAGGAGGTCACGGATTTTTATTTTGGTATGCAAATAATTGAGTTGGTGGAATAAATGTGTAAATATTTATTAGTGAAGTTGATGTACTAACTAAACGTAATTTGTTATTGCAGATTAGTATGAAAAATGAATTTCAATAACAGAAGAAGTTGTGGGAAGGAGTTCTTCTGTTATGTGCATGTTGGTGGACATTTTGAAGCAAATTGTGAAGGGGTAGTTAAATATATTGGAGAGAGTGTAAGGGTAACCAGTATAAAAGAATGGATAACAATAGACGAGTTGTGTGGAATAATTTCACAATGGATAGGCAATGATGGTAGTGGATATGAGATTAAAGATAAAGTTAAATTTGATGAGAGTATATTGATTGATCTTTATGATGATGGTGACATCTGCAACTTGTTTAGATATAATGACAGTAGTGCTCATGTGTATGTAGGAGGGAAAGGGAATGACAAGGAACCTAGAGCAAGGAATGATCTAGACATGTAAGTTTATGTTTTCCAATTGAATCTTGTTATTTGCTAATATATTATTGCTAATTTCCTATAGAAATGTTGTAACCAAGCTAATGATATTGCAATCCTTAATTGTAATTTGTAAATGCAAACATGTTATTCAACATAGTTGACACGTCATTTCTATTTGTAAACTTGTCTTTTAGAAATACAAAATTGTTATTAGACATAAGTAGTGGTTTCCATATGTAGACTTATTATTCGGTGTACTAAAGTTGTAAGTATCATATATGGACTTGTTATTTAGATTTGTGGACGTTATTTTACTAACCAGTAGTTTCTATATAGAGACTTGTTATATGAGTAACTCAAGTTGTAATTACCAAATGCGGACTTGTTATTTTCGCAACCAATAGTTTGTAGATGTAGACTTGTTATTTTAGTTACTAAAGTTGTAATAACCATACGCGGACTTGTTATTTAGATATGCAAACATGTTATTTTATTCAAACCTATCATTTGAATATAGCCGTCATAACTTGGTATTATGGTGGTAGGAGTGAGAATTCATTGGGACTTTCACAAGACATGAAAGCATTTGAAACGACCATTGGTGATGAACAAGAACCAGTGAATGTTGAGAATGGAGTTGAATGCCTAACTTTTAAAGGGGGTGGATCAAGTAGAGAAGCAAGAGTAGTGGTTTAGAGAGTCAGGGAACACTGATAGGCAAGATGAATTGTATGAAATGGGCAGGAGTGTTTACAGGAGTGGGCCAATATGTTCCACATGTTGTTGCCTTTAGGAAAGCTGTGTACAGGTTTAGTATTGCAAAGAAGTTTACAATGAGATATGTCAGGAATAATAAGGAGAAAATGAATGTGAGGTGTAAAGTAGAATGGTATCCTTGGAAGATATGGCAAATGCTATTGGAAAGAACAGTCATCTATTACGTGTGATTATATTTTGCAATGAGCACATTCATTCAGCATAAGACAATCTAATTATGACTTATAATAGGAGTGCTGCGTTGATATCATCAGTAATAGTTGAAGAGATAAGGGACCATGCTGAAAAACAGCCCACTAAGATAAGGAGAGATTGGAGAGCGAGTATGGTGTGAGGCTTACATATTGTATGGCCTATAGAGCAAAGGAAAAGGCAATGGAAGAAATACATGGAAAATCAGAACAGTCCTATATGTTAATACCATGGTTATGTGAAAAATCGAAGGAAACTGATGACAAACGGTTGCTGAATGGGCCTCCATTGGTAATAGATTTGAGCGTGTGTTCATTGCATACAGTGCATGTGTTGAGGGTTTTTTGAATGGTACAAGTGTTGATGGTACTCGTTTAAGTAGTCTATATAAGGGGACGTTACTGTCAGCTTCAGCATATGATGTAGATAATGAGATGTTGCCGTTTGTAATAGCAGTGGTAAAGGGAGAGAATCTTGAGGACTGGCATGATTTTTTTACAAGATTGAACAAATAGTTGGTTCAATGCAATTGACTATTGTGTCAGACAGACATAATTCCATAATTGGTACTGTGCAAGTAATATTTGGGGGTGAAAGGCATGCATACTATTATAGGCATGTGAAGGAGAACTTTAGCTCTAAATATATGAAATTAAACAGAGGTCGGAGAAGGACAAGTAAAAATTCAAAGGAAGATACATTGAAGGTATTGGATAAAGTGACTTATGCAAAACTTGCGGATGAGTTTGATCATGCCCTGGATGATCTCAGAACCATATCTCATGAGTTATATAAGTGGATTATCAATCAAGATGATGTGGATAGGTGGGTATTGAGCAAGTTCTCATATAGAAAGTGGGACAACATAACAACTAATTTAGCTGAATCTTTTAATGCTTGGATGGTCAGGGAGAGGAAGCATAACGTGGCCCAAATGATCCATGAGCATTAGGAGAAAGTAGCAAGGAAGATGCATGCATCATATATGGCAATGACTAAGTGGGGTAATTGCTTTGGGCCAAAAATAGAGGCAAAAGTGTTGGAGCATGTGCATTTCAGTAGGTACATGCATTGTGAGAATTATGGAGGGTGAAGAATATGTGTGTGGACATCACGTGAAGACCAAAGAGTGGACCTTAGCCTAGACCAATGCAGCTGTGGAGCTTGGCAAATGTCAGGGATTCCATGCTCACATGCTTGTGTAGCCATTAAAACCATAGGGGGGAAATGCTTATGATTATGTTAAAGAGTGTTACAAACATTCATCTCAAGAGAAAATCTATGCCTGGAGCATGGTTCCAGTGGTGACAATTCATATGCTTGACCTGAATGACTATAGGTTTGAGAATCTTGCTGCCCAAACCTTGCTTTTACCCTGAATCACTACTAGGCCTCCTGAAAGACCAAGAAGAAATAGAAAGGAATCACGATTCTAGAACAAAAAAACATATCATTGCACTAGATGTCTTCATCCTGGACATACAAAGAGGACATGCAAAAATCCAAACCCAAGTTGACTTCCACTTACAAATGGGACAACTAATTTTTTTAGCACATATAGGGTTCACCCTTCTTAATTTTTTTTTAGGAGCAAGGTGTTGATAGATGTGTACATATAGTTTTTGTTAGTTCTATGTTTGGCAACAAAAGGACATTAAATGGAAGATGCAAGTTAATGTGTACTTGTTATTGAATGTTGTAAAGAACTTGTTGCTGTGAAAGAAATATGAACTTGTTAGTTCTTGTTATTTTGCATAGTTAACTTGTCATTTGCTTTTGTGGACTTGTAATTTCATGTTCATAAGAAGTGGTTGCTGTCATAAATGTACATAGTGTAATTCTATGTTTATCAAAAGTGATTGCTGTCAGAAAAAGAAATGTGTGAAAATCTTATAAGAACTTGTCATTTGCCATAGTAAACTTGTCATTTGGCTTTGTCAAGTTGTAATTCCGTGTTTATCAGAAGTGGTTGCTGTCATAAATGTGCAAAGTGTAATTCCAGCAGAGAAAGTATGAAAATGCATCAAAACCTTATCGGAACTTGTCATTTTCCATAGTGAACTTGTCATTTGCCTTTGCGAAGTTGTAATTCCGTGTTTATCAGTAGTGGAAATCCAATCATTTCAATAGAAATTTTCCGTTTCATGTAAACCTTATGGGAACTTGTGATTTGCGTTAGTCAACTTGTCAATTTTCTTAGTAAACTTGTCATTCCGTGTTTATCAGAAGTGGAAATCTACTCATTTAAACAAAAATTTTCCGTTTCATGAAAATCTTATCGGAACTTGTTATTTGCATTAGTCAACTTGTCAATTTTCTTAATGAACTTGTTATTCCGTGTTTATCAGAAGTGGAAATCCACTCATTTTAACAAAAATTTTTCATTACATAAAAACATCTTGGGAACTAGTCATTTGCCATTGAGAACTTGTCATTTTCCTTTGTCAACCTATCATTCAGTGAATCAACGTGCAAATTGAGCCACTTTTAATACATAATGTGAAATTTGTATGAAAACCCTTTCACAAGTTGTCATAGGCCATAGTAAACTTGTTGTTGCACTTATTACACTTGTCGTTGGCCTGACTAAAGGGAAATTTGTCATTCCAAATATAAGTACTGTTATATCAACAATCCAACCATATCACAACCATCACAATAATTGGCATACAATTTCAATAAATGAATCCATTGACAAAGTCAGTAAAAGTTATACAGCCTAATTTAAATGCTCTGTACAAAGACGTTCTCCTTTTCTTGGTCATTCGGCTCTTCTCTGGTTGTGAGATAAGATCATAGGCATTTTGGCGACATTCATTGTCATCATGGTTCATCAGCCACCACATCAGCTCATGCTGAAAAGAGGAAACATTAGCCTGCACAACAAGTTTACCACTGAACATGTCACAGATGGTCATTGTTGATTGCACAATAAATAAGGTCATGTTATTACCTCATTGTATTGAAGGGAACATGAGGCTCATATTTCCTGAGCCATATGAGCACATGCACACTACAGTCCCTCCTGCCCACAACACTACCCTAACAGTTTTAGCTCCTCAGACCAACACAGCCAAATAACATATTACATGAGTAGGGTATATACACTCACAAATTATTCTGCTATGGTACATTAGGCCGGACAATTTCCAACTTATCAATCAAATCTGGTCTGACCATCCGAAGTATGTCTTCAAACCGATCCCTCTGCACATATACCATATTCATCAAAAGGATAATAATATGAAACTGTCATTTCCGTATCTAACATGCACAGGTTAGGAACATCTTACACAGCCTGTGATGCCTAATTCTTAAGGGTCATATGTGGTTGCCTTCTTCTGCTTGGAGGTGGTCTTCTTACTCTCTAAACTTGCTCACATAGAATAGAGAACATTGAACTTCGGGGTTTTTAGTTCGAAAGCAAAACAGAACCAATACTCCCCAACTAGAGTAGGACCTAGAATCAAGTCACAGTCACCTGTGTTGTAGCCAACATAAAACGAAAGTATTTGTTGTGCATGCTAGTTAGGATCCTAATGAGTTGGATCACAGATCATTATGGCCCATGAAATGCACAAAACCAAGTTGTTATTCACTATAACACACTTTATTCTGTCATTTCCATTTGCAATCTTGTAAATCAACAAAGTACATTAGTAATACAGAAACCTCACCATGAAGTTTGCCTCAAATATTTGCCTCCTAACTCGCCCTTTAACTGCCTGTTACTCTTGCACCAAAGCCTTACAGACCAATGACATCACCCAGTCACTCACCCTATTATTTCCACCAGGTGAATGTAGTAATTGTCGGGGGATGTCTTCATTGAACATTCTAATCAAAGGATATAAACATATTCAAGTGAGTTACCACATGTGTTACGTTAACATGTAGTCAACAAATAACATCACATAAGCTAAGATTTTCACTTACACCTCGCCCTCGTCACCTTTGACAATGTGATTGACTAAGTTAAAAAAAATATCCTTATGCTCTATAGGCTTCTTCACTCTTGCTTGTGCCTTTAACTCCAACTAAGGAGATTTGATCTTGCTGAACCAAACCCTAGTAGATCTCCTTATTGTTGTGCCTCCACATATACAGGTTATGGATCAGGCCTAACATATTCAACAATGGCCAGGGGGGATACCTCCATCAATGATTGACCCTCTGCATCATCACCTTCAATGCTGGGTGACACTTCCCTAAGGGGACTGGCTGCAGGTATGTCACCCTCTACATCATCACCTACAACGCTACCTGGCACTTCCATGGTAGAACTGGCTGTGGGTATGTCACCCTCCCCATCATAACCTTCAATATTGAGTGGCACTTCTATAGGGGAACTAGTTATGGGTATTATACTCTCCATCATAAGTGGTGCTTGTCATCACCCTCCCTATTACCCCTGTGTTCCCTGTCCCCTTCACTTATGTCATCACCATCCCCTTGACCCTCTTCCTCCTTCTCTTCATTCTCGCTTTGATCCTCTATGTCACCCTTCCCATGACTATCTCTATCTTCACTGCGTCCTTCATCCTTCTCCTTTTCCTTAGTTGTGTCATCATTGTTGCACCTGTCCTCCTCATCATCTTTAGACTCACTGATATTTGTGAGCACTATCTCAACCTGAGCCTTTCCTCTTGATTTACCCTTCCCACCATCTCCCTATCTTGAGATCTGCACCTTCACCAGCTGCTCGTCTACCGTTTTCATCAACATCTTTTGCCCTTCCTCTATCCTCTTTATTAGGCACTCATGTAACTTCTTCAGCTCTTGTATGCAAAAGACATTTATCAATTAAGTATATAAAATAACAAGTTCATTATGAGAAATGACACTTTCACTATGGCTATGACAAGTTCATTATATGGAATAACAACTTCAGTAAACCAAATCACAACTCACTTATAGCAGATGACGAGTTCATTATACCGAATGATAAGTTTAGTAAACCAAATGACAAGTGAGGTATGGCAAATGACAGGTTCACTTTGACAAATGAGAAGTTCATTATACCGAATGACAAGTTCAATAAACCAAATCACAATTCACATATGGCAGCTGACAAGTTCATTATACCGAATGACAAGTTTAGTATACAAAATCACAACTCACATATGCCAAATGACAACTTCACTATGGGAAATCACAAGTTTACTTTCGTGAATAACAAGTTCTGTAAACAAAATCACAACTTAGGTATGGCAACTGATAGGTTCACAATAGCAAATGACAGGTTCACAATTTTAGTATACTGAATGACAAGTTCAATATGGCTAATCACAACATAAGTATAGCGAATAACAACTTGAGTTTGCCAATTACAACTTAACAATGACAAAGCTTTATTTCACTATAGCAAATCAGAACTTCAGTATAGGAAATGACAACATAACTATGACAAATAAGAAGTTCAGATTACGAAATAAAAACTTCAGTTTACCAATTATACCACATACCGGGTCCAAAAACTCTTCAAATTATCCTCTCTTCTTTTCCTATCACAGCTTTACTGCCTTTTTCTCCATACATAATTCCCTTAACATTCTTTCTCTTCTTGCTGGCCAATTCTTTTATCTTCTCATCAATTCAGTATTCAATTGCAGTAGTGGACTCTCGGCCAACAGGCGTGTTGAGGTTAAAATACTCACCAAAAAAATACTGCAAGCTAGGCACATATATACAACATTAATGTTATGCATATTAGTAATCAAATGCAAACACAATGAGAAACAGAATAGTAATACCAGAAGCAAGTATATGCAGCCACCAACAGTGCTGCTCCCTTGCCCTTCACTACCCTGCCTGTACCTTTTGACATAGTCTCCCATTTCTTTTCAGAGGTCCTTTATAATATAGGTAGCCCAATCATACTTTCCAAAGTCATCCATTGTGCAACGCATGACTTTGACCAACTTCTCACTCACTTCTGAGCTTGATTTCGGATATAGAAAAGTACCCAGCGTGTACAGCACAAATAAAAACTCAAATCTGTGATCCTTCTCCCCTGAAACAATGTTTTTTAGTATTTTGCTTAATGACACTTTTTGATATTCATTTCTCAACTACTTATATGTAGCATCACCGTCATCTACTTCAGTTTTTACCTCCTCCCCACTGTGATGGATTCCCAGCAATTGCTCAACATCTTGTGCTCCTATTTCCTCTGATTTGCTCCTAATTGTAAATTGATGTGTTGGCAGGTCATATGATCTCAGCATGGTCAGAATGAGATCACGAGGTAATCTCTTTAATCCAACCTTCAACAGCCTGCTGAAGCCCATCCTCTCAACCCTCTCCCTTAAGTCTTCATTATTATTCACAAAGTGCATTAATTTTCTTAAACTCTTCAGGGATACTCGGGTTAGAAATGATGGGACATGTTTTTTTTCCTCCTCTTCTCCCTTTTGTGGCCTTCTTTTCTTCATCTCCTCAGTGTACCTCATCTTCTCTTCAGCAGACAGAGCTTTCCATGCATTTGACGTAGCATCTATGTTTTGTTTGGCTGTCATGTTGGGGTCAGCTATTGTGGCCATAGACTTACTTCTGAATAACAACCAACCGTTGTCTGCTTTTTTCAATCCAGAGGCTTCTTCTGATGCCATCTTCCTTTTCCTGCAAAACATTCAACATACAATCCTTCACAACCACATTTACTAACTAACTATCACCTCTATTAACAATCTATTTTGTAACCAACAGCCTTCTTACATCACCACCATTGACTTCTTATTTCGAAACATGAACTTGTAATTTCATATAAGTAAGTTGTCAATCTGTCAAAGTAAACTTGTTATTCTCAACTACTTCTCATGCTTGTTATTTCTCATCATTAACTTGTCATTTACAATTATCAACTAGTTATTTCAGATTATAAAGTTCTCTAATTATCATAGTCACCTTTGTTATTCCCAACTTGTTATTGTCTTTTTTAAACTTGTCATTTTCTATTGTTAACTTGTTAGGAACTCATGGCAACCTTCTTATTCCCAACTACTCAATAACTTGTTATTCACTATATTAAACTTATTATTTCCTATTACCAACTTGTCAATTACACAATTGTTATTTTACATTATCAACTTGGCAATCCCCCTAATTTCATGTTGTCATTTTAAACCAGACTAACACTTCAACATCTCTTCAAGTCAATTAACGGTTAACCAATTCAATTTGCACTTTACCTATTCTCGTGTCGTCATTTTTCAAACTAATCTTGTCATCCTCCTAATTGATCTTCTCATTCCCTTCCCAACCAAACCCATTCGCACATCTTCTTCCACAGATAAGCATTTTTCGCCAATCACAACTTATTTGATAGAAAAACATATATACTTTCCTGTCCTAAACGCATTCTCTCTCCTTAATGTATCACACATGCAACAACTAACACAAACAAACCAAAGCTTCAAACTTACCACCAGATTTTGTTGCCGAATGTTGCTGTTAACTTTAATAGCCACACACGACTGTGACGATGCCTCTACCTCCTCCCTTGCCTTCGACAATGCTGATAAATCACTACTCTAGCATCACTACGTTCTCCTCTCCCACAGCAAATACGTTCTTCTCTCGCACAATACTCCTCTCGCAGCAAAATGGAAGCAAACTCTTGCTCGAAAATGGACAGAGTGCGGAGAATGGCCAAGTGGATACAGAGCAGAGGGAAGTTATCGCACGTTGGGGGGGGAGAGCACGGATAGTTTTTTTTTTTTTTTCAAATGAGCGAGGAGCAATTCAAGACATTTAACACACATTTCATAATTGTAATTTGGAACCGGGTCCTCTGTGGCTATTTTTCAAATTCAAGGTTCCTAATTGCTATTTTATATACTGGGGGTCTTTATTTGTAATTTTCTCATATTAAATCTTCAATAACCGTAGTTAACAAATGGTTTTGAGTCCTTATAAGATCATTAATAATGCTAGTGATAATATTCTGGGTATTAGTTTTGAAACTCCTCAAGTTGGCGTGATTGATTATGTTAGGGCATCAAATATTCCACTGGATGATCTATATGATTTATTAATTTTTTTTTGTTGTCGGTATGTTGCTATTATATGTTGATATTTCAAAGAAAAACTATTGAATTGTCCTGTTATTGTTTATCTGGTTCATTACAGAAAATTTTCTTTTCTATGAATTACTACATAGGGAAATGAAAAAACTCATTACGATCCTTTTCCTTTTTTATTATTAATTATTAATTATTAATTATTGATTCATTAATTAAATTTAAGCATGCGCCACAAATATCAAGCCGTTATCATGATTTATCAAGGAATTCAAAATTTTAAAGATGTTTATCCATGAAAATTTATTACTCCTTCGATTCAAAATAAAAGCATGAGTCTTTGAAGAAATTTATTTTTTTTAAAAGTACCAATTTAAATTTGTCTTATCATTTAATATTTTTTTTCATTTTACCAATAATTAATTATATATTTCATTATCTCTTTTTTTTTTTTTCAATTGTCTCTCATTTCTTTTCCACTTATTCTCTCTCACCTATCCTTTTCATAAATAAAATTGTTTTAGAAAAATAAGTTTCATTTTTTACCTATTTATTGCATTCAACTAATTTTAACTAACTTTTTGAGTTACATAATTTAGTTATTTGATAACAGAATATATGCTAATATATTCGAGTAACTATTGAGTTTTTTTTCAGAGAATTCAAAATTTAAATGCTTATAATAATAAAATTGGATATTATTTCAAAAATATTTCTTTGATAATGGATGATAGATAAATATTTGATTTAAATACTCTGATTATCTTTCTATTTTGCTTAATTATGCAAACTTTTTCTGTATTTTGATAATACATTTTAGTCTAAACCATTAACATTATTAAAGAATATTCTAAAAAAATTATTTAAGCATATTTTCTAATTAAAAATAATATTAAAACAAATTTTTTATTACTTTACCCCTCATTATATTAAATATCTAGTTTATCTTTTAATATTAATATTTATTAATAGTCTATTTGATATTTTACTAAATTTACACCTAACTTTATAATTTAATTAAAAATACATATATACAATTACAAAACATTTTAAGCTAATATATATTTAAAAAATTACATCATAAGTAATTTTTAACGAATAAGCAAGATTAAATATAATATCCTAGTTTTTATTACTAGTATTTGCATAATCTTAAGAAGATATTAATGCTTAATTAATGATATTTATTCTCTAATTAATTAAGTAAAGAGAATTTTCTTAAAATAGGATTTATGAAAAAAAAGTAAAAGAAATTATTAAATAAAATAATAAAAGGAAATTTAAAAAATTAAATGGAAAATGACAAAAGAGGGTCTTAAACTGTAATTTTTCTCATTTTAGTATGGAGTATTTAACTTAAATTTACTCCAAATTTTTTTTTCAAAAACCGTTGGGCGGGAGAACGTCGTATATTTTGTCCTCCACCGCGACGCGCAGCCTTTCTACTTTCAACGTAGAGTTTCAACTTTACATACGCCTTCGTCCCTTTTTATAGGTAAGTCTAGACTCTATCACATAAATAAAAAAATAAGTTAAAAATAATAAATATATAGAAATTAAAAGTTATTTTTTCAAAATTTTTTTTATTTATGAAAGAGAAAATATAAAAAAGAGAATAAAAAATTATATATAAAAAAAAATTATAAAAGAGAGGAATGTAAATAGAGAGATGATAAATTCTTGCATGCTCTGGCTACACCACATCATTTCTGCACTGGCCAATAAAAATGCAACACATCACCCTCATTAAATCCCACGTGTTATCTCCCCTTCTCCCTTCATTTAGTTCATTTAAAAATATATCTTCAATTCCCTTCTCTCCGCCCGTCAAATACGCCAAATCAATTTACTCTATGTCTCCACCATTGTTCCATCTCCCTTCTACGTCTTCTTGCCTGCTCCCTTTAAATCTTTTAGTTTTTGAGACCGATAAAATTAAACCTCATTTGTTCCTCCACGATTATAGAGAACATTGCCAACTCTGAAAAATGTCGTTTATGAGCCCAATGACAACTGAGGGAATCTGGAGAGGGACGAGGCAGCGTTCAAGAATCTTGAGCACATTTGACCAGGTAATCTTGGCATTAGAATGAAGAAATTGACAGAAAATCAAGCATAATGCATAATAAGGACATGGGTTAGAATGGAGAAGGAAGCCATTATTGATGGTTTGAAGGAGAAGGCAAGAAGGAACAAGATATGACAGACTGAACCTTGCAAGGAAAGAAGAAGAGCAGAGGATGGTGGAGAGGGAGTTAGTTTTTGAGAATTTGATTGACAGACCATTTGGTGGGCGGAGAGAGAAGGGGATTGAAGATTGTTTTTAAATAAAATAAATGAAGAGGGGAGGAGAGATAACACGTGGGATTTAATGAGGGTGATGTGTTACATTTTTATTGGGCAGTACACTGATGATGTGGTGGACCCAGAACATGCAAGAATTTCTCAGGGAGAGGTGATAGTTTGAAAAGCAGAATAATAAATATATTGGGTATTAAAATAAGTAATTAATGAGGGTAAAATAGAAAATTTATTACAAAAATTTAAAATAAGTTGCAAATGTTGCTTATATTTAGGGACAAGAAGGAGATGTTAGTTGTTGCTAGGGGTGTTCAATTTGTCCCGTTCCAATCCTAGTGAGTTCAGGACGGGACGGGACAGTAACCGGGTTGTCCCGTCCCATCCCGTCTCGTCCTAGGGGGTTTTTTTTTAAAAATTATTTATTAATAATTATTATTAGATTATTCAATTTACTTATTAATAATAATAATTATTTTTATAGTAATTTTTAGCTCTTAAGTTGTTGCATTATCTCAACAAAATCTCATTCTTTAATAAAATAATTTATAAAGCCATTATATAGTGTTTCTTTTATGGTATTTTTTTATAGTTTTTTTCACACCTTTTTTATACTATATAATTAACCTTTCTACATAATTTTTTTTATAATATTTTTATCTTTAGAAGCCTAATGAAAAATACGCATTATAACATAAAAAAATTCATATAAAAAATTATAGTTTTTTTTAAAAAAAGGAAACCGGACGTCTCAGTCTTATCCCGATCCCGACAGGACCGGGACAAAACCGGGATGGGACAGGACACGGGACAAAGTCCCGTCCTGTCCCTGTTCACCAGGACAGGACCAGGACGGGCCTGTCCCGATCCCATCCCGTCTCGTGAATACCTCTAGTTGTTGCTCATAAATAGGAACGGAGGGATTCTCATTTTGGTAAGTCAAATGACTTCACTAAAATCTTTTCATGAAAATCATTCTACTCAATTAAATCTATCTTTTTTTTTATACCAAAACTCAATTAAATCTATCTAATAATAGTAGTTTTGTGCTATTTAGAGAAATGTTTGGGTCTAGAATTTGGAGAGAGCATTGAGTTTTGATGATAGATGAGTATAGTATTATAGAGCTATTTTAGTATATGATATTTATTAGTTTGGTTTTATTTACTAGGTGACCTAATATTTTTAATTAATTATTTTTGTTAGATAGATATTTATTTGTGGGAAATATGATATTTCTATTATAGAACTTCTGATTAAATTATTTACTTAAGCGTATTTACCCCCTGCTTAGATGAGAAGAAAAGTTGGGAGGAAAGAAAATGAGAGGAAAGAAAATGAAGGGAAGAAAAAACTAAAAAGAAAATATTATCACTCATCTTGCTTGGATGAGTGAGAGAAAACATGAAGCAAAAAAATATATAAATATCAGAATGACTAAAATACCCTTATTATAATCAATTGACAAAGGAAACTAAATAATTTAGCAAAAAATTATTTTTCTGTGTAAAATAAAAAGAGAATAATTTTTTAACTTAATTAAAATAAAAGGAAATAAATAACTTATACATTATCTAATATTTTAATAAAATCATTAAAAACAAATAACTTAATCATATTTGTAGTTTCAGTATCTCTATAAACATTACACCCACAAGAAGAAAACAGAAGACAAAACATATATTATTATCTACTAAAAACACAAATGTTTTGAATTAGTAGTGTCAAATGTTAGCAAAGCATTACAACACATTTTATTATACTAATTTGAAGTCAGTAATCATCTCGCAGCCAATCAAGTGATGTGAAAAAAAAGATGGATCTAAGATTAGAGGGTTAAGTTGTGAGGTTGAGTTTTTTACTGGTTTATGCGTTCAACTTTCCCTGGAGGATTAATAGTGAGTTTGAAATGGGGCAGCGAAAGTCTGGGAACGTGGAAACTTTGGATCGAAGCAATGTGGATAATGGGAAAGACTGATGACTGATGGGAGCTTGGCGGCAGAAGGCAATGAGGGGAATGAATTTGTTTCAGTGAAAATCTCTCCATTTGTGGAGAGAAATTTTGAGAGAAAAATAGGACATGAGACCCACTGTATTCCCCCCCCCCCACTTGTTCTTTCTCTCCTATATTGTTTCCCATCCAAGCAGGGAAAAACTCCATTCCTCTCTCATTTTCCACTCCACTTTTCCTTTCTCTCCCATTTTCTCTCAATCCAAGCAGAGCCTTAATGTATATTGAATTTCTAATGGTTTATTTTGAGATTTAACTTGAGGTAGGATTTTTGAATTTTAAATATGATAATTTCAGGTTTTAAAAATTTGAGAAATTTTTAAAGTAAATATTTTAGAAGATTTAAATGAAAAATATGAATGGTTAGGATATTATTATTTTTTGCTAAAATATTTAATTGTTGGATATGATAGGTATGGAATTTTAGCATAGAATTAGAAACTTTAACTTATATATATGTTTTCAAGTAATTAATTAAATAGCTTGTGTATTGATATGTAAACATATTAGTTGTGTGGATTAAATTATTGGATTGTTGATTTTGGCATATTGATGATTTATTATAAATATAATCTTTTGAGTATTGATATGAGAGGGGTGGCGGATGTTGATGATGGAAATTCTACCAAAGAAGATATAAAAAGGTGAATCATGTATATTTGACGATACAAGGTTGTAGGGCCATCAGGTGTATGTTGATTGGTCCTTGAGCGCAATTACTCATTGTAAGGCATTGACACCCCCCGCTAGTGGACTAGAGAGGAAACCTATGGTTTAGTCTTGTGCTCTTTGGATTTTGATCGGTCCATATCGCTTGGTCGATGAGCTTGTTTAATTACCAGTCATATTGATAAAAATTTAGCCCATGGATTCAGTCAAAAGATGCAAGGCGGGTGGATCTAAGGGAGGTGAGACGAGTATATATTGTACTTTGTTATATGCTTTGTCAATCTGAAGGTTGTTTGCATACTATGAATTTGTAATTGTTCCACTTAACACCTCATGATCACTTGCTTGTATACATGATAAGTAGGATTGTTAGTTATTAAGGCTTTAGTCTCACCTTGTTGATTTAATACTTTTTCAGCTGATGGTTCCCGTGCTGGTTCGTCATAGAAGACTCCAAAAGTTTGAGCTACTATTGCAAATTGTAGCACTTTCACTTTTTTATTTGTGTTGAATAGATGTATATTGTCATACTAGGACGCATTCCATATACTTTGCTTTGTTTTGAGACTTTGTATTTTTGATTAATTGTTACTGGATTGTATGCTAGTAGAAGGCCGAAGGCCTCTAGGTATTTACATGTGGTTTTTGTTATGAGTTGTGGATCCACAATGATCTTTGATACTAGATGATTTTTGATTTTAGAAAGCTATGAAAGGCATTATTCAATAATGTTACGTTATGGGCTTATGGTTGAATATAACATTCTGAGTTTCATAATATCCAAAACCCTATTTATTGTGAATCTCAATTTACATTAAGTTAATTTAGAAAAACTCTTTTAACCATGATAGATATATTTATAGATTGATTTAACTTTTTTTTATTGTGGTTAACTTTTCTTGTAATTCAAGTTGCTTATATAACCATGGTAGCATTTTTAAATATTTTACCAAGTTTCTTTTCTATGGTTAACTTTTCAATATTGATTAATTTAAAGGTTTAGAAGCCCTGTTGTTACATTAAACATTTAAATCTATTGTAAAATAAAAATTTGTATTTATAAAATTAATTAAATTTATAATATGGCAATTGGTTTAATAGTATAACAAAATATTAAAATATGTATTAAAATTATTTAATTTCTAATAAAGATATATTATATGTGATGAAATGATAATTATTAAGTAATATTTGCGTTAAGACGGGCATTTTGGTCAAAATAATGGGTTAACCCTATTATTTAACGATCAACTAACGGTTAGATGGATGAAAGTTGAATTTCAAAACTTGAAAGAAAGTTTTTGCAATATATATTTTGATTTTAAATAAGTTTTGTATAGGTTTTCAAAAGAAAAAAGAATCTTTGTAATTTAGGTTAAATATATGGGAGGTCAATGTATTTTATTCTAAAAATTTTTTGTTTGGGAGTCTTTTGTCGTTGGGATCAAGGTTTAAAAAACCAGACCGGATGGGCCGGTTCAAACCGAAAACCAGTGAACCAGGGTCTGGTTCAGTTTGGTTTAGCTTATGAACCAGCCTTGTAATAAACCGAGGAAGAACCAGGATGGATTGGAAAAATCGGTACAAACCGGGAAAATCGCTGGGTTGGATGGGTTGCCGGTTCCCTTTTCTATCACTTCTTTTCCACTCTCACCATCACCCGGAGAAGCTGTGAAACGTCCCACGTTGATCAAAGAAGCTATAGATATTGGACATCGCTGAGAAAAATGGTAGGAGCATAGCAAACAGAAATTTGTTCAGAAGTCTGCTGCTTGCTCCTTTGATTCCACTCATAGGAGAGTAGAAGGCGAGGAGGAAGCCAGAAGATATAGAGTGGGATAAGACGTGCATAAAAAAAATGAAAAATGAGATTGGAAGAGCACTAAGGAGAGGCACAGGAAGCAATTAAGAAAGGTGAGTGACAATGAGTGTTTTCAAAAAGCATCTATTGTGGACATTGTTCAAGGAAATAAGAGAGAAAGAAAAAGCTGATATGATGGGAAATGGCAGTAGTATCACGTGGGGGAGAGAAGAAATAGGTAAACTAATAAAAAAAAAGGAGAGGATTTTAATAGGTGAGGATGAAAGAAGCAGAGATAAAATAAAATAAAATTTTTTTATATATTTTTATTCATTTTAATTAAATTATATTATTCTAATAGTTATCGTTTTGATCTCTGTTAGATCCCAATCTGACCCATTAACCCTTAAACCAATATATTAACCGGTTTAGTGTTCGACCCGGTTTTTTGTTCTTTAGTTGAGATGATGACTTTCCTTGCAATTTAAAATTCAAAATTAACCTAAGTTTTCATTTCCTAACTAAAAATCTCTTATCCTTAATAATTTTATTATCTTATTAACTTTTCTCGTGTCACACTATTAAAACACGCATGACATTTGAGATCAAATATGTAATTTAATTATTTTTTTGACAAAGCTTAAAGTCGGATGGAATTATAACTTTGATTATGCAAATTTCAAAAGATTTGAATGCAAAGATAAAATAATTCTTATATTATATTTTTAAAAGTATATGGCAACAAATGAACTTGGGAGGAGAGCGGAATTTGATAATGGACAATAAAGGGGCATTCCTTATTCATTCACAGAGGAAATATCCCTTTCGAGCAATAAATGGAATAATAAACATTATACCACTCTGATGCTTTTTTTTTTTGGTTATACATCGGGGCTAGAAACACCCAAACAGCGGAAAACTAAACTAGAACACATCTAGGGTGCGCAACACCCAATTTGTCATCTTCTATCCACTTAACAAGTCTCTCCGGCGGTTCCTCAATCAATCGAATCTTATTGGTTTGAAGGAAGCTCCACTTAGCTAGCCAGTCTGCCACCAAGTTACCTTCTCTAGGAGTATGTCTCACCTTCACCTCCCATCCATCTCCTAGGACTTCTCCCACTCAACTCATAAAGCTGTTGGTAGTCTCTCTATTAGAGATCATTTCGTCCAGTTTAGCTACTACAATCTGTGAGTCGGACTCAATAATGACCCTATTTTCAGGGAACTTGTGTGATAACGTAACACCGGTTAAGACCCCCCCATAATTCGGCATCCTCTACACTGCATCTTCCCAGGCGTCTCGCGAAGCCACCCAGCCAATTTCCCTCATGATCTCTGAAAACTCCACCACATCCTGCCACCTTGTTTTCCCCCCACAACTCCAATGTAAATACTTCTTCTTACAACCTCCTTATCCTCCCAGGCCTCCCTAATGTCCTCTATATACTTAAAAATAATTGCCACAGGATCATATGGCCTCACAAAGCCAACATCAAACAATCTACTATTTCTCTATTGCCAAAACAACCAGATATTGACGGCGAAAACTAGATTCCAGTCCTTCCACATACCTGATTTCCTCATGAGGTTTTGCAGTATCTATTCCTCAAGCGGCAGTGAGAAAAATTCTGCCCAGGAACATCGACCAAGTAAGATTTTCCATAATCCTTTAGTTTTCCGATCGTCCTGTAAAACATGCTCGATCGTCTCCACCTCTTCCCCGAAAATCATACACATAGGTAAAGTATTAAATACTCTACTCCTTTTAGCATAAGTATAAAGACCTATGTTTGCAATCATCTAGAGGAAGACTTGTATACGCCAAGGTCCCCTCCATTCCCATATCAACTTCCAAATCTTGTTTTCCTCTCTACTATTAAAACCCATTAAGAAATCATACATTTCGGCCACCGAGTATTCCCCTTTTGAGTTGCATATCCACCGTACCCTGTCTGCTGGTTCCTGCGGATTTGCTGGTAAGTTCGCACAGATACACTCAAGTATCTCCCCTGACAGAACTTCTGTTAAATGGTTAATATTCCATTCTCCATTATTACACGTCATCTCAGCCACAGAGACATCTCTTTCCTCATTTCCCAATGCAATACTACATTTTTCCTTCAACATTCCAATTCCAGGAAGCCAACAATCCTCCCAGAACTTCACTTTCCTACCGTTTGACACCTCCCATCTGGTGTTGCAGACAAGCTTCTCTCATAAGCCTGTCAGTCTCTTCCAAATCATTGAATCACTCGGTTTTGAGAGACATTCTCTAGCCAGGGTCCGTCTGTCTTCCATATTTTGCTTCAAGGACTTTAGAAACTAGTTTTTCAGCATTGGTTAATAAGTCCCATCCCACCTTACAGAGAAGCGCATCATGAGGGTCTTCATATCTTTTAAGCCAAAACCGCCTAGATCCTTTGGTAAACAAAGCTTCCTCTAGCCTATTGGGTGAATCTTCCTTTTCCCCTCGTTCTCACCGCAATGAATTCTCGTTGAATCTTCTCTATTTGCTGACACACCCCTTTTGGTGTATCCTCATGTAACATATGATACACTGGTATTTGTTGGCTCACCGATTGTACCAAGGTTAGTCGTGCTGCTAAGAATAAGCTATTCCTCTTCCATCCACTGAGTTTCTATTGTACTTTATCAATTAAGTAGTCAAACTTTCTCCTCTTATTTCTGCCTTTTGAAATATACCTTAGATACCTCCCTACTTCCTCGGCTTGGGTGAAACCACAAGCTCGACAAATTTCTTCTCTTTTACTAGTTTCAACATTCCTCGAGAAGCATATTGTAGTCTTTAAGGGGTTTATCTTCTGCCCAGACACTTACTCAAAGACACTTAAGGTTTTCATCACCTCTTCAATATGCTCTTTTTCAGCTTCACAGTAAAGTAAAAGATCATCAGCAAAGAGAAGGTGGGATATGGGCACCCTTTGCCTTCCTATTCTGATTGGTTTCTATTTTTTCTCAGCAACAGTATCCGCGATCAAATGCGATAGTTTTTCCATACCCAACATGAACAAGTAAGGTGATAAAGGGTCCCCCTGGCGCACTCCTCTGGAAGGTATAAATCCTGCGAATTTTGCCCCATTCCAAAGGACTTGGAAACTGGTAGTGGAAAAGCACGCCTCTATAACTTCCAACAATCTTCCCGAAACCCCTAGTTCAGAGCACTCTTCCTAGAAACTTCCAATTCATGTGGTCATAAGCTTTTTTAAGGTCTATTTTAATAGCCATGAATCCCTTACCTCCATTCATCCTATTCATGGTACTCCTCCGGTCCTAATTATAAGACCCAATTGACTTATTTGAGGAGATTAAGGAAGTAAGTTAAGTTGGTTATTTATAATAAATAAGTGTTGTCATTTCTAAAATATCCTTGCTAATTAAGTATATTGGCTAAAACTATCATTATTAGAAAGATTATCTTGAAAAAAAATACATAAATATAAGAAATAAAATGGATTGGGGTCTTATAATTAGGACCAAATAAAAAGTCAAATGGGGTCTTATAATAAGGACCGGAGGAGTATGATCTATTTCTTGGGCAATAATAATGTTTTCCCGGATGCATCTCCCAGGTACGAAACTAGTTTGGAAAGGAGAAACAACTTTTCTCATTAAACTCTTCAACCGCACCACAAGTATCTTCGAAACAACCTTATATACAACATTGCAAAGCGAGATAGGCCGAAGCTGTGAAACAATCTCAGGCTTCTCAATCTTTGGAATTAACATGATAAGCGTCTTGTTCACTTCCTCCAATCTTTTTGGGCGATCCCATACATCCCACACAAATCTCGTGACATTTTCTCCAATAATCTCCCAATTCTTATGATAGAACAAAGCAGGAAATCCATCCTCCCCAGGAGCCTTATATGCTCCAATATTGAAAACAACCTTCCGAATCTCCCACCTGTCAATGTTTTTATTTAAACTGCGCAGTAGGTCCTGTGAAACCAAACCCCACCTTTGTTTCAGCTCCACCCATCCTCTATCCTCCTCCTCTTCTGTAAATAGGTTACAGAAGTGTTCCTGAACTAGCTCTAGTAGTTCCTTCTCATCATCAATCCAGCATCCCTCCTGATTTTTTAGCATTGTTATACCACTCTGATGCTTATTATTGGTTAATTGTTGGAGTTTTTTGCATACTAATGAAAGTATTAAATATATGAACTAATGTTTGAATCTCTATTAGAAATGGTACTCATATTTGGTGCCCTATAGTACCTTTAACGGTGTTCTTTCAAATAAGAGGATACATATACCTAGTAAAAAGAAAAACAAATATTGGCTTCTGGTCTCCTAATATTTATATTTTGTTACCCGGAGTCTCCTCTCATCCGAAGAGACTAATCTCTTAAAGTACTATTAGGCATCGTAATGGGAACCCTCCTAATAATATTTTTTCTATACATCCCGTCTCGAGCTCACGCAGCAAAATGTTGCACATTCAAAAGCCCCCTCCTCTAACAACTTGCAGTCAAAGTAAGGAGGCCCCACAAAACACAAACAGACAAAAAAAGGAAATAAAAATGGGTTTCATTGGAGGCCCAAACAAATGTTAGCCGCTCAGAGCCTTAGCCCAAGTCGTTTTGCTTTGACATGAATAGTTGAGTTCATGGCGCAGCAGCCGATTGAGAAGTCAAGTATGCAAGACCCAACAAGGAATGCCACCAAAAAACATTGTGATAGCTACATTATGATAGCTAGGTGCTCCACGACATGTACACCAATAATGTTTGAGTGAAACCCAAGAACATCACTAGACATTCCAAAGGCTTGTAGAGCAGTTAGAAGTGAGAACTTGAACCAACCAAACGAGAACAACAAAATGTAACTTGCAAAGTAAAAGCAACAAAAGATACCCACACTACAAAAAAATTGACTTTCAGAAGTCGTTGCTGTAACAGCCGTGGCTGAAAACTTCCAGTGACGACTAAAAAGATTGCCGCTGAAAGATATTTTCAACGGCGACTTTTAGAAGTTTCGACGGCGACATTTGTCGCTGCTGAAAACACTTTCGGCGGCATTATTTGTCGCTGCTGAAAACACTAATGTCGCCGCTGAAAACACTTTCGGCGGCGACATTTAGTATAGAGTCTTAATTAGTATAGAGTATAGTAAGATTTTCTTTTTTCATTTTTGAATTTGAATTCAAATTTTGTTATTTTAATTAATAATAATTAATAATTAGTTTATAAGTTTATAGTATATGTTTAGCAGCAACTTTTTTGTTGCCGCTGAAAATAATGCCTAAGAAGAGTTGGCTTTACCAACGCCACGTCATCACTGCCGGCACCACGTCATCACCGTCAGCCGCCACGTCATCGTCACCGGAGGCCACATCATCACCAACCACCTCCACATCATTGCCACATCACTCCTCCCCGCTACGTCATCGTCCAAATATTTTCACCTTAAATGTGTCTTCTTCAAGGTTTGAACTCGTGACCGCCTCCTTTCGTGTCCAATCTTCTTGCTGCTGAGCCAGATTGAATTTGTTTATTAATATTGTAAAATAAAATATATATTATTATATTACACTTTTAGTGGCGACAAAAAAAGTTGCCGCTGAAGGCCTTAGTTTCAGCAGCGAACTTTCGGTGGCGACAAAAAAGTCGTCGTTGAAGGTCCACTTTCAGCGGTGACACTTTTGTCGTCGCTGAAGGTCATAGTTTCAGCAGCGAACTTTCAGCGGCAACAAAAAAAGTCGCCGCGAAAAGTTCAGTTTTAGCAGCGACAAAAAAAGTCACCATCGAAAGTCATCGCCTAAAGTCTGTTTTTTTGTAGTGCCAAAAAAAAACATAACTTGAGTAGCCTAAGTATGGAGAAGACAACCACGGCACTGCCTATTCCATGGTTATCTCTGGCCGCAAAAAACGAAGGTCAGTTGCTTCTTGCATCTGTCTAGTCGTAGCGTTGATTGAATTCCTCCTGCGACAACTTCCCGTCCATGAAACTGGCCATTGCAGAAAATGTTTCTCTGAGTGCTAGTATCTAGAGCTTCAAGAATCAAGATGTCCTCGTAGTTTTGTACCCTCAATTCCATCCATTGCTGTGATGTGGAATCTGCTATGCTCCATGATGTTGAAACCAAAACTGAGGAGCGTGGTGCAGTGTAGAATAATGTGAATCACTGTCTTCTCACTTTTGGTAAATAGTACTCGTCTGGTCCTCAATATAAGATCTATTTAACTAATTTGATTAAATTAAGAAAGTTGGATAAGTTAGTTAATTATAAAAAATATGACATATTTTTCCTAAAACACTATAATCATCTTCCTTAATATCCTCTTTTTCTCTTTTACTTAATTATGGTTGAGGGAGTATCCATAGGGGTAATGTAGGAAAAATTAATAAATATGAAAAATAGGTCTTATATTTAGGATCAAAATTAATTTAACAATTATGTCCTGTATTAAGGACCGGAGGAGTAACAGCTAAGGATGCCCTCTGTTGTGATCTATAAAATAGAATTAAAGTAGTTTGATTTTTTTTCTCTTACTAGAGCGAATGTCTTTATAATTATTAAAAAGTCTTAATAATAAGTAAGCAGTTATTTACTACTCTGAAACTTGTCATTGCAAGTTGTTCTATTATCACTAGGATTTTTTTAGTCATTTTGTTACTTCATTGCAATTCTCCCAACAATAAACTATATTGTCGAGTGATAGTTACCTTGCTCTCCGTGACAGAGTTAGTGACATTGATGGCAGGGAACAACAGATTTCCATTAGCTTGCAGCTAGAAAAGCCTCTTAGCATCATGGGTGGTTGTTACACATACTAAAAAGAATGGACTTTCAACAACGACTTAAGTCAAAAAGTCATCGCTAAAAGTTTTCAGTGATGATAAAAAGTCATCATCAAGTCATTGCGGTATTGTCTTTGAAACTTATTAGCAGCAAAAAAGTAAGTAGCCGTTAGAAGTATAGTTTCAATAGCAACTTTTATCATCATTAAAAGATCCTTTAGCGGTAACACAAAAGTGATTATTTAACTCTCTCTCACATACATAATTATAATATCTCATTTTCATACATGAACTCATTCCTTCCTGGCTCACTCTCTCTTACTCTCACACACACCATATTATCTCGCTAACCTCCTCTTTCTTTCTCTCTAACACAACATGTGAAAATACGTTATTTTGTCATAACAAATCATATTAATGAACAAAGTTATTGTCTAAATATGATTTTTTTAAAAAAAACTTAAATTAATAATAAAAAGTTAAATAAACTTCCTATGGTGACATTTAATCAGCAATGGCAATAACAGTCGCCAATAAAAACCCTTTTTACTGGCAACTTTAGAAGCAGTGACTTTAGAAATTCGCTGCTAAAAGTGTACTTGCTAAAAGTAAGATTTTCAGCAGCGATTCTTAATGTCATCACTGAAAGTCACACTTTTAGCACCGATATTTTGTGTCATTGTTTAACGTTGTCCTTTTTTTTTTTTGTAATTGACAGACCCCCACAGGTCCTTCATTCATCTTAAGAATACCTCAAGGGATCCGTCTTTAACCTATGTCTGACCATGCGGAGAACAATCTGCAACTTAGCATCATCAGTAGAAGACGGGTTTGGCACCAACCTAGTCTCTACAAAAATCTTTTCGGCGTTCACACCCTCATGGATCAAGAGAGTAGATACGCTCCCACTGCTCCTCACGAGTCTTCCCCTTCTAACCGAAGCCGAAGGTGGCGACAGATAAGTAAGTGCTATGAGTTTTTTTTTGGGGGGGGCTCGTGCGGGTTAGCTCCAAGAGAAATTAGGTCCCGTTTGATACGAAAAATTAAAAATGAGTGGTAGGGATTGTAATTGAGATTGAGAAAACCTATCAAAAGAGTGTTTAACATGAGAGATTTCTTATTATATGAGATTAGACAAACCTATATATATGAAATTGAAGAATATCATGGTAGGATGTGACATTCTGCAATCCCACCTTGATGGTTTTGTTTAATTACTCATGGTAAATACTTTTTTTAATGATTTTTGTCAATTGTAATTTTAGTTTCTATCTCTTATTTTTAATGTTTTGTATCAAATAGGACCTCAGAATTTTAGTGAAGACAGGATCAGAAGAACCCATAGCGGTGATTTGGGCGCCTGTGAGAGCGGGAACTTCGCCACTGTGGTGCTCCTTTATGCGGGCACAGGCATCGTCGTCGTGGCCGAAGAAGAAAAAGAATTCTTTGTGTGGGAATAGAGAGAGTGGGTAGAGGCGTTTACTGCAGCTTGAGATGAAGATGGGGAATCTATGTGAGTAGTAGGAGTATTAGTTATTTATATTCTGAAAGCCGAATAATAAACGGCCTCCATCTGTCCTATCTCAAGGAATGAGCTCGTGTTTTTTTGGCCACCTAATGAGCTTTCTTATGTCGGAAGACTTAGTATGAATTAACTGAATAAAATACTAGCTACTTGATGGTTTGGCTGCACTTTTTTAATACGAGCACCCCAAACCCATCCGCTTCAGACTGTTTTAATCTGAATGATCCAAATTTAATATTTTTTAATTAATTATTTTTTAATATAAAATTATTTTTAAAAAACTGATAGTTAAAAGATTATTTTTATTTTAGATTTTAAAAAACTGCCGACGTAGTTGCAAACCCTAGATAGCAAGGATTTTCATGACAGCTACATTGATACAAAACCTAACTTGGAGAATTGCGACAAAGCTCCAAAAAAACATAATTACTAAAAAATTCTAATAACAATTGAACAACATATAATAATAAGTTTCAAAGTAGAAAATGACAACTTCTAACATGTTCTGAAGATTTTACGGTAATTATATTCTTTTTAGGACTTTATTGTAATTCTCTCCTGTTAAGATCCACATATTTGTTGCCTCGTAAGTGGCTTGCTTTTCCCGTTCATCAAATCATCTACATCCACTCAAAAGAATCTCGATGGTGGAGGGATATACATTGAACTTCATCTATCTCCAAAATGGTTAATTAGAATTATTTATGTCAACTTGCATTGTCCTCAATTAACATCTTGTTTGGTTGGAAGGGAGAGTAGGGAAGGAGAGGGAAAATAAACCCCTCCCTACATTTGGTTAGAAATTTTGGAGGTGAGGAGAGTTAAAATTTCCCCTCCCCTCCTTTATCCCATTTTGGCTCCCCTTCGAATTGGGGTTTTTTGGAGGGGAGCTAAATATTTTGACTAATTTATCCTTATAAAGTTTATGATATTCCATAAATGTCTTTGAACTAATTTGTGATGTTATCCTCACTTTCTTCCTCTTCCCGCTTCTCCTTCCTCGGTCGGCTATATTTCAGCTTAAATTCTCATCTCTAGTACTACCCATATTCACATGTTTACAACCCAAACGTTGCTTTGTTTTCTCTTGTTTCATATGTCACGTAACATATATATTATTTCTGTTCTTCCTTCGATCGGTTTTCTTTGAATTTTTTTTTTCAAATTTGATGTGGTTTCACGCTGTCTCCATAAATTCTATTATCATAGCAGACCATATTATCAACTCAAAAAATTATTTTATTTTTCCATAACATACAAGTAATAAGTATAAACGAATGTATGAGGGTATAATAGTAAATTAGTTATTACCTGCCATCCCCTTCCCTTTTGAACCAAACAAAAAATCATTAAATATCCCTCCCCTTCCATTCTTTCTAATCAAACCAAACAAAGTAACATTAAAACCTCCCTCACCCTCACCCTCCCTCTCCTTCCCTCTCTTTGAACCAAACAAGCCCTAAAACTAAATTGTGAAATTTAATTGAAATTTTTATGATAAGATTATTATATTTAAATATGAACATCGGTGTCTTGTGTGGAAAGAATGACACAATCCACGGAAGAATAAGCTATATGTGCTTTATTTTTATTTTTTTTAATAATCTTTCTCTTCAACTAGAATGGCCATTGTGATTCACTACCACGTTAATCAAGCAAATTTTTTTTTGGAAAAAAATATATCCTTTCATCACAATATATAACCATAGCCAGTAAACATTAAAAATCATATAAATATACTTATAGTGCTACCAATTCTTACGTGCTTTTATATCGTATTGGTTTGAAATAAAAATAAAAATAAAAATATTTATTTTCGGTTTATATATAAGTGTTGCATGGATTATTTATACAAGTCATGCATGGATTATTTGTTTGATGCTACGCGGTGGATATGCTGCAAGAAGCTTTCAAAGAAATAATATAAATTTACAAATGAAATAATGGTGAGTGTTTACTCTTAGTAGTCCTTGAAAATAAATTATTCATGAATTTAGTCCCTAAATATGCTTCTCCTTGTGATCTTCGCGAGCACATTCCACACTCATCATTTTAATGAGCATGAAGTGATCATCTTAATCTAGACCATTCAAATTAAATATTTTGGACGATTCAGATTCAATTTAAATAGTTTTTATATTTTAAATAATTTTTATTTTAATATATAAAATTTTAAATAAAAATAATTTTATAAATGACACTTCTTAAGAAAAATATATTTATTATTAAAAATTGTAAATTTAAAATTTCAAATCTAAACGACCCAAACTATATTTTGAATGATTTAGAAGTCCTCATTGTTTATCGAATGAGAACAGATGATCTTGCTGATATTAACTATGATGCCTTCATCCTGCTTTAACTATGAAGCTAAGGCTTGTCTATGATTCTGATTTATTTTTTTGGTACAAAGAATCTGATGTCATTATCGATCAGATCGTCTCCTCTTATGGGTTGAAGGTGTGATCCCGTGATGCCCATGGGCTTTATAATGACATCCTTTAAGTTGAAAGTTCAGACCAAAGTGCATGAACTTTCCACCAGCACGCTGTCTATATTGTTTAATTAAATATATGAACAATACATAAAATAAATCTAAAATATTAAAATTTCATCTAAACAATTCACAACAAATTATCATTAAAACCATCATGTTTATTAAGGTTGACAAAAAATTATATACAAAATGTTAAAATTTAACTGAAATTTTTTAGAATTATGTTTGGAAAAAGTGAGAAATATATTTTGTAAAATAATTAAATGATAGTTTATAGTTGTCAATTCTTCCTATTAAATTTGAACATTTTAAATTTACATATATTTTTATATAAAATATAATCGTCTTTAAAAAAAAGTTAATTTTAAATTGTTAGAAGTTCGATCTTTTTTTTTTTTTTTTACCAGCGTTAGAAGTTCGATCTAATCACGACAAAGGAAAGAGGGACTAAAAAGAAAAGAGGGGAGAAGATTCCGTTTTACATCACGAATAGCAAAGCAGCTTTTTTTTTTTACCAGAAAAGCAAAGCAGCTATAATGCAAACAAAACGGATGTTACTCTGTAATTCTGGGGAGTTGGGAAAGGCCGACAGCAAAAGTACAACAAAAACACCACATTTTTTTTCTCTTTAGATTCAAATAAGTAAAGCTTTATCATCTGAGTATAAGATTTTTTTTCAGATGTAATCAAAATAGTAGTATAAAACAGTTAATGTACGTGGGATGAGTGTGAAGAGATTTAAGGAGAAAGGCAGTTTAAATGGTGAAAACACTCCCTGTTTAGTCCCACTCAGACAAACTCTCATCTTCCTGCTCCTAGTGCACTTTGCTGTATAGACCATATCCGACTCCTTTATCATGATGGGATCACATAGGGGTATCGAAAGAATTTGACTGCATTTTAGGTATGCCTAAAATCTCGCATAACTTAAAATAAATAATCAATTAACTGGGTTATTAAAAAAACTGTTTTTATCATCATCAAAACACAATGTCTAACATTTTGATCCTATTTATCATCTTTAGATTGTAGTATACTCTGCTAGATTTATTCTATCATTTCTTTGGACCCCTCATCCCAATATCAGTTACAGTCAGAGAATGAATATTGTTTGATTAATCTGTTGGGGTAAAGTAGAATATCTTAAGAGCTTCATAATTTCATTAATTTCTTGTGTAACAGAAGAATTTAAAATTTTGACCAATAATTTGTTCTCTTATTTGACCCAAAAAAAAAAAACCTGTTGTTCTTTCTAGAACTTGTGTAAACAGATCTGGTTGAGAATTATGAATATGAGCCAATGTATTTGAACTTTCAGATTTAGGGTAATAAACATAAAAAATAATTAAAACTAACTTCTTCATGATATATATTCAATCAAGAAAAACTCTTCAATTCACCTTTTATATGCAATTTTTTGTTTACGTATATATAGTTGATTGTTTAACTATTTATTCTGGATAAGTGAAGTGCATGAGAATCTCCCTGTAACTTTATTTTATGATGTACCAATTTTATGGACCTTAGATGGGTGTTTAAGAATAAGATTACCAAAAAAAGAAGCTTAAACATTACATTTGGAGGAGATTGCAGATGAAACGGATGGATATGTTCATGGGCACCATTACTTATTTTAAAAATGTTGAAGAGACGAATGAAACTGCTGCAACTCTAAATTAAAATGCTGCATAATTTATTACTTATTTTAAAATTTTTATTTTACAGGATACTGTGACTTACTTTATTTAGCTAATAAAATTCTATAACAGTTTTAATCCAAATAATCTAATTCTTTGGACTACTAGTCACATTTCGTTTCAAATTTTATAGTTGAAGTGCTGTATTTTCATTATTTTCACGCATTATGAATTAATGACTTATTATTTAAAGTTATTTTATGTTGAATTATAAAAACACCTTTTGCAATGCAGTTTCTTGAGAATGTGAGCTGGGTACAAATAGCTATGATTAGGCCTGTCTTAGAGGAGTTGAGATCAAAGAAGAAGCACCAAAGCAAAGAAAATAGGAAGTTAAAGGTGAAGAAATTGCAGCAACCGAAGTCACATCTTCAAGTAACTTTAGAGTGAAAAGGTCTAGCATGAGGCATTATAAATAAACTAATTGTAATTAATCAACTTATGTTTTCTTAGTATTGCTTCCTTTATATCTACGTGCAGATATTTTGCTCCTGATTGTTATCTAATGATTTGTAGTTGAAGCAGGTTAAAATTGTTATTTCCCGCATTCATAATTATTTATTGGCATTTTTTACACTTAAAAAATAATATTGAATACATGAATGTTAACATATTTACAAATTCATACGTCATCTTAGAAGTTATCCCTAATAAAAAACACTTGATTTGTAGCGCCTGTTTTGTAGCATTTAAAAAGAAAACGCTACAGCTAGTACTCAATAATTTATTAAAAAAAAAAGATATATTTTGTAACACTTATTTAAATAAGTGCTACAGCATGTATGATACTTCCTATAGCACTCTCTCAAGAAAGTGCTACAGTAGTCCATTTACTTTTGAAAAAAAATTAAAAAAATCTTCTGTGGTGTTTTCTTAAGAATGCGCTACAGGAGGTACAGGATTTTCTGTAGCGCTTTCTTTACAGAAGATTATTTTCTTTTAAAAAACAATCTAATTCTTGGAATTTCCTGTAGTGTTTTCTGAAGAAAGCGCTAAAGAAGGGCTTTGATTTTTAAAAAAAAAAGGAAAAAAGGTAAGGGATTTTTTAAAAACATTATGAAAAACCTGTCGTAGCATTTTATAATGAAAACGCTACAGCAGTCCTTTTTTTTTCATTTTTCTGTTTAAGTTTTAAAAAAAAGCTAAATGCATTGTTTTTAAAAATTATAAAAATCCCCTGCTAATGATATTTACCTCCTTTTCTTTTTCATTTTCACAATTTAAGTTAAAAAAACTAAAATTATTTTTTATAAAAATTAATAAAATCCCCTGCTCTAGCATTTGTTTATTGTATTCCCCCTTTTTCATTTTCCCAGTTTAAATTTAAAGAAAAAGCTAAAAACAATTTTTTTTTGTAAAGTTATAAAAAATCCCATGTTAATGAAACATTTCCGTCCATTTTTTTCATTTTCCATTGCTAAGTTTAATTAAAAAAAAGCTAAAAGCATTTTTTTTAAAATTTTAAAAAAGGGAAAATATAAGGTATTTTTTTGAAAAATAATGAAAACCTTCTATAGCGTTTTCTATAGAAAACGATACAGAAGGCCACTTTCTATAGCATTTTATTTTAAAACACTACAGAAAGCCCTTTTTTTCATTTTTTATTTAAGTTAAAAAATGCTAAACATTATTTTTAAAAATTATAAAAATCCCCTACTAATGATATTTTCCTCTTTTTTTTTGTCATTTTCACAATTTAAAGAAGAAAGCTAAAAGCAATTTTTTGTAAAGTTATAAAAATCTCCTACTAATGACACATTTCCCTCCATTTTTTTTCATTTTACATTGATAAGTTTTAAAAAAAAGTTAAAGCATTTTTTTTAAAAAATTATATAAATCACCTGCTGTAGCATTTTGATTGCAGCATTTCCCTCTTTGTTTTTTTTCATTTTCCCTATTTAATTTTGAAAAAAAAAGCTTAAAGCGTTTTTTTTAAATTATAAAAATCCCATGCTAATAACATTTCCCTCCTTGTTTTTTTCTTTTTCATTTTCCCTTGTTAAGTTTTAAAAAAAGAAGCTAAATTCAATTTTTTAAAAAAATTAAAAAAATCTTTTGTAGCGTTTTATATTGAAAACGCTACAATAAAACGCTACAGAAAATGCAGGTTCGATTTTTTTAAAAAAAATTCCTTGATGTAGCGTTTTGCCCACAAAACACTATAAAAGATTAGATACTATAGCGTTTTGCACACAAAACGCCACAACAGTTCCTAAAACCATCCCTCTAGCTCCCTCTATTTTTTTTTCCCATTTTCCCTCTCTTTTTCTAACCCACAGCTCCTCTACTCCCGCGTTATATCCCACAACTCCAGCTCACTCTCTCTGTCTTTTTCTAAACCCACAGCTCTACCTCACTCTAACCCACGGCTCGATCTTCGTCCTTCAACTTCAAGACACCATTTTCAACTCCCTTTTTCCTCACAGCTTCTTGTCGTACCCCTTTCCCCCATGCATCCCCACCACTATATGTTTCCCTAAGCTCCCCACTTTCCTTTTCCTTCTTTGTTGCCACCTCCACCTTTCGTCCCCACCTCCACCCCTTGCCCATCCCAACGCCTACCTATGGTCCCCACCCCCTTCCCATCCCACCTCCCACCCACGGTCTCCACTCCTTTCCCGTACTCACTTTCCCAATCCATCCCCATTCTCATTCCTTTTGCCTTTACTCCTCTTCCCCCTCCCCACTTTCATTTAACGTTTTTTTTACAGGACTCTTAATATAATTCAAGTCAGTCTATAATACACTGTAAGTATTTTTTTAGCTAAATTATTTAAAAGCTTACAAATTTAAGTTTGTTACTGATAAATATGTGAATTTGCAATCTTCGACATCTCTTATGGCTTGTAGATGTGCTGGGACAGAGGAGTCAGGGATATCATAGTCCATTCAGATTGCATAGAAGCCATACATCTTTTGATCAGAGGCCATGAATTGGAACATCCTTTTAGAGACCTTATTGAAGAGACTCGTCTAGTTTTGCATAGGGACTGGCAAGTTCAACTGATCTATGCTCCTAGAAGCAATTTGACTCTTGCTGACTTTTTAGCAAAGTCTTCCCATACAATGGAAGGCTCCTTCTGTACTCTTGACCAACCCCTTTTTGACAATAGGGGAATGTTTACCGATAAGGACGCTAAGGCTTTTGCTTTGGCGTGACCTTTGGTAATGAATTATAATTCCATATTAAAAAAAATATGTGAATTTGCTTAATATGTTTTATTTTAGTTGGTTAAATGTTGTAAAATTGTTCCTTGCTAAAAACTTGAAATATGTTGGAAAATTAATGAGATAGGATTAATTGTTATCAGGCTATTATATGTGGAAATATGTGATAGTTATATTTTCCTATTTTCTATTTTAGGAATCATATGTTAGAATGGTCTAAATATTTAATCCATTCACTTTTAATGCTTTTTATTTTAGATTTGATATATATTGGCAGATATGATTTTTGTTGTTGTTGTTGTTATTGTTGTTGTTGTTGTTTATAGTTGTGAAAAATCATTGAGTTGCGCTGGATTAATTGGTTGATTATAGTTAAAAGAGATGGGTTAAACCCGAAAAACTTGTATTTTTAAACCATTATGCTACCCATTTTATTTTTAGATAAATAAAAATATATTAAAATTATTAATAGGTATAATAATAATTATGTACTTAACTATTTATTTATAATAGGTTGAAGACATGGATCGAAAATGGATTTCATCTAACCGATGTTTAATGGAATATATAAACAGGGTGAAAGAGTTTATTAGTTTTGTAATGAGGCATGCAAAAGATCCTGAAAAAATTATTTGTCCATGCTTAGCATGTTGCTATGGAAAGCGAATTAGTCCACCTGATTTATTAGATCATTTGATGTGACATGGAATTGATCAATTTTATACACGATGGACAAGGCATGGTGAGACTTATAATACATGTAGTGATCAAGTTTATAGCGTAAGGGGTGCTTCAAATGAGTTTGGCACAAGTATATGTGATGAAGATGATGGTCTTGAAGAAATGCTAAATGCAGTTGAAGAGGATCTTCGTGATTATCCTAATTTATTTGAGAGGTTGAAAAGTGATGCAAAAAAACCATTGTATGCTGGATGCACAAAATACACAAGATTGCTAGCGGTATTAAAATTGTATAATTTGAAAGAACGTCATGGATGGAGTGATTTGAGTTTTATTGCATTGCTTACACTTTTGCAAGACATGCTTCCAGAGAAAAATGAACTTCCTACCAAAACATACAAGGCTAAGCAAATTCTTTGGTCTACTAGGATGGGTTATAAAAAGATTCACGCATGTCCTAATGATTGCATTTTATTTTCAAATTAGTATGCATCATTGGAGAAGTGCCCTATATGTAATGCATTACGATATGGGAAGAACGACAAAAATCCATTGAAGGTCCTTCGGTATTTTCCCATTATTCCAAGATTTCGACACATGTACAGCAATGTAAAAATTGCCAAGCAGTTGACATGGCATGCAAATGAGAGGATTGAAGACACGAAGCTTAGACACCCTGCAGATTCTCTATAATGGAAAAAAATTGGTTATAAGTACCCTAACTTCGGGGAAGAAGAAAAGAACCTATGACTTGTATTGGCAACTGACAACTGATAGAATTAATCCTCACAATGTTCAAAGTAGTATTCATAGCACATGGCGTGTGATATTGATGATATATAACCTTCCGCCATGCTTAATCATGAAACGTAAGTTTATGATCCTATCCAGTTAATTGTTGGGCTGAGACAGTCTGTGAATGATATAGATGTATACTTGGCTCCTTTGATTAATGACCTAAAGTTGATATGGGAGATTGGGGTGAATGTGTATGATGGGTATAGGGAGGAAAGTTTTAATTCAAGAGCCATGCTATTTGGCACAATTAATGATTTTCCTGCTTGTGGTAATCTATCCGATACAATATCAAAGGATATTATGCATGCCCTATATATGCAGATAACACTCATTAAATGTGATTAGATCATTGTAAGAAAAATGTCTATATGGGGCATCATAGATTCTTACCTTCAAAACATCGTTGGAGGAAGTGGAAAAAGGCTTTCAATGGGACTCAGAAGAAGGTAGTCCACCAAAGATGTTGACTAGTGAGCAGGTTTTTGAGAAGGTGAAAGACTTGGATAGCAATTTTGGCAAGTATTTTGCAAAACATGTTGCCATAACTGGTTAGAAGAAAAAGTCAATTTTTTTTGAACTTCCATATTGGAAGTTTTTGCATGTGAGACATTTTCTTGATGTGATGCATATAGAAAAAAACATATTTATGATAGTTTAATTGGCACATTGCTCAATATGTAAGGGAAAAAAAGTAAGAATAGTGTCAATGCGAGGTTGGATTTGGTTACCTTAAGAATAAGAGAAGAGTTAGCACCGGTTGAGAGCAGATACCGTACTTATTTACCTCCTGTAGCTTACACACCTTCAAGGAGGGGAAAAAAAAGCCTTTTGTGAGTTTCTATATGAAATTAAATTTCCAGAAGGCTACTCCTCAAATGTAAAGAATCTTGTATTAGTGAAAGAGTTAAAGCTAAAGAACCTTAAGTCTCATGATTGTCATGTGCTCATATAGAATTTCTTACAAGTTGGTATACGATCTATTTTATCCAAAAAAGTGCGAAACACTATCACTAAACTCTGCATGTTCTTCAAGTTGATTTGTAGTAAGGTAGTTGATTCAACAAAGTTGTGAGACTTACAAAGGCAAATTATTTATACTTTGTGTGAACTTGAAATGTATTTTCCACCTTCATTTTTTGACATTATATTTCATCTAACCTTGTACTTGGTCAAAGAGGTTCAAATATGCGGCCCAGTTTATTTAAGATGGATGTATCCAATAGAGCATTTTATGAAAGTTTTAAAAGGGTATGTCAAAAATAGATATCGACTAGAGGGTTGTATTACATAACGGTATGTGGTTGAGGAAGCAAGTGACTGATGTGCTTATTATCTTTCTAATTTTGAATCTATAGGGATCTCGAAGTCTCATCATGATGGGCAGAGGTCAGGGAAAGGAAAAAGTGGGAGTCATATGATAAGCATATAAGTGATTGAACGGGAGCAAGCTCACTTATATATATTGCATAACATTGACGAGGTTGAACCATTTGTTGAAGAACACAAAAATATTCTTCGAGGTATGTTTGGTGATAGAAATGAAAATTTGATAACAAAAGAACACAGTCAACATTTTGCCAATTAGTTGAAAAGACGCATCATTAATGAGTTAGACAAGAATCCTAATTCAGTTTCTGAAAACTTGATATGGTTATCAAAAGGACTGAGCTTTATATGTTATCTTACACTGGTTATGCAATCAACGGGTACACATTCTATACACAAGACCAGGATGAACATAGCACAATGCAAAATAATGGTGTAATACTTGTTACTAGGTCATGGCATATATCTAGTGCTAAAGACATAAACCATGTCTATGCACAAATGTCATATTTTGGTGTCATTGAACGCATATGGGAGTTAGATTACTCGATGTTCAGGACCCCTGTTTTCAGATGCAAGTGGATTAATAACAACAATGGATTATGAATAGATGAGTTAGGATTTATTCAGGTGAACCTTTCCAAAGTTGGGTATAAAGATGATCCTTTCATTTTAGCCTCTCAAGCAGAATAAGTGTTTTTTATTCTAGACCCTGCTAAGAAGAATTGGTTCATTGTACTTCTGTCAAACAAAAATCATAAAAAAGATGGTACTAAAGGTAATGAATACATGGATATAGATGAGGATGGTTCTATGTTTGAGACATTAGGATCAGAAGATTTTGATGTTGATGAAGATGAAGATGAGAGTGAACCCTTATATGTTAGACATGATCATAGAGAGGGAAATTTTATCAATGTATCAATTCAAAGTACTAGAAGATTTAAGAGAAACATAATTTTAAATCAAACAAGAAAGAGAAGAAGAACACGAGTTTGTTAAATTTATTTGTATGTTTCATTTTATTTTTAAATTATTTTACTTACTTTTCTCAACTTTCTTATTATTAACTAATATTTTGTCTGCTTCAATTATTTTTTAGGAAAATGGATTCTCTAACTGAAGATGATGTCGATATTCTTAAGGAGAATGAGGATAATGTCCCAGTTCCTTTGCATATTGAAAGAGAGAGACATGAGCATGATGTAGCCCATGGTAGGACCATTATGGCTAAGTTGATCGTGTTCAAAAATAAGGGAATCAAGTCATTAATTGAGTGGAATTCCAAGGGGCAACCAATTGGAGTCAATTGTAGCAAATTTACTAGTTTCATTGGTACTACAGTTCAAGATAGAGTCCCTTGTATATTTGACAATCGGAGAAGAGTCTCGAAATAGTATAAGAACTTAGTTTGGAATGAAGTGGCGGTAAAATATTAATTACTGTAACATTCTTATTATTTTTCTCATAAGAACACATTTCAACCAATTAAATATGGTTTTTCTTGTAGTTCTGTTTTGATATTGATGAGACTCGAGAGAGGTATGTGCTAATGAAAGCTGGCACTCTTCTAAGAAAGTTTCATGCTGATCTAGTCAAATACTACATAAGAGATGATGATGAGAATATCATCCCAACACCACCGAGTTTATATGATGGTATCATCAATCAAGAACAATGGGATATCTTTTTGGAGTCACATATAATTAAGCAGTTTCAGGTAATAATAGACTTTTCTAATTGTAATTTATATGTAATTAGCATATGTTAATATTAATAATTTTTATTTAAACAGGAATTAAGTGACAAAAATCGGCCCCAAGCGATAAACATGAAATATCGCTATAGACAAGGGCAAATGGTATATGAACAAATGGAGGAAAAACTAGTATATGCGTTAATAATTTTCTTCATATGTATAACATTTGTTAAAATAATTTTTAACTTCAAATAATTCTAATTTGTAGATAAAAGAATCAAACTTAGATGCTACACAATTATCACGGCATGTGTTGTGACTGGCTGGTTGCACTAACAAGAAAGGTAAAATTGTTCATGATGAAGTTGGAAGGATTGCAAAGTATTGTGTAAGTATTATATGTTCGATTAAGTAGTTTTTATTTAAATGATTCTATTTTATAAGAAATAATTTTATCATTCTTTGTTGTGCTAGCAATCAATCATACAAGAATCACCAAATGAAACCCAACGTGTTGGATGTGATGATTTGCTTAGTAGAGTATTAAATGTCCCTAAAGTTCCTGGTCATGTTCGGGGTGTTGGTTTTGGAGTGACACCAACATCTTATTTTGGACCCTAAAAGTGCTGCAGTAGAAATTAGATTTCACAACTAAAAAAGGAAATGAATTCTTTCAAGCAGCAAATGCAGGAATAATTTTTTGAATAGACTCCTGTATTGCAACAAAAAAAATATGAAATTAATAGAGCAGTTGCAGAGCTACATACAACATGGGATGGGACCAAGTATTCGCACATGTGATAGCCTAAGCATAAAGGACATTTGTACTTCAGTTCCTAAAATCCCTCTTCCTCTGGTAAATTTTCTCAAGTTTTTTCTCAACTTAATTTTTAATTTCTTTATAATTTCTTCTTTATTGACTTTATATTATTTTTGTAAGGAAACTCAAATTGCAAGTTGTATTTAGATCAATCTTTTAAAGATGCAGTTGCTGTGGGTGTTGTCTATAATAATGGTGATGAAATTCTGCACAATTCACTATTGCCTCAAAACACACTCCATGAAAGGATTGATATTTGCACCAATGAAGATGCTCAATTACCATTTCCTACTCTAGATGAGCAAATAATGGTGAAAGATGTTGTGAGTGCTTATGTTGCATAACCTATAGGTCTTATTGAGCCATTTCAAAAGGTAATAAATTTACTTTTTTTTTTTACTTTTTCATATATCTTATTAGAACTTTTTGATTTAGTTTGATGATTTTTATAGGTTACACAACAAAGGAGCAAACAAATTCAATTGGTTGGCAGCAACTCTAAGGGTTCAACAAGTACATCAAAAAAAAAAGGCTCACGATCAGCAAGTCAAATAGGTCAAAAACAAATTACCTCATATCGTAATCAATTGGAATTGATTGTACCTAATTTTTTTCAGGAAGGAAATAGTATTCAAGTGGAGTTTGATAGGCACATTTACAGCACAAGTGATATATTTGATAATATTGATTGATATGTGCTGAATAACATATTTAATTGTAGATGGGTTGGTGCTACGACTATTAACATATAGATTAGGTATTTCATCATTCTTATTATTTATCATTTAATATTATTAGTTTTAATCTAATTATTTGTTTTTATATGAAGGCACTTGTACCATGACATATTGATGAACACTGAGAGATCAGTACAATTCTCATTTATTAATCTGTATATGATAGGCCAACATACTGGAAAAAAGGACATTGATTTTCAGTCTAACATGGTTAAAGAGTATTTCTCAGTAAAAGCAACTCGTAATATATTGTGTCTAGCACCATTCAATGTGGGGTACGTTATTTGTTGTACTCTTATGAGTTATGATATTTGTTAATCATTTTGATACTTTTGATTTAATTAAACAATTTTTAAAAAATTTTAGGCAACATTGGATATTGATCGTGATCAATCTAGCGGCACCTTTGGGTCCCCATATTTACTACTTGGATCCTTTAGAGTATGGTCAACCAAGAGGCCTTCCTGATATGATGTGGTTGTTCAATAGGTAAGTGTCTGTCCATGCTTGTGTACATGTGTATATTTGTATGACTGAATAACCAATTTAATCTCAACTTTATTTTATTGGTGTGTTGATTGGCTATCAAAGTTCTACTGGATTGAGTTATTCTAAAACTACTGACACCTCAAAAAGCTACGTGTGGAAGAAAATTCAGGTATTTATTTCAATTTTTAAGTTTTGAAAATAAATTATTTGCATTCATAAATTGATTTAACTATTTGACAATATTGTTGCAGTGCCCTTTCCAACCCAATAATAATGATTGTTGTTATTATATTATGAGATTCATAAAGGAAATTATTACTCATGATCAAATTTTTATTCCTAAGAATGTAAGTAGTTTTATTTTCACTTTATATTTTTTATTACCTTTAATTATTGTCTAATACTTAATTTTTAGTGATTTTAATTGGCTATCTAAATTATTAAGCAGTATTATGAAGATGCACGTATCACAGATTACACTGACAACCAAGTAATTGAAGTCATTGAAGAGTAGTGTAGATATGTGTTCGAACAATTCTTTATATAAAGTGGGTAGCTGCTTCTTTTTTATGATTTGGCTTTAGTTGTAGAATTAGAATTATATTAATTTTGTTTACAACTGTTGTCAATATATATAGTGGTAATGTTCTGAGAATTTTATGATATATATTTGATCTATGAATTTTGCTGGTAGTTGAGAAATGTAAATTCTATAAATGTGGTTTTGGAAACGCTATGTTCACTAATTAATTTTTTTTAACGAAAAACATTTTTGTAGCGCTTTGTTAAGGAAGCGCTATAGCAGATAGCAAAACTCCTGTGCCTTGAACTCTTGTAGCCCTTTCTTAGGAAAGCGCTACAAGAGATCGCCCTACCATAACGTTTTAAAAGTGCTATAGCTTATATCCACACCAGGTGTTAATATAGCATTTCAAAAATGCTACAAAAATAAAAAGAATAAGCGCTACAGTTAGCGTTTTTTGTAGTAGTGTATTATTAGTTCAGAGCACTTGGGACCTTGCATAGCTTAATCCTTTTAAATCAATAATCCGTGATATTTTTTAAATTCATTCGTTTAATGAATGAGTCCAAGTAAAATATTGGAGAAAGCTTTGATACTTAAATTTATATATTTAAATATAATTTTAATTCAATCAAATTAGAACAAATGGTCTTTATTATTTGGGAAAACTAAATAGTCCAAGCAAAAATATTTTTGGAAAAAATTTATATATTTCACATGCCGCAAAAAAGGACATTCCATTGTCACCCATATGTCGCATATGCATTTTTTTAGCTACTTTTGTAATATGCATACATGTGTATATCTGAAATATAATTCTAAGTTTCATTCTTAGCTTATTTCTCTTTACCCCATCAATGTTATCTTATTCACACTCGCGCATTGTGCGGAGTATGTACTAGTTATTAGTAATAACTTAATTTTATAAGACCTATTTGTGATTAATTTTCTTTTATGATAATTGTCTATAATTTCCCCCATTTTCATTAACGGGTGGTTGGTTAAAGCAAAATATGTTAATGTTAATGAAGCTTCAACTTGTTTGGATTGTTTGTCCCAAAAAAAAAAAGTCAGAATTAATGTTGGTAAAAATTATTTTTATTTTAACTGACTTTTACTAATTGAAGTTTGAGTAATGTGATTTAGGTTTAGATAAATTTTTATTAAAAAAAAATCTGTATGGCTTTGAGTGTGTTTGAATTAACCTTAGAAAAAATAATTTTTATTGCAACAATTGTAAATTGAAGTTCAAGTCTTTTCCTTCACCTTATTCTTTTGGGGGGCAAAGCGCAGTTTGGGGCTTTCAAAGGCCAGTCCAAGCAGAAGAAGGCCAGTAATGGCTCTGACGATTGGTGCAACCATGACTTATCCATAGATACGCACCATCTTTGTGGGATCTCTAGTCCTTGGAGATTTAATTTAGAAAGTCAAAACCTAAACGTTTTCTTTTAAAATTTTCAGGCTGAAACCTTCATTGAAAAAATTATAAAATTTAATTTTATGTTTTACGTGCTTATAAATAAAAATATCAGAATGATTAAAATAAAATAAAATTTTGAACCATTCAATTTTAATCTGAATTGGGGGAATAATAAAATATGAGCAAGCTCTTCTTTACCATGGTCAGAAGTCTATTCCATACATGATCAAACATCAGCAGAACTATTTCATGGTAAATTTAGATATAAAAAAAATTATAAATAATATATCTTCTCACGAAGCAAAAAAAAAAAAAACCTAATAGACAATTATTAATATAAATAAATTAGAAGCTAAAAGGCATAATAATAATAATAATAAAAAGAATATTTCCTTTATATTAGGATCAAGTTAGATATTAAATATGGAAGAAGAAAAAAAATAATCCAAGTATATTTGTATCCAAGCTAAATGGAGAATTTCGGGGAAAAAAATGGATAAACAGAGAATAGAGATTGAAAGAATTCAAAATTAGAGGAATGATTTTAAAAACTATAGGCATGATTTTAAGAACTAAACATGAAAATTAATGGATATACTACCTTCCATCTTTAATATAAAACCTAATTGATTAATTTGAGGAGATTAACAAAGTTACTAAATTATTACCTCATGTCCTTAATATATAAGAGCTAATTGACTAATTTGAATATATTAGGAAAGTTTGTTAAATTAGTTATTTGTAACAGTCTAACAGATAAGAATTGAATTTCCTAAAGTATCTTTTTACTCATAATTATCTTCGGATGGAACCTCCTTAATATGTGTAATCAATAGGGATATTTTAGATAATAAATTAAATTTTGGAGACAAGTAAATTGAGATCTTATATTCAGAACCAAGTACAATTTTTAACTGGCTTATATATTAAGGACCAGAGGTGATACTTAATTATAGCATATTACATGCTCTGTATAACAGGTCAATATATAAGTAAGACAAATTAATCTGGATAAAAATGATAAATATTAATATTTTAAAATAATTTAATAACTTTCTTAAATCTCTCCATATTAATCAACTAAACTTTATATCAAAGATCGAAACCAGTACACTAATATTTCTACTTGTATGTCTCTTACTCTTTGTGGTTGTCCTATTTTCCTCTCAAGCCTCTAGTGGAGGCTATCTTCAGAAACAGAGACGGAAGTCTCATCACTTATCTGTAACCATAGTCTTCTACGTCCTCCCTCATTAGTCTCCGTTATCAACAGCAATTCAGCTTTTCTTTGTAGTAGAATGTGCTGAACTGCAATATGGATCCATAATCCCCAGTCATTATTCTGATGTACGTCTAGAGGCAACCTAGGAACTTAGATTCCACATGCGTATATAATTATTGCCAACTCATTTACATTTTTAGTATATCTTGGCCGCATTTGAATTGTCAATCAAAAACTTGGCAGGCACTGTTAAAAAAGTAATGTGAAAAAATGAGATAAACAAATGACTCGTTACAATAGAAGTTTTCAAACGGCTTTATCTTATTCAAATTTGTAAGAAAATGGGCCAATCCACTCTTAATGGATTGGATCCAAATCTATTTAAACTTGGGGTTCTGGCGTAAATAACATAACATGTGGGTCGGGAACTACGATTTACTTTTCTTTTTTGGTTTAAACCGAGGCGGGAACGGTTATAGGAATGGGAAGATGGAGGTGGTTTCTCCCTAATGGATATAAGTGAGAAAACTGCTGCACGAAGAAGAATCCTTCCCTCTCTCAGTTCGACGCCTCCCTCTCTCAGTCCCTTCTGCATTTGCTATGAAATACAGTTCCGACCTCCATCATTGTGATCGGACCTATGTGTGACTATCTGTATTTTATCCAATCTCTAGGTATGCCCCAAACTCTACAAAATCGAACCTGGATCAGCATCTCTTAAAAAGATAAAACAATGCTTATCATTGATCATCGGATATGTATCAGTTTAGAGTAACACAGCCACACTTTATAACTTCTTGGGTGTAGACATGGAGAAGCTGCTTATTTTGCTTTCACTGAATCATTTTCCTTTGGCATGTAATGTTTGCTTTCCCTGAGCTATCCACATATGTATGGAAATATTCACTGCTGCCAAAAGGTGTTTTGAAAAAAACAACATACATTAATATATTACCGATGGAGGCTATATATCTAGTAGCCAAGGCATATTTAAAAAGGAATTATCAGCCTCGTACGTTTCAGTTAAAGCTCCAGAAGGGATAAAGAAACATTAAAACACCGCTAGTAAGAAATTTTAGTGATGGAAACCTTTGGATCATGTTTTACTAACAAAGAGAACAAATGGGGCATAATAATTACACCATAGAATGAAAAACATTATATTTTTCTACCTTAGCCATGAAAGCTGCAGGTGTCCCATTGTACCTTGGCAGGTGCACCATGTTTCTTATCTGCTTTCATAAAGACAGCTTGTAAGTATGGTTTATGATAATGCATAGGATACCAGAGTAATTGCAAGAATGGTATATTTGGTATATGTTTCAGAGAGTGTTTCTATTTTCCTTTGTTAGCTCTTAGTAATTATGAAATATTATCTGAATGAAACTTTTAAAAACAGCCCTCCTACAAACCAAAATTAGCCTTGTGATCAAAGCATGTTATTTGTTTCCTGCTGCACGCACATTGGAAAAATAATGAAGTGATCCCAAGACCTGTGAAACAGAAAAGAAGGAAGAGAAAAACTGATACGAAAATCTGTGTAGCAGGGGAAAGGGACAATACCTTGTAGAAAAGTCAAGAGATTTTCCCTGTATTTACTGCCGGGCTGCCAAATTCTCTTACAACACTTTAGATTCAGAAGAAAAAGCATCCACCTGCAATTTCTACCACATGTGTCCCGTTTGGCAGAGCATGAGAACTTATAGTCTGCCTTTTCTCAAAATCATGTGCTTTATCAGTTCCAGCTTGTACTTGACAGCAAAGAAGCATTTGAATTTGTTTCCATTGATTCACACATGATCTGATATTCTTTTTTGTTTGAAACTGGATGTCTCAGTTTTTAACTTCTGCATATTCTGATAAGTGATGACTTAGTTGTTGAAGTTTTATGGTGAACATTGCTTATACTATGTTTATGTTAGAATGAATTTTAGATTATTATTAAGGGTTACATCCCGAAATATTTTTTCAGATGCATCCAATACCCTAAAGTATTTTGTAATACATCTAGCACCATGAAGTATTTTTTAATGCGTCCAACACCTCTCAAAATATTTTTTTAAGTGCATCTAGCACCCAAAAATATTTTTCGATGCATCCAATACCAAGGCAAAAAGAAATACTTTAGGGTGTTAGACATACCTAAAAAATACCTTGGAGTACTGGATGCGCCTGAAAAAATATTTTGAAGTGTTAGATGCACCTTAACTCTATTATTAATGCTATGGTCTTTTCTTGACTCTTATAGATTGAGAATGAGGAGTAAAAGAAAGGAATCTACCAAAACAATTAACCAAGCACATATGTTATGGCCCAAAAATAAATTTAAGTGCTGGCATATCTAACAATAATACCCCTTTTCCATCAAAAGTCCCAATGGAACAACTTCTAATAAGAAACATTTAATTGGAAAAGTAAAGATGAATTTGAGTAAAATATACGTCAAACGATACAATAAAAAGGAGTGACCATCAAGGAGTCCAAAAATCTACAAAAGTAACAAAACCATACATGCATGACTGCAAAACAGAATACCATCCAATGTCGAGTAACTATGATACAAATGTACACCAATGCAAAACAAATATGAGCATCACTGACCATGATGCTTGCAAACAGATATGAGCATTGGTGCATTTATTGATCTTTTTTTGGCTATGTGTAGTTATTGATATTAGCAATGGGTTATTTATTGATCTAATAGCTAATATTTTCTTCTCAGTATACAATCTAAAACAAAAGAAACAACGAATGGAAAGAAGGGGGGGAAGCAAATATAAACTAAACAAGAAAATAAGGAAATGATTTTTTTAGTCAATCAAATGGTTCAAGTGGTTGAATTGACAAGGTAGTAATTTACTTCTATGATATACTATTCAGCCATTTCCACGCCTCCATTATTTGTTCTTAACATGTTCTTCAACTACGATCTCTACAACGCAGCTAATGCCTAATCGAATAATTTCGGCCACAAGAATGAAACTCCAGCCAAGCTGTAGATATAATGTGAAACATGATTACAGTACAGTTCATATGCATATGTGAAATATAAGTACTCACAATAGGATAATTTCGGCCACAAAAATGAAACTCCAGCCAAGTTGTAAATGGAAAGTGTTATCTCTTCTCTTTAGCATCATTTTGATCCTCTCTCTCTCTGTGACTGTAGTTCTGAATTGCTTTCTCAAGCGAATGCCTCTTGTTTCATTACAGCAAATGTGACTTTTACACTGAAACAGAGGATTAGTTACAAAACTTCTCATGCTATTGTTGAATAACAATTACTAATCACTTCCCATGTAGACCCACAAGGAAAAGTTGATGTATCATAGATTGATTGTTCAGTATCTCTAGAAACACTCTTCCCCTCTTTCAAATTTCTGCCAATCTCATCGAAAAGCATAGTAGAAAGAAGGAGGAGAATGTAAGCCAAAAGTATGACCTTCCTCGTGTTCTTCTCCATGAACTCCGCAGCTTGCGATGGAGAAGATGACTGCTTGGTGAATCAAGAAAACTCCGCAGTAGGGTATTCCTGAAAAGTTGAAAACTACATCTGAATGCAAAAAAAAAAAAGGATGAACCCATAAACCAAAATCGCATGAGCCAGGCATGGAGAATGGGAGATTAGTTCACCTCGTCATCCTCATCGTTGCTTCTTCACCCCTGCAACGGTTGCCATCTTTCCACACCACCTCAAACTTTCAAAGTACAATTTATAGCACCCTCTAGTGCTTGGGGAAGAAAGATTTTGAATTTTGAATTTTGAATTTTGAATCTGGGTAAGAGGTGAGGACGAGGGAGACAGCAATTGAGACTAGAGCTGGGAATTTAAGCCTGCCCGACCCTCCAGGCCAACTCTACAAGGCCGAAATTTTAGAAATACCTCAATTTACTAAGCCTGGCTTTTAAGTTGACGGGCTTAGGCCGACCTGCGAGCTTTTAACTCGTTTAAGGAAAAAAAAAATTTTAAAATATTTCTCATATTTTTTCTAAAAAAATAAAAACAACCAATGAAATAATTAATAAAAAACATAACTCTAAATAAAATTCAGTTACAAATACAAAATATTATGATATCTAAATATCCATCAACATGTAAAACATTCATCAACAAAACAATAATATCCAAAAATTTCATTAATAGTACAAATGTGTAATAGGAAAATACTATAATTAATTTTTTGAAACTTTATCATCATTATAATCAACTGCTCTTTTTTCGTAGCAAAAATATGAAGTTTTTTTTTTTTCTTTATATGAATTTCACTTTTAATTTCACAATATGACTATTATTTTATTTTAGTTTGAGACACTACAACAAAATGTGTTATTTACCTCCCTCATTTATGTCTATTCTAAAAAACAGAAGAGAAATATATAGTGTTCTCGTCTGTTTAATATAAATGGACGTTACTTCACATCTGTTTACACAAAACAGACGCGAAGTAACGTCTGTTTAATAAAAACGTGAATTAACGTCTGTTTGATATAAATAGACGTTACTTCACGTCTGTTTCTTAAAACAGACGTGAAGGTGGCTCATTTTTTAAAACAATTTGCCCTCATCAACTTCATATCAGTATCGCGAAGCTAATTTAGTCACCAGCTAACAGCTAGCGCATGTAGGAACTCTGATTTTACGCTCTCTCCCTCTCATTTTTGTCTTCTACCTGCAGCAACCGTGAGCTACTCTGAAACTCTCCCTCTCATTTCAGCTCTCTCAAGGCCGTTATTCTGTGGCTAGCCCTCCCTCCATTGTCGTTGTTCTGCATCAGCTATCATTTTCGTGTTGCAATAGCTCTCGCCGTCGATTAACAAGGCTGAAGTAGTGAAGTTCACACACACAGCAGCTCGCCGTCCTCCTCCTCTCTCTAGGCCGTGATACTCTCTAATTCGAAGGCAAGCCATAACAGTTTCGATCTGTAGTGAAGTTAAGTTCATTCAACAGTTGCGTTGTGGGTTTAATATGTCGTATGTGGGTTTGTGTAACTTGAGGAATTTTGAGTTGGTTTCTAAGGTTGCTGTTTAAATTTTTATTGAAGAATTGTGTTTAGATAGTTTTAAATTTGGATATATTGATTGGGTAGAAAACTTAAAGATTTCAAGCCTTGTTAATACTTGTTAGAAAAATAATGCATACAAGGTGTTTGTCAAAATGCCTAAGAGAGATTGCATTTAGATAGTTTCCTGGATGTATTGAATTTAGATTAAGGATTGGGTATACATTAAATTATTAATGAAAATTGCATTTAGATAGGTTGAAATTTGTTTACATTGATTGGGTAATGGATTTGAAGTTTGAAATCCTTATTAACTAACTTGTTTGAAAATTAATACATAAAAAGTGTTTGTCAAAATGTCTAAAAGAGAATTTTCCTATATGTATTGAATTAGACTGTTGATTACATTCAAGAGGAAGCTTTAAAAATTGGATGTTTATTAATTGGATAATGGATTTGAAGATTAAAAAGATTGTTATGCATTAATTAGTTGTCAATGGAAAGCTTTGTTCTCTACTACTTGTAAAAGTAATTTTTATGTCTTTTTAAATTTTAGGAATTGGCATGATGATATAGTTATTATGAGATATTTTATGTTGTAATTGGAATGAATCGGATTCAATTGATATCATTAGTTTTGAATTTGGTTAATGTTTATTGGGACTGTGCTGAATGGAATTAAATTGTTCAAAATTCCTTAGGCAGTAACGGAATGGATCATAGTTGGATGAATACTTTGAGAACAAGTGATGAATATGAGAATAGAGTAGAACGATTTATGGAATTTGCTAAAAAGAATGCTCCTAGCTATAACGGAATGTATTTTTGCCCCTGTGTCAAGTGTTTAAATGAGAGTCGACTAAGTGTTGATGATATTAGGGATCACCTGCTTTGTGATGGTATAAATCTTCGATATACAAGATGGATATGGCATGGTGAAGTAGGAACAAGTTCAGTACTAGAAGAAGAGGAAGTTATGGATGATGCAAATGATAGAATGAGCGATATGATTCGTGATGTAGGGGTAGAGTTCTTTGCGTGATCACATGCAAATGATAACTTGAAGAGTGATGTAGAGATGCCTTTGTATCCTGGGCATTATAAGTATACACGATTGATAGCTGTATTGAAATTATTCAGTTTAAAAGCAAATAATGGGTGGACTGACAAAAGTTTCATAGAGTTGCTTCAATTGATTAGTGATATACTTCCAATTGATAACGTTCTTCCAAATTGTGTGTACAAGGCAAAGAAAATCTTGTCTCAAATGGGTATGGGCTATGAAAAGATACACGCTTGTCCTAATGACTATGTATTATACAAAAAAGAGTATATTGGTCTAGTGAGTGCCCAAAATGTAAAACTTCACAATATAAAGTGAAAAAGAACATGGACTGTGCTGGTAACTATGATGGTGATGAGACATGTAAAGGGCAACCTTTGAAGGTGTTATGGTATCTTTCGATAATACCACGATTTAAGCGCTTATTTGCTAATGTAATAGAAGCGAAGAAGTTAAGATGGCATTTTGATGAGAGAATATCAGATAGAAGATATCTTCGGCACCCTACTGATTCTCCTCAATGGTAGAAAATAAATGAAATGTTTCCAGAATTTGGTCTTGAACCAAGAAATCTTTGCCTTGGGCTTTGTATAAATGGAATCAACCCTTACGGTACTCTTAATAGCACACATAGTGCATGGCCAATACTGTTGGTGATTTACAACCTACCTCCCTGGTTATGTATAAAGCGCAAGTACATGATGCTTTCTATGATGATTTTAGGACCGAAACAACCAGGAAACAATATCGATATCTACTTGGCACCTTTAATTGAATATTTGAAGATGTTGTGGGAAGAAGGCGTGGATGTGTTTGATGCATACAAGCAGGAGTCCTTTAAGTTGCGTGCAATTATCTTTACAACGATAAATAAATTTCCTACATATAGAAATCTATCAGAATATAGTGTGAAGGGGCATAAAGCATGTCCTATATGTGAAGTAGACACATACTTCCACCAACTTAAGCACAGAAGGAAGATAGTTTACCTTGGTTATAGGAGATTTCTTGATTGGTTCCACCTATATTGGAGATTGAAAAAAGTTTTTAATGTCTCACCAGAGCATGGCATGGCTCCAAAGGCATTAATTGGAGAGGAAGTTTACCAGCGAGTAGAAAGAATCAATGTCATCTTCGGTAAGACTCAAAAAGCTGCAAGTGAGAAAAACATATGGAAGAAGAGGTCTATTTTCTTTGATCTTCTATATTGGCACAGTCTTGATGTAAGACACAGTATTGATGTGATGTATATGGAAAAAAATGTGTGTGATAGTCTTATTGGTACTCTTTTTCACATACCTGGAAAAACTAAGGACGAAATTAACGCAAGACTTGATCTTGCTGAAATGGAAATACTAGAGCACTTACATCCACAATTGAGAGAGGGTGGTAAGCGGGCTTATATGGAACTTGTAGCCCACATATTGTCTAAAGTCAAAAAACAAGCTTGTGTCAGTGTTTGCATGACATCAAGGTACCCCAGGGGTATTCTTCTAATGTAAAAAGGCTTGTCTCAATGCACGATTTGAAGTTAGTGGGAATGAAGTCTCATGATTATCATGTACTGATGCAAAAACTATTACCAGTGGCTATTCGAGGCACAATGAGAGATGATGTGAGGAGTACTATAACTAGATTATGTATCTTCCTCAATGCTATTTGTAGCAAAGTCATTGACATAGAGAAATTGGATGAATTGGAAAATGATGGTTATGTTATTTTGTCTCAACTAGAAATGCACTTTTCTCCAGCATGTTTTGATATCATGGTGCATTTGATCATTTATTTAGTGAGGGAGATAAGGCTCTACAGCCTTGTTTTTCTAAGATGGATGTATCCATTTGAGAGAGACATGAAAGTCTAAAATTGAGGCCCAGTTACGCCAGTCACTTCGATAAGAGCTTATGGCTGAGCTTTGTGATGAGATGAAATCTATGGTCTCTAGCATGCAAATTGGGACAGTTCAACAACAATGCACACCTCAGATTTGTAATCAATTTCACTTAAATTGATATTGAGTTTTACCAACTTTTTTCTTATTTAATTTAATATTTGCATTTCTCTCATTTAGAATTCCCCCGCCTTTCCTAGCACTAAAGACAGTTGTAATCCACCGGGGGCATTGGGAGAGCATGATCCTAGTAGTCCCACCCTGGATATTAGACAACTTTGTTGTCTTCGTTTAGAGGTCCTAAGGATGCGTCTTATTGCTGACGCTCTCCTCTACAACCAAGGGAGCACTATCCATCACCAACAAATTCAAGAGGACCAAGTGAGGGTTACAGTTGCGGCTGTTTGAGAGGGAGAGACAGGTGGAATATGTCATTCCCAACTGCTGAAGTTGTGAAATTAGGTCAGGCAATTGGAACTTTCATTCTTTAGCCTAAACACCTTGTTGATGAGGAGATAATACCTATGATGGTAAGAAAATGTCATGCTATATTGTGTGAATTTTTTTTATCATAATACTTATAATACGTATTATGTTTATTTGATGTTTCATTAGGACTAGAAAGATGTTAATAGATATCCCTGCTTGGTACAATTATATGAGGAATATAAAACAATTAATAAGGTTGACATAAAGATGCCTGTAGGGATTGTGGGTGAAGAAAAATCATATTTCTTTGGACTTGACAACAAAGATATCAGGGAGTTCTTATCTTTGAAGGAGTTGGACATAGCATGGGTTCAATTAGCAATCATATAAGTTTATTTTTTCATTTCTAACTTAAACTTCTAATTTCTTACTTTGCACATACTAATAATTACCTTATTTCAATTCAATGATAGCTTTTTTCCATAACAAATGCATGTCATCAATGGAGAAGAGAAATTTGTATGGATATTTATGCCCTGCAAGTATCCAGAAGAAGTACAACCCACTAGATAGGAGAATCAGATATGTGGGCAATACGATTGGAGACACTAAATTACCTTGTTCTTTGGCACCAATTATTGAAGGGCAAGTAGCTTAATTATATTTATTTATACATACTTAAATTGCTAAGAATTATTGTGATATCTAATAATGTATAAATCTTACTTTATGATATAGTCGTCATTGGAGTTTGTGTTTTCTGTCCCATCGACAATGTCATCTACTGGTTTGCTCCCTTGGGTCGTCATCCAAGCACTGAGATGAGGGGCATTTTCAACACGTAAGTACCTTAATGTAGATCAATAATTTTGTTTTCACTATAAATTATTTAACTTGTGCCTTTATTTGCTTATAGGGCTTTAAAGACTTATTATATAATCGGTCGGAAGCGTTTTGGCAAAAATGGCCCAACAACTTAGGTCTATCCCAGCGTGAGTACTTTGAATTGAAGTTCTTTCATTGATAGCAGTTATTTTATATATGAATTTGGATTATCATTTCCTTGTGATTTGCAATGTGCTAAGCAATGAGGGTTAACAGAGTACGGATATTACATTATTTGTACTACAAAATTTGATGAGGTAAATAAATATAATTTTAGTTTTGTAATAGTTGTTGAATTTTTAAATTGAATTGTTACTTATTTTATTTTCTTTATATGTTTAAATATGTTCATTTGTCAATTTACAGATTTTTGATAATGATTACTCATATACTGTTGATGATATTGACTTAATCCGAGACCTTTTGACACAGCAACTGCTTCAAGAATGGTAGTCTAGGGATTGATCAAGTTTATATTTAGAGATAATAGGTTATCAATTTTGACTTTCGCAATTTGTTCTTCTTTTTGACTAGTTAGTTAATGTGTCAATATATTGATGAAGTTATGATCTTGATATGTCTTGGCTAAAAATATTGACTTGTTCATATTATTTCAACTTGCTGAAAAGTGGCTATTATGGCTATTGTGGCTGTAGGGGAAGTGGTATTTACAAAGTGAATTTTTTTATAAAAAAAAAACAAGCACATTCACGTCTGTTTTAGGAAAAATTAGTCAATAGGAAAACTTTTTACTTCTGTTTTTTTTACGTCTGTTTTGGTAAAACAAAGGTAAATTTATGTCTGTTTTTGGAGAAACAAAAGTAAAAAAGTGATTTTTTACTTTTGTTCAAAACAGACGTAAATAATACCATTATTCTCTTCTGTTCGAAACAGAAGTAAAAAAGGGAGTACTTTTTATGTCCCTTCTTTTCATGTCCCCTGCAAAATAGAAGTAAAAAGTCATGTAAAACAAAAGTAAAAAGTCTTCATTGTAGTAGTGAGAAGCATTATTATTGAAACTCATAAATTTCTAATTTAAAATATAGAATCACATCACAAATTATATAAGTATAAATATACTCTCTTACCAAATATATATAGTTTTAAAATATGTGAACACATATAATATAAATCAAATCATTACCAAAATCCAAATTAACCTATTTTTTAAAATTTAATTAGATAAATAATTGTCTAAAACCAAATAAATTAAACCATTATGTGAAATTTAATTTCAAAATGATAGTAATAACTTAGTATTTGAAATATCATTAAAAATGTAAAAAAAAAATAATATGAGAATTGTACAAAAAAATTATTAAAAAAAAAGGGCCTACACGGGCTAGTCCGTTTAGGCCCTCGGCCCTATAGGGCCAGCCCGTTTAAGCCCGTTTCTCATTTGAAGGGAAAATTTTCAGGCCCAATCTCACAATTTTCAGGCCTAAATGGGCCGACCCAACAGGCTCAGCCTGTTTTTCCGGCTCTAATTGAGACGTATGAGGGAGAAAATGGATGGGTTTTGGGCTACCTTCCTATATGGTTAAGGCCCAAATTTGAAACCCATTCAAGTCTCACTTATTAAATTAGAGAGTGGGTAGATTAGGATTAAGGGAGAGGTCTCATTTTGAGGAAGAACAGCAGCCATTTTTTAGAGAGGAGAAGATAGAAATAGGATTTTCTCATCTCTATAGGGCAGTCTCGATAAATTGAAGTTGGCTCACTGTTAACAGTTGGATTAGGCTCAAAGTTTGTCAGCAAGTTGGCAACATCCATAGCTAAGAGCGGTGCTCTTAATGAGGAAATGAGAAGAAAGGCATATGATTCTTCATCTCAGTCTGAATTATTTGCTATGAAAAATAGGAGAAGAGAGCAAGAGCAAGTCTAAGTCTAGATACAAGGACATAGAGTGTTATTATTGTCATAAAATGGGGCATATTAAAAAGAATTATTTTCAGTGAAAACAGAAGAATAAAGACAAAAGGGTGAGCAAAAAGACGAGGGCCAAGATGATGATGAGCATGTCAATACTACTACTAGTGATGATCTGATTAAGAGCATGTGGATTGTAGATGGTGGTGCTACATGGTATGTCACACCAAGGAAGGAATTCTTCACATCTTACACGTCTAGTAACTTTGGAGTGTTAAGGATGGGAAATGATGGTGTGTCTAAGGTGGTTGGTGTTGGTGGTATTTGTCTAGAGACCAGCATGGGAATGAAGTTAGAGACAGTGTAGATGCTCTAGATATTAGGACATCAAATTTATCACATCAAAGGCTCAGTCATATTAGTGGTGAAGGGTTAAGTTGTTTAACCAAGAAGGATGTACTTCCTAGATTGAAGAGTGGAGAAGTGGAGAAGTGGAGAAGTGTTCTCACTGCAAGGCTGATAAACAAGCTGGAGTATCTTTCACAAAGATTCTTTCTTCAAGGAGGTTAGAGTAGCTTGATTTGGTGCATTCTAATGTTTATAGAAACTTTGAAGCTTGTTGTGAGAACATTAGATTAGTGGTTAACTCCACACAGTCGGGAGGGGGAGATATGTTGGGTTTTGCGCTCTCTTCCTATGTGAAACAGGGCCAATATTTGAAGCCCATTTACGTCTCAATTATTAAAGTGGAGAAAAGGCAAATTAGATTTAAGGGAGAGGTCTCATTTTGAGGGAGAGCAACAACCATTTTTGAGAAAGGAGAAGAAAGAAATAGGATTTTCGCATCTCTACAGCGTAGTCTTGGTAAATCGAAGTTTGTGCACTTGTCAACCATTGGATCAAGCTGAAATTTTGTCAGCTTTTGCAACATCCACTACAAAAAAATATGTCAATTGTAGCAGTTAGAGTGACACATTTCTAGCGGTTTTAACCGCAACAAATAACATTTGTAGTGGTTAACAAAACCGCTAGAAAACCAGGCGCAAGAAAAAATTTCTAGCGGTTATGGCAACCGCTACACATCATGGTCAAAACGCTAGAAACTTTCTAGCGGTTTTTAACCGCTAGAAAATGTTTAAAGGAAAAACATTTCTAGCGGTTATAAAACCGCTAGAAAATGTTCAACGGAATAAAATTTATAGCGGTTTTATAACCGCTAGAAACATGCTAAACCAAATCTATTTTGCCGGGAATTAAATAATTTCATTAGCGCGCCGAAATTTCTAGCGGTTAGAGAACCGCTAGAAATGTTTGGGAAATTAAATTTTCCCGCCAATTAAATTTTTGGAATGGCGGCAAAAAAATTTTCTAGCGGTTTGAACCGCTAGAAATTTTGGCGCAAAATTTAAATTTGACGAAATATTTCTAGCGGTTTGGAATCGCTAGAAATGTTTACCGTGCCAGAAAAAAATTTATGGTTTTTCATATTATAATTTTAAAAACCATTAAATAAATTATGTTGAAGAATTTTTGTTAATTTGTATAATTAGTTATATGTTACATTTTATATATTTAAATTTTCTAATAAACAATATGTAATTAAATTATGAGTGTGTCAAAAGAAGTGAATTTAATTTAATAAGATAATTGAATTGAATATTTAATAAGATAGTTGAATTGAAGATGATATATTTTGTAATATTGAACCTATAGTGTTAGGTTGAGGAGTATTTGAATCAGTTGAGGAGGGCATGACAAGTGTGAAGAAGAAAAATCTGAAAGAAAAGGAGAAATAAATATGTTAGTAAATTTTAAATAAAAACAAATAAAAGATACAATGAATTATAAAATAAAATTCACTTACCTACAGTAAAGAGAAAGAAACCACCATATGAGATAGTAAGAAAAAAAGAGAGAATTATGAAGAAGAATAGGAGAGGAAAGAAAAGAGATGGAGTAAATGAATGTAGAGAAGATATGGTATTTATAGAGATCAGCGACACATTTGTAGCGGTGTTTTTGTAGCGTTTTATTGCATTTTGTAGCTGTTATTCATTTTCTAGCGTTATATTTGTAGCGGTTATAACCGCTACAAATTATAATTTTGTATAATAAAATTGTAGCGGTTATGTAACCGCTACAAATTTAATTTTTTTTATTTTTTAAAAATATGAACGAATTTTAATTTATAGATATGTATTTGTATAATAAATTTGTAGCGGTTATGTAACCGCTACAAATTAATTTTTTTATTTTTAAAAAAACTGTACGAATTTTAATTTATACATATGTATTTATGGACGGAAATTTTTTTAATAATTTATTTTGGATGCTGCTATTCTCCATCATCATCCGGCCTGAAAGGACACATTTTAAAAAAATTTGTTAAATTTATAATGTATTTGGAAAAATTAGTAATTAGTAGTTAATTATTTAAATAATTTAAGAAAAGACGTGTACCTGATAATTGGCAAATTATCATCTCCTTGAGGAAAGAAGTCTTCAAAATTCGAGGGTTGGAAGGGTTCACTGTCGTAAATAATGTCACCATCACCCATATCATAAAGATCCCGTGGCTTGAGGTGAACGACCATATTCCAGTCTTTATGTTTCTCGTCCTCGACATAGTAAATTTGGTGTGCCTCAGAAGCAAGGATATATGGCTCATCATCTTCAGATGCCCCCGTATGAATAAGTCTAGAGAAATTAACTGAGGTGATGCCCAAATGGTCAGTAGCGAGTCCCCGTGAAGTTGTCGTATTTGCCCAGGAGCACTTGAACAGTGTCACGGTGAAAAGCTGGTAACTCAACTCAATAATGTCAATTAGCTTTCCATAGTAAGTGACGCCTCCAAAGCGCATATCGCCATCACTACTGCTAGCATAACATCTCGTTCCGAATGTCCCGCAAACTCCAGAGTTTTGTGTGAGCAATCCCTGATCACGTCCAACCGTACAGAACTTGAAGCCGTTGACATTGTACGCGGTAAACCTTCGTGCATGGTCTAACGGACCGAGAGAAAGAGCTTTGAATTCATCTGTGTATGGGCTGTTGTCATTACGTATTCGACGTGTAAACCAACTGGGAAACTCTTTGTGGACTCTTTTATCAATGTCAGCAGAACGCGCACGGCCCCGTAGCTGACGCCTGAGATAACTCCTAAACTCACTATAGTAAAGTGTAATTTGTTAGAAGAGTCAGTAAGAAACAAATATAAAGTGTAAAAGCTAGTGAGCTTATATGATATATATACTTACTGCATGAAGGGTTCAACTTGGCTGCAATTTATCAAAACGTGTCTGTGTGCCTGGAGTTTCTCTGTAGGAGTGAGTCTGAAGAATTCATATCCTCCAACTGGTTTCCCAACAGGAGGAAATAAAGTTGACGTGGAAGGACCAGGAGGAGAATCATCTACGCGACGCGGGCGGTTAAAAGATGTCTCCATGTCATCAAAGTACCTCGAACAGAAAGTTAGGACCTCATCTCCGGAATAACCTTCTGCTATTGACCCCTCAGGCCATGCCTTATTCCTAACATATGATTTTAATTTTCCCAAGTACCTGTAAGTTAAAATTGCATTAATAATTACGAGTAAATGAAAGAACAATGTGAAATTTAAAGAGGCGGGAATAAAAGATAATCTAGTACCTCTCTATAGGGTACATCCATCGATAGTGAACTGGGCCAGCAACCTTTGCTTCTCGAACAAGGTGGACAGTCAAGTGAACCATAACAGTAAAGAATGATGGAGGAAATATCATCTCCAAGTGACAAAGTGTAAGAATAATTTTATTTTGCAGCTGATCAAGCTCTTCCGCTATCAAGACCTTCGCACACAACTTCTTGAAAAATGAACATAATTCTACCAAAACCACTGATACATCAGAAGGAAGTGTGTTTTTCAAGGCCAATGGAAGTAACTGTTGCATAAGAACATGAGAGTCATGACTTTTCAACCCAGTAACCTTTCGAGCCTGCAGATCGATACACCTTGAGATGTTGCTAGAATATCCATCTGGTACTTTTATGTTCTTCAACGTCGAGAGGAAGATATCCTTGTTCTGCTTTGTCAAGGTGAATTTAGCTGGCTGAAACTTGTCGTTTTCATCAGGCCAAGCCTCTTCACGAATTCCCCAGGCCCGTAAATCTTTTCTAGCTGCGAGATGGTCTTTGGACTTTCCAGCTTCATTGAGCAACGTATATAGCACATTATCGCACACATTTTTTTCAATGTGCATAACATCCAAACTGTGTCGTAGCAAATTAGATTCCCAATAAGGAAGAGTGAAAAATATGCTTCTCTTCCGCCATTGCATAGGTTGCGTATCAGATGTCCCACGAGATCGTCGTCCCAATCGTTCGGGATCCACACTCTTACCAAACTCGACATTAACATCTTCTAACTGCCGCAAAATATCCATACCAGACAAAGTAACAGGAGGATCTCTCTTCTCCTGTTTCCCATCAAAGCGAATCCGTTGCAATCTAAGTCTGTGCTTGGAATCAAGGAACCGTCGATGTCCTATGAAGCACCACTTGCGACTGTGTGGAAGGCGACATGGCACAGAATCAAAATTGCACTCAGGACAGGCCAACCCAGTATGCACATTCCAGCCAGACAAAGTTCCCAAACCGGGAAAATCACTTATTGTCCACATCAAGGCTGCACGGAGATTGAATAGTTGCTTGTCATGTGAGTCATATGCCTCAACACCATTCGTCCATAGGTCGATCAATTCGTGTATCAACGGTTGCAGGTATACGTCAATATCATTTCCTGGTGCTTTCTTGCCAGGAATGATCATGGAAAGCAAAAAGGAGCTCTGCTTCATGCACATCCAAGGTGGTAGATTGTATGGAATTAACACCACCGGCCAGATACTGTAACTTGTGCTCATGTTTCCGAAGGGATTGAAACCATCGGTTGCCAATGCAAGACGTACATTTCTAGGATCATTGGCAAAGTCTGGAAATTTCGCATCAAATGCTTTCCACGCCTCCGAGTCTCGTGGGTGCCTTAACCTACCATCTAGATTTTCCTCAGTCGCGTGCCACCTCATGTGCTGAGCCATTTTTGATGACATATACATTCTTTGCAACCGTGGTTTCAAAGGAAAGTATCTAAGAAAATAATATATTAAAAATTTAAAATACCGAATATTTAAATACTAAATATCGACTCAATTTAAAAAAATTGATGACATAATCAATTGTTTTAAGAATTTCAAATATCGAATATTTAGAGACGGAACAAGTAACACACTGTAATAATTTGTACCTGAGAATTTTGGCCGGTTTCTTCTTTTGCTTCTTGCCCTTCCGTACCGACTTATAGCGTGACGTCTTGCATCTCGTACAAATCTCTTTGTTGGCATCATCTCCCCAGTATAGCATACAGTCGTTTGGGCATGCATCTATCTTCTTATAGTTCAAGCCAAGCTTGTTAATAATCTTTTTTGCTTCGTAAAAAGATGGAGGGAATTCAGCTTGGGGGAAAGCATCTCCCAGTAATTCCAGCAACATGGACATCGCCTTGTCAGTCATACCGCACAAGCATTTGATGTGATACAGCCTCACCAAGAATGACAACTTCGAATACTTTGTGCACCCAGAATAAAGAGGCTTGTCAGCTTCGGTCATGAGGTCAAAAAATTCCCGAGCAGTTTCGTTTCTTAGAAACTCCGGTTGAGGTCCCTCTACTTCATCTTCGTTGGGATTCGGCTTTCGTGAACACCAAAAGCATCACGCACAGCATCATTCACGGCATCGGCTTCATCCACTCGAACTCCCATCCGTGAAACTACTGGAACTGACTCAGCACCCATATCTAGCCGTTCCCCATGTAGTTGCCAAAATACGTACTCTCGCGGAAAAGGCTTAAAGATTAAATGTTCCCTAACAATATCTTTGGGATGCCACTTTTTGAAATTACATTTAGGACAGGGACACTGAATCTTACCATTTACGGCAGCATTGGCGAAAGCAAAATCCAAGAAATAGTTTAGACCAGCCAAGTATTGCGGAGTCGACCGGTGCAAGTTGATCCACGACCTATCCATCACTAATAATGCTCAAATTTCGTGAAAATATGACACAGGAAGCTCAAAGAGAAGTTAAAATGGAATTCAGTTGGAGTGCTTCAGCTTATAAAGGAGGCTGTCAACGAAGTGGAACGGTCATTTTTTTGTAGCGGTTACAAAACCGCTACAAATTTGTAGCGGTTTTAACGGAAATTTTCATTTTCCAGCGGTTATTAACCGCTAGAAATTCAAAATATCGGTTACAAACCGATAGAAATTTCTAGCGGTTTTAACGGGAATTTTGTCTCCAACGGTTTTGAAATTTCTAGCGGTTACAAAACCGCTAGAAATTGTGTAATTTCTATAAACCGCTAGAAAATTACATAATTTTCTAGCGGTTTTGTAACCGCTAGAAAAGTTCGCGTTGTAATGAAATTCGGTTGAATTTTCTAACGGTTTTAGAACCGCTAGAAATATTTCGCCGTGATTTTCTTGCGGTTTAAAACCGCTAGAAATGATATTATTTTTAAATATTAAATATAAATACTGCGCAATAAATTAATAACATTACAAAAATAAATATTTATTAAATTAATAAATGATTATAGAATTATTTTGATTAATTAACATGTTTAACGTGTTTAATAAATTGTAATGTTCATGTTGTAATAAATAAATAAATATTTCAATATTAATTAATACTTGACATAAATAAAATTATAGAAATAAATAAATAAAGTAAACAAATAAATATAAAATTTAAATAAATATCTAAATAGTATATAAAATCATAAAATCAAAATTCTAATAAAATCCTATACAATGAAAGCAAGATAAATCATGGGTGAGGGGTAGAAGCAGCATCATCGTGATCATCCTCTGCTGGATCCTCCGGCTGGGGTGGGCAGGCCGCTCAACCTGCTGGGACTGGACTGGCGGATGGGGGGTAGGGGCGGGACTGGTGGCAGGTGTAGGTCGGGGATCTCAGGAATCGAGATGTTTGGAGCTATACTGACCACCACATGACGCATAGCCGTAGCAGCTGCCAAGAGCTGGTCAAGCTGCGCCTGGAGCTGACGATCACGCTCCTGCAGCTGACGATCACGCTCCTGCAGCTGACGATCACGCTCCACGATCCTGGCCTCCATCCTGGCCTCGAACTCTTGTCTGAGCTCCTCTCGCAATTCCTCTGAGGATGAGGAACCCGGCCGCTTCGCTCTCGCACTCGCCTGAGAGCTCCCGGCAGTATATGAAGGGCCAGCGCCACTTGAGCGGGGCAACCTAGTCGGTGTAGGTCCAAGTCCAAGCCCGCTAACTCGACCAGGGTGCTGCGGCCGGCCACGACCCGCTAAAAGTGAGGCGGTGGGATCCAAGGCAGACCCCTGAGACTCACGCAACTCGGTATCGACCTGAGTCATCCGTGCCTACCAAAATTAATATAAAGAAGTTAATTATAATATAATGATATTTACACTGTGATATTATATTAATATTTAATTTATTACTTACCGCTATCTCCTCAACCTCATCCGACGCACGCCCGTCTCGAGGTCTATACACCATCGGCCACATCTCGCCATAAGTGGCCGTGTATCCCCGCTCCTGCCGTATCTTTTCCCTCTGTAAATGAAATCAAAGAAATAATTAGTTACAAATTAAATACATATACATATTTAATAAATTTATTTCAAGTACTCACAATCTCGTCATAAGTGATCGCAAAGCTCCTGGATCCAGCCCTATGACGTATCGTCTGATGCCTGACGCTCCCAGCATTTCTCCTAGAAAGAGCCTGAAGCAAAATGTAAAAAAATTAAATTAAATTAGTCAAGTCGGATAAAAAATAAAGAAATTATAATTAATACAATATTATCATACCATCTGGTCAGCCGTCATCCTAAAATAGACGTAACTGGACCAGTCTTGCTCCGGGACTCCACCAGGTACATCTGCCAGTATCTCCTGGAGGGGCCTCGTCCCGTCACCTTTCTTCTCCCTCCACAGGTCGGCCCTCCTGTTCTTCCATGCCATCCCAAGCCTCTTGATCGTGTCAGCCCTCAACTCCTCCCCCAGAATAAATTTACTCTATGATTAAAATAATAAATTAACTAAATAACAAATTATAAACAAACAATTAAGCAATTTCAATAAAAATATTTAGTTTTTAACTAATTAAAGAATATTATAAATAAAATATAAATTATATCAAAAACAAATAATAATTAAACAATTAAGTAATTTAAATGAAAAAATATTTTTACTCAACTAAATTTAAAATTATTATAAGTAATAAATTAATGAAATCAATAACAAATTATTTTCATTTAACTACTTTTAAATAATTTAAATAAAAAAAATATATTCATTTAACTACTTTTAAAAAATTATAAATAACAAACAAATTAAATAAATAAAAATTATAATCAAACAATTAAATTATTTGAAAACAAAATATATAATCATTTATTTAAATTAAAAAAATTATAAATAACAATTTTATATTACCTTCATCATTTCCCAACCTTGCTGCTTCTTCTCTGAGGTGATCTTCTTCCAGTCCTGCACGTAGATGGGGAACAGCGTCCACTGCTGACCAAGGAGGCGCACGTACTTGTTGTACAACTGGCCACCTTTCTTCGTCGGTTGGCCCAACTCATTGAGCGGCACAACCACTCGTCCGCTCGTCATCATAGACAGCTCTCTGGCTGTCAGCCTCCTATAGGACCTGTTCCCCTCAGTGTCTGCAAAATTTAATTAAGAAATAAATTATATATCAATGAATTAATACAATTTCTATATAAATTAAATACTTATCAAAATTTTAAAAAGTTAAATAAATACTACCGACAAATTCCACCTCAAAACCAGCCTGACGTCTCGGAGCAGGACGCTGCGCAGCCTGGGGATTCTCATTCCCCTGATCCTGCTCCTCCTCCTCCTCGTCAGCAGCATCAGCATCAGCATGGGGTTGCTCATCCCCAGTAAAATGAGCCTCCTCAGTCCGCTCAATATCATCCTGCTCCATAAAACTGAGGATATCCTCCTCGCTGAGATCGTAGTCATGAATGCTGGGGAATGGCTCACCAGCATCATGATGAACCTCACTGGGTCCAGCTCTCTCAGGATCAACTGGCTCCTTCCCTGGCCGACGACTCATCCTAATAACAACAAATAGTAATTATTTATAAATAAAATAAAAAGAAAAATTATTTATAAGCCACAACATAATAAATTAAATAAAATAAAACATAAAAATAAAAATTATCTATCAATAAATTACTACTTTTACCTGAAAATAAGGATCTGCAACTGAACTAGAACTCGAATATATTTTGTGGAGAAAATTCAGCAGAGCTTCGCTTCCTGAACGATTGAAGAAGTGAAAGTGAGGGGGTATATATAGGCCGAGAATTTCTAGCGGTTTTTGTCAAAACCGCTAGAAATTTCTAGCGGTTCTGGAAAAACCGCTAGAAAAGCCTAACGATCACCAAGCGCCTCGGGAATTTACAGAAATTTCTAGGGGTTCATGTAAAAACCGCTAGTAATTTCTAGCGGTTTTTACATGAACAGCTAGCAATTTCTAGCGGTTTCTAGATGAACCGCTAGAAATTTCTAAACTCCTCGGGAAATTAAAACCTTTCTAGCGGTTCATGTATCAACCGCTAGTAATTTTCAGTATCTAGCGGTTTATTGGCCTGAACCACTAGAAAATAAACGCTACAATTTTAGCGCCAAGTTCCTGTCAAAACCCGGGAAATTTTCTAGCTCTGAATTTCTAGCAGTTAGGTGATAACCGCTAGAAATATGCGGGCAATGGTCAAACCGTCTGTAATTTGCAGCGGTTTTTCTAAAAACCGCTAGAAATGTTCCGCTGCTAATTCAACATTTTCTTGTAGTGAACATCCCTCATTAATTAGAGATTCATATTAAATAAAGAGTTTTTTTTTAAAGTTTATAGTTTTTTTTTTTGCCAACAAAGTTTATATATAGTACTTCTTTTAAAATAATTTGATTTAACTATATTTAATGTGTAGGCAAAGAAAATCTGTATTTATTGTGATTCATTAGTTTCTGTAAGTTATTCAAAAAAAATCTTATAAATTGAAATGGAGGAAATATTGGCAAGGTGATGATCCAAACAAGCGCTAAGCGTGGCGCTTGCGTTCATAACATTTGGCACCTCGAGGTTCTTCACTATGTAAATTAAGGGGTTTCTCTTTTTTTCTTTGTTTTTATATCTGGATTTTCTTATTTTTATTTTTTAAAATAATTATTTTAATGAGTATAGAATTTCAAATAAAGATAATCTCTTAATTTTTATTTTTTTTTTTAAAATAAGTTTTTGTTTAAAAGTAAAAATAAAAGAATTAAATTTTAACTATGCAAATCAGATTTGAATTGTTCAAATATGATGAGTTTGGGCGTTTATCCTCTTTCTTGCTTATCAAACAAAAACAAAAACAGGAAGTAGGCCAAATAAAAAGGTCGTCTAAATGCAATGTCGGTAACAGGGGAAAGGAATATATATATATATATATATATATATATATCGTTTGGACAATGTAGATCCTCCAAGCTTCCTATTTTAGTTAGAGGATACTCGTACTAATTTGTATCAGTATAATCTCCACTATCTAGTGAAAGTTGTTATAACTCTTATCAATATTATTTGGAGGAAAAGAAACGCAGCTTTGCATAAAAAATTTGTCTCAAATCCTCTTGTAGTTGCACAAGAGATCAATAATGCAATCTCCATTTTTGATCTTGTATTCTTTTATCAGTTAATTAACTCGCCTTCAATCTCTATCGGGCTTCTTTGGGATTCAGTAATCCCTTTTAACAATACTGGTTGGGCTATTCTCGTGCAGAGAGCAAGGAACAAATCTTTAATATGTAAATCTATGATTTGTTTTCGGGTTCAACTTTTGGAGCATTTTCAATGATTGGAAACTTAAGGGGTTGTTTGTGGTCCTCCCTTTATTAGTCATCAATTATCCTTTCTTCTGTTTGCATAGTCATTCGCTTTGGCTTCGGTCAAACAATTTGTTCAGCTTAATAACTATAAAGACAGAACTAATAAAATAATCTTGAAGTAAAATCTCTTTTGGTCAATTGCTCTCTAGTTTAGACGTAGTGCTTCATGTTTCTCATCTTGTGTTATTTAGGGCCTGTTTGCTTTTGTTCTTTGTTTTCTTGTTCTCAAAACAATTTTATAAAATTGTTTCTTAAAACAAGTTTTAAAAACAAAAAACAAAAGAATTTGTTTAGATAATAATTTTCAATATCATGTTTAAAAAAAATCATAGAAAATCACACTTGGTAAGTGATAATTGTTGTTAGTAATGATAAGTGGTGGATAGTAAGTACGAAGAGAAGAAGATTTCTCAAAATTTTCAAAACAAAAATAAAAAACACAAAAACAAAAACAAGAAAACATGTGAAAGTTGTTTTAGTTTTTTAGTTTTTAAAAACATGTTACTATTTTTTAAAAAAAACAAGTAACTAAAAGCAAATTACCAAACAATTTTTTTTATTTTTATGTTTTTAAAAACAAAAAATTGTTTTCAAAAAAAAAAACCAAACAGGCCCTTAAATTTTCTTATTTTATTTGACTTCAGCTTTGTACTTAAATATTTTTTTCATATTATTTGATTCTTTTTCCACAAAAAAATAAAAATAAAAATATCATATAATTATTTATTTTTAGTTTAATTTATTTTCCTATAAATAAAATTAAACTAAAAATAAATAACCCTGGCTTGCCACTGTTTTTAGCAGAGGCATTCTCCCCAGTTTCCCCCTTGGTTACACGCGCGTCAAACACCACAAATATAAACAAACTAGAAATAACCGACTCTGAACTGTGACCACAGACATTCGCCACCTTTAACTTAATGGGTCCCACTTGTTGACTGGAAATACTAAAGTGAAAGTATGCGGCCTTGACGATATCTTTTTTTTGTTTTTTTACCAGAGGGCCTTGACGACATCGAAGCTGGCAGGTGAAGGGAAAAAATAAAATATAAAAAAAATTCACATGTGCCTATTAATATTATTTTAAAATTTAGGATTAATGTGCATCTGTCAAAATATTTTATCAAGTACATCCAGTAGTTTAAAATATTATTTTAGGTGCATCTAACATTTCAAAATATTTTTTGGTATATCCAGCATCTTAATATTTTTAGATACGTCTAGTATTCAAAAATATTTTTTGGTGCATCCAGCACCAAGACAAAAAAAAAAAATTCAAAGTCTGAACACACCTAGAAAATACATCGAGGTACTGGATGTACCACAAATATTTTGAAGTGTTGGATGCACTTAAGAAAATATTTCGAAATACTAGATACACTTTAATCCTAAAAGCTAAATTGAAAAAAACCAACCTGCCATTTGAAAAAACCGCATAGCATGGCTGGCAAATTGAGATAGGTTTATGGATAAATTTGCATATTAACTCTAAATCATAAGGATTTAATTTAAAAAATGTGTAAACTATAGGGATGTCCAGAGTCAAAAGATAGAGACACAGAAGCAGTTTCTAAATGTGCATCAAAGGGGAATGTCACCAGTTCTGGTTCACAGAGAACTATGTTTTAAAGCAATTTTTTATTGATTTTTTATATTTCCAATACATTGGCCTATGTTTTGGATAATTCATAGAGAAGTCAAATGTTTAGGTTTTGACATTCAAAGTCTTCGCTCTGCCTTCTCGTCAAATTCTTGTAAATAAAAAGTTATTCACATAATGCTTATTAGTAAATATTTATATGTTATATCATGAATTAAACCATCTTTTTATCTCTAGCAATAAGAGACATGGTTTTCTCAAATAAAATATTTAGCATAAATAATTAATTCAATCCAATTTAATTTGGTCAAAGACCAAATGCCCCAATAATTTCACTTCCAACTTGAAGTACTGCACGAAGAAAAATGGAAATGAAACTTACATCAACGCCAATTTTTCCTTAAAAAAAAGTATACATATTAGAAAATAATGTTTTCCTGTAATATAGAATTTTAAATAGATTTGCATGAAATTTAGTAAATATTTTCGATGTCTACTTTTTCATTTCTTAAGTGCTTTCACTTATTTTGGGCTCTGTGAAAAAAATAAAAAGAAAAAAGAAAAAATGACTTTGACTTGGTTCCACCAACCAAATCAAAAAAATTTTGGGTTGTATCCTCCCACCCAAACAGTAAAAGACTAGTATCTCAAAGTACTGTTAGGCATCATAGTAGAGACCCCTCCTAAGAATGTTTTTTTTCTTCTATATATACTGTCCCAAAAATCAAACTTGAAACATGATGCTTAAGGTGCCTCAATTCCTTTCATTTGGATCAACACTTATTAATACCAAACCAAAATTTTGTCAACCTTACAACAAAGCGTTTTTCTAACCCAACACAACAAAGGTCCCATTTGACAAAGCGGTAGAAATCTCCTATAAGCACGTTTCACGTAAGTTGAAACAAAACTCCTCTCACATACTTTCCTCATATTCTGTAAATTACTATTAAAAAATAGCTTATAAGCTATTTATAAACTGTTCCAAACGGATACAAAGCATAGTTGAATCAAATCCTTTGAGAAGAATGAAGATATAGAACAAATTAGCAGCTAAGGAATGCGGACAAACTTATTATTTGTGGCTTCTCAATGTGATTGGTCCTTCAAAAATATAATACTCCCTCCTCTGCTAACTATAAATCTACATTGCAATACACATTTATATTACAAAATAAATCTTATATTTAGAAACCAAAATAACATAAAAAAATTTTCCTCACATAAACATATATTTTGTAATTAAAAAATATATTAAAATAAAAAAACTAATTTTCAGTCCTTATAGTTTCATCATATTTTGAACTGGATCCCTAAAGATTTTTTCTTTTTTGTTGAACCAAATTTAACTGGATTTTTGAAAATGGCAACCCCGAGCAAGCTAGGAGCACCTTTCTATCAAAGAGTGCGGGCTTGGTCAAAGGCCACATCATCCTGCCCCAACCAATGGAATTTGATCTTGAAATCTTCTGTGCTGAAAACTATGCAAATTCAATAAAAAGAAAAAAAAAATTTAAGGACTTAATTCAAAATCCAGTTAAATTACAAGGACTAGCAAATTAGTTTTTCCTAAAATAAATCTTATTTATTATATCACTCATTATACTGAAACTCTAAAATTTATCTTTTTTGACAGTTTAATATTTACTAGTTATTTGTTAAATATTTTCAGTATATTTTGATGATTAAAGTTATTTTTTACTCTTTTATTCAAAAAGTAATTTTTACTTTTTTTGCCCAAAAAAGTAATTTTACTTAAAAAAAATCAACAATTAGTTGAAAATTTGAGTAATTTTTTTTAACAAATGTATATAAAAATACATTTAAAAATTTTGAATTGTAAATTTGACATATTAATATAATATTCTTAAAATTATATCATTTTATAATCTCATAACTTAATCGAAAATATATGTGCATGTGTGTATTTGCAAGAAATCTAACATCTTCAACAAACGTATATATTAAAAACATTAAATATTTCAAATTAAAAAAATTAGAGAAAATTACCGAAATTCTAAAGAGAATAATATTTTCCAAAAAAGATAATAAGAATTGTAAATATTTAGAAGCATCAAATATAAAAATATAAATTTAAAATTACTAAATTGTTCCTAATTAAACTTCTTACGTTCTCTCTTAGTTACAAGAGGGTTTTTTTTGGTGACTTTCATTTTTCATCAACATCCATATAATCATATCACAATCATTTAATTATTAATATGGCTATTTATCAAATTTAACCGTAGTTTGATTTTAAAAAAAATAAAAAAACATAAAATCACACTGTTTATTTGTCATTTTATGTACAAACTAATGATAAAAATCATGGGTTGATGAAATTTTTGGTCTCTGAAATTTGATTTCATTTTGGTTATAATCCCTGAAATTTGAAACTAATAGTTTTGATCCATGAAATTTGACCTCATCTTAGTTTTTGTTCCTAAAATTTGAAATCACAAGTTTTAATCCCTTAAATTTGATTTCATTTGGATCTAGCTAAACACTTTTAGTCTCCGGAACATTATTTTTTAAGAGCTAAAATCAAAATGGGGTTAAATTTCAAGAACCAAAACTACTAATTTTAAATTTCAGCTGCTAAATCCAAAATAAGATTAAATTTCAATGATTAAATCTATTAGTTTTCAAATTCTAGGAATTAAAATTAAAATAAGGTTAAATTTTAAGGAAGGTTGGGTTAATCCAAAAAGCATTTACAAAATAACAGCTATCAAGCAAATAAATAAGAGATGGGCAAGATGACAAGGAAATTTAGATCCAATGTGCACTGCAAAACCAGCTACAACTACAGTAGCGACTGGCAAGACTGTAGGAAATAGGAAGGGTATTTTTGTACTTTAGGATATTTACTTATTTATCTTGCCTATATTACTTATACGGGCCTTCTTTTCCTTTCTTGTTCATAGTTTTCGGTTATGTTGTTTTGGACTCTATAAAAGGAGCCTAGTTTGGACTATTGTAAGTCAGTTTGTTTTCAGATGTATTTGGACTCAGTTTTTCGGTTAATGAATATGTACAGCATTTTCCAGTAAAGCGATGTGTTTAAGGGTTGTTGGTGAGGTGTAGAGTTAGTCAACATGGTATCAGAGCCTAAGGTTTGCCTTCATCGGAGTAGCTAGCCTTAAACTAAACCCAGATCATCATCCTTTCATCGGAGAAAACTCAACGGCAGAAGCAAAATTGGCTATGGAGAATCTGCCATTTTCCCATCCCCTGTTTTTACACCCATCAAACATGCAAGGATCTTCAATCGTTCAACACGCCTTGACGGGCACTGAAAATTAGGGTTGATAGGAAAGAACAAATTAGGGTTCGTCGATGGATCCAGTAAGAAGAGTGATCAAGATTCCGAATTGAAAAAGCAGTGGGACCATTGCAATGCAGTTGTTCTTTATTGGATTTTTAGTTCAATCTCAAAAGAATTGGCAAACGGAGTTATCTTCTTCCAGAATGCACATCTTGTCTGAATGGATTTAAAGGAGCATTTTGATAAAAAGAATGGCGCACAAATTTTCACCTTGCATCGCGAAATCACATCTTTAAGGTAAGGCTCATTGTCGGCATCTGTGTACTATTCAAGATTGAAGGAACTATGGGATGAGCAATCGGCCTTGGTAACTTTCATGTACTTGTGCAACATCAAAAACCTATCTGGATGTCATTCAAGAACAAAAATTATTACAATTTTTGCTCGAGTTGAATGATTCATACTCTCAAGCCCGTAGCCAGCTTCTCCTAATGAATCCTCTACCATCAGTTAATGAAGCTTACTCAATGATCATACAAGATGAGACTCAAGGCTATTATCAATGGAGAACGAAACTCACCCACAGAGGGTATAGCAATGACGACTAGAGGTTGTGGACGTGGTAGGGGTAGAGGACGTGGTAGAACTTGCCAGAATGCTCACATTGCCACAAGAGAGGACATACAAAGGACAACTATTATCAGATCATAGGCTACCCAGTGAACTTTAAAGGAAACAGAAACAAGACAACTAAATAAATGAATCAAGGAGTCACTGATTCGTTTTCTGCTCAAGAAGCATACCTGAATGAGGCAACTTTTGTGGTGCCTAGCTTTACTCAAGAGCAGTACCAAAGGATTTTGGAGCTACTTCAAAAGGACTCAGAACCTAAAGTGCATGCCCTCACTAGTACAGGTTTGGCTATTCCTATGACTTACAATGTTTCTTATTCAACATGGATTCTGGATTCTGGGGCCACTACTCACATGGTGGGTAGTTTAAGTCTTTTAGAAGATTATAGAATTTATGATGGACCAATCAAATCCATAAAGATACCTCATGGTAATCATGTGCCTGTTACTCATATAAGAAAGGCAAAAATTTCTGATAAAATAGCTCTAATTGATGTTTTGTTTGCTCCTAAACTCAAGTTCAATTTAATTTCCATTTCAAGGCTTACAAAAGAGCATAAATGCATAGCTTCTTTCTTCCTTGACCTATGTTTAATGCAGGGCGTTTGGGATGGGAAGATGAAGCTGATCGGTAAAGAATTTGCACGGTTATATGTTTTGAAAATAGAAAGAAATCATCATGTTGTGAACATTGTTCAAAATAGTTATGGTATTTAAAATTGTTCTGAAATATCTCTATGACATAAAAGATTAGGACATGCGCCCCTTTCTGTAATGCAACACCTTGATTTTGTAATAAACTCTGATGTTTCATTGAATAAAGGTTGTGATGTTTGTGTTCAATCCAAGCAAACAAAATTTCCTTTCACTGCTAGCTGTATAAAGACTAAATGTTGTTTTGAGCTCCTGCATATAGATGTGTGGGGTCCATATAGGACACCAACATATCATGGTTATCAATACTTTCTCACTGTGGTTGATGATTTCTCTAGAGGGACTTGGATTTTTTTGATGAGGAATAAATCTGAATCTGTCATGCATGTTAAGAATTTTATTGCATATGTTTTGAATCAGTTTGATAAGCATGTTAAGAGAGTGAGAAGTGATAATGGAACTGAATTTAAAAATCATGAGATGAGATCTTACTTTTAGCAAAATGGCATAATGCATGAAACATCCTGCCCCTATACCCCTGAACAAAATGGGATGGTAGAACGAAAGTATAGGACCATAATACAGCTAACTAGAAGTCTACTAATAGAGTCTAATGTTCCAACATGCTATTGGGGGGAACGTGTGAAAATGGCTGTTCATTTGATTAACAGAATTCCTTCCAAAATAATAGGTTATAAAACTCCTTATGAGAAGGTTTATGGAAGTAAACTTGATTTAAGTCATTTAAGAGTTTTTGGATGTTAGCTTATTCCACTAATATGAACCTTATAGACAAATTACAATCTAGAGCAATTCCTTGTGTTTTTCTGGGCTATCCAGAGAATCAAAAGGGATTCCTCCTTTTAAATCTAGAAAACAAAAGTGTTTTGGTTAGTTGTCATGTTAGTTTTGCTGAAGAAAGATTCCCTTTCAAAGATGTCATAAAGAGCAAGGGGGAGTACACCAAGATTTAAAGGACATGTTTTGGTATGAATCAGTAAGAATGTCAACAAAAAGTAATCAAGAACCAATCATTAATAATAGGAATAATCAAGTTCAATCCAATGATGTTGGAGAATCGATGAACATCCCTAATGGCATTGATAATCTGAATGGTACTCCTCCTGCTGGAAGTCAGACTAGACCGAACAGAGAGAGACATCTACCTATATGGTCTAGTGACTATGTCCTCTCAGATGTGGTCTCCCATGTGAATATAAAGTATGATGGTAAATGCAAGTATCCTCTTCATGACCACATTTCTTATGATAATATTTCTTCTAATCATTTGTGCTTCCTTTCATCTATTGATTCTGAATCTAAACCAACCTGTTATGAACATGCTGCTTTAAATAAAAGATGGGTCGATGCCATGAGATGTGAAATGACAGCTTTAGAGAATAAGAAAACTTGGGATATTGTAACTTTACCTAAGGGTAAGAAACCCATAGGATGTAGATGGGTATACAAAATCAAGTATACTTCTAATAGGAGCATAGATAAGTATAAGGCTAGATTAGTAGCTAAAGGTTATAGTCAAAGAGAGGGAATAGATTATCATGAGACTTTCTCACCAGTTGTGAAAATGTTTACTGTTTGTCTGGTCCTTAAGCTGGCTGCCATAAATAGATGGAGTCTTCACCAAATGGATGTTCATAGTGCATTCTTACAGGGAGATTTAAATGAGGAAGTTTACATAAGAATTCCTTAAGGTTTTGAAAGTAAGGAGGAGAACTTAGTTTGTAAATTAAAAAAATCTCTATATGGTTTGAAACAAGCTTCTAGACGATGGAACCGGAAATTATCTAGTGCTTTGATAAGGGGAGGCTTTAAACAGAATTTGAATGATTATTCCTTGTTTGTTAAAAAATATAATGAAGGTATTGTGCTGATTTTAGTTTACATTGATGATCTTTTACTCACTGGAAGTGCTGAGATTGCAATTCAAGACACAATAGATTTTTTACACAACAATTTTAGAATTAAAGATCTTGGTTTAATGAAATATTTTCTTAGAATAGAGGTAGCTAAGTCAGAATCTGGTATAATATTATCAAAAAGAAAATATGTGCTTGATATGTTGACAGAAACTGGAATGACTGGTTGTAAACTTCTTGCTATTCCAATGCCACAGAATCTTAAACTGTTGCCATACATGGAAGGTAAAACCAAGAAGGAAGATTTGTTAAATGAACCAGAAAGATATAGAAGGTTAATAGGTAAGCTTATTTATTTAACAATGGCTCGCCCGGACATTTCTTTCTCTGTATATCCTTTGAGCCAATTCATGCAGAGCCCAACCAGATCGCATATGGCAGCAGCAAAGGGCATTGTGAGATATCTCAAGGGATCTGTTGGTTTGGGGATATTCCTTAGTTCTGAAGGAGAGCCAGAATTCACATGTTATTGTGATTCTGATTGGGCATCATGTGGAATTACTAGAAGATCTGTCATAGGATACTTATTGAAGTTTGGAGGCTCATTGGTGATGTGGAAAATGAAAAAGTAGGGGACTATGACTAAGTCATCTGCAGAGGCTGAATACAGGGCATTAAGCATGGCAACTTCTAAAATCAAGTGGGCCATAAGACTACTGCAAGACTTGAATATTTTTCACAGAGGATCGGTTAATATTTTTTGTGATAGTCAAGCTGCTATCCACATTGCTGCCAACCTGATTTACCATGAGCGGACCAAACATATTGAAGTGGATTGTCACTTTGTAAGAGAGAAATGGGAATCCAAACAAATTGATCTGAAGTATGTAAGATCAAGGGAACAAGAGGCAGACATACTCACTAAAGCAGTCACTAGAGAAGTACAAAGAAGATTATTGAGCAAGTTACAGACTATTAATTTGTTTAGTCCCAAACTTGAGTGGGAGCGTAGGAAATAGGAAGGGTATTTTTGTACTTCAGGATATTTACTTATTTATCTTGCCTGTATTACTTATACAGGCCTTCTTTTCCTTTCTTGTTTATAGTTTTCGGTTATGTTGTTTTGGGCTCTATAAAAGGAGTCCAGTTTAGACTATTGTAAGTCAGTCCGTTTTTCAGATGTATTTGGACTCAGTTTTTCGGTTAATGAATATGCAGAGCATTTTCTAGTAAAGCGGTGTGTTTGAGGGTTGTTGGTGAGGTGTAGACTCAGTCAACAAAGACTTGGGAAAGCAATTAGTTGCAAATCCTAGATTCCATGAGATTAACTTATCTTTAAAAGTGGGCCCATTTATCCAAGTGGCTCCTAATTTTACGCGTCTAGATTAGTTATCTCAGTTCCAAGTCATACTGCATAGAGGAAAACTTAACAAGGAAGCAAATGGGACGGCCGCAAGGTGGGTTGCGGCAACAAATTCGAAAGGGAATCTTTGGTGTTGTAATTAAAAAAATTCAAAGTTTCAATATTTCTTCTTCTTGTTTTTTTTTGGGTCTTGGCCAGGAAATCTCTAGAAACTTATAGAAGAAAACTATGAGTTTTAAATTAGGAAAATAACAAATAAAGAATCCCAATATGTGAAATTGCGATTTGGGACCCTTAATTTGGAAAATGGCTAATAAAAATCAGATCCCATATTACAAATATGAAATCTTGGTGAAATGTCTGAAATGCCCTTAGTCAAGTTGTGATTTGATCTGTTGAAGTTGTCATTTCCTAAAGTGACTTTGTCATTTCTTGTAGTCAATTTGTCATTTGGTATATTCTTAGCCAAGTTGTGATTTGGTCTATTGAAGTTGTCATTCGCTAAAGTGAACTTGTCATTTCCCATAGTCAACTTGTCACTTGGCCGATGGGCATTTCAGATATTTCACCAAGATTTTATATTTGCAATATGGGACCGGGTTTTTATTTGCCATTTTCTAAATTGAGAGTCTCAAATCATGATTTCGCATATTAGGGGATCTTTATTTGTCATTTTTCCATTTAAATTAAAACAAAGAATTTTAAATAGAATTATGGAATAATGAAATACTGCCTCCGCTCCTTAATATAAGAGCTTGTTTAATTTTTATTTTGGTTATAAATATAAAGTTCCAATCTATTTTGTCTCTCATATTTATTTATTTTTTTCAAGGTAGTCCTTCTAATAATGGTAGTTCTAACTAATACACTTGATTAACAAAGACATTTTAGGAAAGATAATACATATTTATTACAAATAATTAACTTAATTAATTTTCTTAATCTATTTAAATTAGTCAACTAGTTTTTATATTAAAAACTGGAGATAGTAAGACATTTGTGAGTGGCTTTATGTTTTATGATGTAAAATGTTTAGGGAAAAAGTAATGATGATTACTGGATTTATTCCAATAATATCCTTCATCATTTAATTGTAAATTAATTAGATAGAAACGAAATAAAAGGTCAGTTGTTACAAGCAGTTATAATCGCAACAAGAAGGTACTTTTGGAATAAAAACTCTTTTATTGGGGTTTTTTTTAATACTAATCACAATTCTTATCTCTTAGTTTTAATGTTTCATACTAAACATGATCTAAGGATTTAAAGATCAAGGACATATCGGGTTAATTGTCGAAATCCAGGTTTGCGGGTGGTCTTGCTACTTACTAGGCAAGCGGTGGCCTCACACACGACGGGAGCGGCTTTCCTCCTCTACCTTACCATTCAGTCCCCCTCCTCCGCCCAAAACTATGCCGATTTGGGTGTTAAAATTCAAGGCTCTCCACTTTTTTCTTTTTTTGGGGGGAAATCAACATCTTTTACTTTGAAGATTTTTTAGTAGTATTTAATATCTTAAAATAATTTTTAGTGTACTTGACATTTAAAAATATTTTTCAGTAGTACTTAGTACTTCGTAAGTTACATTCTGAATTATTTTTTCAGTAGCACCCAACATTATTAATTTTCTGTACATCCAATACTCCATATTATTTTCTTGTAATAATACCCAATATCCTAAAATTAGTTTAGAACATCATGTGCTACTGAAAAAATACTACATGTCCAACTTGCTAGATACTGGGTGCTGCTGTAAAGATATTTTCAAGTGTTAAATGCACTAGCAATTATTTTAGGCTTCAGAGTAATAGATATTAGTTTGACCAAAAAAAAAAGTGGTTGGCCTTCATTTTTAAAATACTGGATGTTACTAGAAAAGTAATTCAGAGTGCAATTAGCTAAATACTAGCTACTATTGAAAAATATTTTTAACTATCAAGTGTACTCAAGATTATTTTAGGATACTGGATTGATTTTGGGGGGAAAAAAAGGGGAGAGCCTCCAATGTTAACGCCCAAACCGGCATAGTTTTGGGTAGAGGAAGAGAAATAGATGGTAAGAGTAGAGGAGAAAAGTCACTTCCCTCACTTTTAGCTCATGTTGGCCTCTTGTCTTGCAGCATTATGATTCAAAACGTGCATCTACTTTCATTGCCCTGAAAATATTGATGTGTTTTGCATATAACTGTTATAAAGTTTAAGTTGATATCCAATACTAATCTTATCAACGGTCGATGTTATATATATAACAGTCTGCGTGGCTAATTTATTATTGTTTGCATTTGTTAAATGTACATGGTAAAATTCTAGGTTATTAAAATATTAGTACTCGCCTCATTCAACATTTTTAAGGTGAAGGATTAGCTGATTAGGTAGAAAATCAAGGTAAGGCACCAAAAAATTAGAATTGAGGGCTTCGTTTTTCTTCTCAAGCATTTAGTGATTATGTTTAGTTGTCATGGCTTTATGAAATTATTGCCGTATTTCTTAATTAAAGTAATTCAATAGCTTAGCTTCACGCTCTTATTTTGAATTTGGTTTACCATCAAATCAAGCCTATATTTTTGAGACAGTTTTTAAATTCTTATGAGTATTGATTGGATGTTAAGTATACAAATTTTTTAAATGAGACATTACATTTTTTTAAGGTATTACAGAAAACAGGCAAAATAAGCCAAGCTTATCTAGCGCATCATTTGAGAAGGGTTACATTCTTTTTAAGGTGTTACAGAAGAAGCCAAGCTTATCCATCGCATCATTGAAAAAGGGTTGAATTCTTTTTCTTCTTTTTCTTTTTAAAAACAAAAGGTCAAAAGGAGGATAATGTATTGAATTATCCAAATTCTGGCCAAAAAGAATTAATAATTTAAAACATTAAAAATATTTTGAATATAATTTTATATTTTATATTATTTAGATTTTAATAAATATAATATTCTCTAATGAAAATTAGTTTTTCCTTTATAAATAAAATTCTAAAATTTAATGATAAATATGGTAATATTATTTTTTATGTGATAAGCTTTTAATATTTTAAATTTTTCTCAACCATAAATTAATAATTTCTATTTTTATAATTATAATTATATTTTTTTAAATTATCACATTTTATACCCATAGTGCGTGGGTGGGTGTCTTTAATAAAAAAATATGTTCTTTTCTATTTTACATATAAACATGTTTTAATTAATTATTTAAAAAAATTTTAATTTATCAAAAAGACTTTTTATTTTGTTAAAGCCTATACAAACATAAATAACATCATATTGACTTATATTAATTTTTTTTTTCAATGTCAATTTCAATTTATAAAAGTTATTTGAAATAAAAGTCACTTTTACCGATGATAAGTTTGTAGTCATCCATGTGTAATTAATAATAAATAAATAGTTACAGTAATGAGCTGTGTTTTGGAATCATCCGTGTAAATTATTCAGCAACACCTTTTTAGGCCGAAATGCGGAAACCTGTGACGGTGTTTCATGATTAAAAGGATTCAAAAGAAGTGAAAATCTTAAAAAAAAAAAAAACTTTTAAAATTTTAAATCAATTTTGTTTATTTTAATAGTTGTTTGATTTTAAAATTTTAGAGATTTTTTTTTAAATTTTTTCTTAAAAGAATACTCAATAACTCGCAAGATGTGAGTTAATTAAACCTCAAGAAACAGACGAAAATGGAATAACGGAGAAACTTTGGGGATATAAAATTAATGAATAAGTGCGATTTTTATAATTATACATAATGTTTTTTTTAATTTTTTTTAATTTTATCAAGTATTTTTCAGTACTTTAAACTTAACAATGTTAGTCTCAATAAAAAATAACAAGATTAATATTTTAGATATTGAAAGAATATTTTTAAATAATAATTTATTAAGATTAATGTTAAAATACCAATAATTAATATAAAAATATTAACTCTTTTGGGCCAATGATAGTAGAGAAACTGTTAGATGACTAAATACTGCATAAGATTAGGAAACTCAACTAAAATTTATATAAAAGTTACATAATTAAAAGCATACCTTTACGTACAATTATTTTTAAATCAGCCGACAATAATAATGGGGTAAAAAAAAAAGAAATATATCTAAATTATAGTTCCGTAAAACAGTGGAAGGATTGGGAGAAAAACCCAAAAATGATAACATAAATAAACCTGCTGGTCAGATATTTTCCCTTCCTGTCTCAAAAAAAAAATAAGAAGAAGAAGAAGAAGCAGGATGTCTGTTTTGTGACAGGTTTGTCATATTTTAATCTAAATATTTTGACATTTTAAAAAAAATCATTAGTTTCATAATCATAAAATACTAAAATATCTCTTATTCCATATGGATGCACATAATAAAAAAAATGTGTTAATATAATTTTCAATTTTTTAAATTTATCATCTTTAAGTTTTAAATTATAGGTTTTAATCCTTCAAGTTTCTTTTCACTAAAAATATTAGTTCTTATAATTTAAAAAAATTTAAACTATTATACTTCTTAAGAGACTAAACTTTATAGTTTAAAATTTGAAAACTAAAATCAAAATAAAAAAAATCTTGGAGTATCAAAATTTATATTAAAAGGAAAAAAATTACTCTGCTTACAAAGAAATAGCTATCGAAGCCATAGAACTGCTGGCCGGGGCCCCCCGGGGGGGGGGGACCGAAGCCGTATAACTGCCACTGGCAAATCTCAGAACATTAGCACCTCCTAGGGTATGCGCGAAACAGGCCACGAATTTTGGAATCTTACTATCCAAACATTAATTTTTTTTCTTTATAAAATCACTTTTTGATTAAAACTTTGGGATGGAAAATCATGGTTTTTCCAAAAGTGAATTATTTGTGCTTTTGAGGTGAAAAACCATGATTGTTTTTGAAACGGATTATCATTTTTTAAAAGTATATTTAATTTTATATTTTATAAATATATGAACACATATTAATTATAGTTCATATGCATTCAGTATTTTAAAATACTTTTTCAAGTGTATTTGATGTATCCAACAGGTTAAAAAACTTTTTATGTGTGCCCAGGGTGTTGATTACATTTTCACCTTATTAGTTATTAATTAATTATATTTTTATATACTATTTATTATTTAGACAAAAAATATTATTTATTAATTTATTATTTTAAAAATTATAAACTTAAATTTGTTCTTTATGTAATTATCATGTTAATTTATGTTCTTTTAAGTGATTTATAGTGCTTGATAAAAGTGTTTTTGACAATGATTATTCAAGTATTTTTATTTTATTAGAATCATTTTTATTCATAAAATCTATTCATGCAAAATTTATTCTCAAAATAATTTTTTTGTTACTTTTCTTCAGAAATTATTCTCAAAATCATATTTTGAATCCTATCTAGAAAAAACAAAATACTTCTCCGATCCTAAATATAAAACATATTTTGTAGTGTAAATATTTTATAGTGTAATTTACACTATAAAATATGTCTTATATTTAGAACTGGAATAGTATTTCTGGGCGAAGGAAAGGACCTCTTACCCAATAGGCCAATACAAGCACATTGTATCTGGACGCGAGTGTTGAGATAGGTGGAGAAACCCCGCCTGGTTTCTTTCCTTTGCGTTTGCGGTTCGGAGGTTCGCTACCTTAAGCGACATCGTTCGATTCGTTCTCTCGGAAATATTCGGTTCATGGAATAGGAAATAAAATGAAATAAAAAAAACAAAAGATGGTTATTATTAACTGATAATAACGTATTTATAATATAATTTTCTAATCCTTCATATAAAAGCTACCTAATAAATTTGTCTAGATTAAAAAATTAAATAAATTAGTGAATCATAACCTGTACGATATAATCAACTTAAAAGTCCTATATCTAACATTACATTATGTAATAAAAATAATAAATATAGACACAAGGCCAAAGGTTTTCAGTATGTCCAGAAATGAATATAATATTCTAGTGCTTTAATATTAAGCTCATCATTAATGGATGAGATCTATATAAAATAGAAGGGTAAATAAAGCAATGAAAAAATGCGTATCCCTTGGACAAAAGTGCTAGGGATCATCAAATCACAGTCCCACATATTGAATGCTATATATATGCATATGCATATATAGATATGTGATTATGATATGAAGCGATGGAATTCAAAGATTTAATATTTTTAACTACGGTTTTTTTTTTTGCCAACAATAATTTTAACTATGTTATTATCTACTATATTTTTTCAATTTAAAAGCTTACAATACACTTTTTTTTAATTAAAAATCAAATAATCTCAAGATTACGGACAGCTTTCTTTTAACGCAAACAAAACCGTGTCGTTGAGGGGATAGCTGGCACGCGCAATAAACGCGGGATGTTCAAGACCAGAAACAGCTCATTGGACATGGTAACGTGTAGATCACTGATAGGCTGGGTGATGGAGTGATGAAACGTGGAGTTTAATTGGAGCCTAGTCAGCAGCATCTTTTGTCATACAGAACTATTGGGTAATAACTCAAAGGTGAGTTAACTATGTTAATGATTGATTTATTAAATAGAAAAAAATTAAGAACAGAATTATAACTAAATTAAAAATTGAAAGATTAATTTACACTGAGTCATATTTGAGAGATTAAGTTATAATTGACTTAAAAATCAAAGGATTAAAAAAATAATTTTTTTTAAAAATTATTTGTTTTTTGTTTTGAACAAAGATTGTATTTCAAATTTATATAAAATTTTAATTTTATTCTTTTAATTTTATAAAATATTTTTCCATTCATTTAATGTTGCATAAAATTTTATTTTCATTTCTTAATTTTATAAAGATTTTATTTTGAATGTGTTTTTCCTCATGATATTAAATTTAACTGATTAAAATTCTGTGATTTCTTTCACTAATTTTTCATTGTGTACTCCAGACAAAATGAACCGATTCAAGCATATTTAAATGTACGGATGGATAGCCCTCCAGCTCATGATGTGCAAGCTGGATACATGCGCTCGGTGTCTAAGCCTTTTCATCCCCTACCTCACATTTTGCAAAATTCTCCTAGCCGTTTTGATCAGCAGCTTGTCCAAAGATTTGCCCGCGCCAGACCCACTCAGTTTGGTGATTGGAATCAAATTGAGGATGAAGAGAGGGAGAAAAAGAAAAGAAAAGAGGAGGAGAGTATGAGATGAAAAAATAAAAAAAAGGGATATTTTGGTCTTTTTCATAATATTTTATAATATTCTGTGAGATTGCTACTTCTAGAACTTTCCTGGGCCATCCAATCCGTGACGCGTGTGATTGATTTGGAATAAATGGGCATGAACGCCAAGCAATTTGATAGGCCCAAAACTGATGACTCTAATCTTAAAATTTAGAGAGCATTAGAGAGAATAACCATAGAAAATGATATTTATGAAAAAAAAACCATAAAAATTAAAATTATTTAAAAATATCAAGTATTTAAATATAAATTTAAAAACACCATATTATTACCATCCAAACCTCCTACATTTTATTTTTAAAACTAACACAAATTAATAAATTTTACTAAGTTAAACCTGATTTTCCTTAAAGTTTATAACCCATGTAAAAATCAAGTAAAAAAATGCATAAACATTGTTCAATGATATAAAAATTAAATTTTTATTTCTTATAAGAATTTAAAATTTATTTTTGAGACTATCACAGATTTTAATTGATACATGTTATAAGAAAAGTTTTTAATTGATAAAAAAGGTTATATATAATTTTATTAAAATTTAGATTATTATATGATTTATTATATACTCAATTTTAAAAAAATTCAAAAAAAAAATTTATAATTTTTTTGTATAATTTATGTTTTATTTTATAAGAAATTTATATCATATTTAAAAATAAAAAATTCATATAATGATAAGAAATTTAAAGAATTTAGGTAATCTATTATATTTTGATAAGACCCCTCCTCGAAATCATTTAACCAAAGCCACATAATTATATGATTTATTAATATAAGTAAAATATAATATATATAAAAAAATAATAAAATATAAAAGGAATTGTATTTCACTTAAAAGAATTACAACCAAGGGATATATCCCTAAAAAATAATTTTTTAAAATGATTATATTAAAATATAAATTTTCATCAATTATATAAATTTTATTTTTAATTAAAATCCGTAATGGTTTTAAAAATAATATTTTATTTTTTTCTAAAGAGTACAAAATTAAATTTTTACTTGACTTAAAAACTTTTGCATATTTTTTTATTGATTTTTACGCAGGTTGTAAACTTTCAGAGAAATCAGGTTTAATTTAGTGAATTTTATTAACTTGTATTAGTTTTAAAAATAAAATATAGGAGGTTTGGATAGGAACAATATGGTATTTTTAAATTTATATTTAAATATTTAATCCTTTTAAATAAATTTACTATTTGTGATCCCCTCTCATAAATATCATTCCCTATTAGTCATTCCCTTTAATTCTCCCTAAAATTCAATCAAGTACATCCATCAAAACCCTAAATGTAAGCACCTCTTTCAGTAGGGATTAGAATCTTGATTCGTCATGTTGTGAGGGACTAACTATTTTTACTAGACCTAACTCTGTTTGCATCTCTGACTAGTTTTAAATATGTCCTCTAACAGGTGCATCAATCAAGAAAAGTCGGTCCGGCTTCGGCCTTTGAGCCCAAGGGTTTTTCTCCAATTAAACTTTATTATGTTTTTCTAATGATTTTTTTCATCATTGTCTGTGTCTTTGACTATAAGATTTTTTTCTGCATTAATTAGAAGACTGTAAGGCGTTTTCCGCCTTTTTACAATTATACATGATTAATTTTTAAACTAGGCCATATATTTTATAATTTAATTTAACAATGCGAACGGGATATCACTCCCCATTCCTTTCTTCGCCCAAATAACAACCCTACGCACACTTAAACAATCATCACAAAACTAATATGCTTAACCATAGCTCAAGGAATATTCTTTGCGCGGGACCCAGAAGTTACTGGCTGGGTTTTATTGTCTGAAAGTAGTCAAATAACTTAATAATAATAATAATAATTTCAGCGATATTTTTCAGACAATAAAACCGTTTATTTTATTTATAGAGCTCAGCTATGGAGAGGACTGAATGAAAGGGGAGGAACCGAATCTACATTCATTACCAAAGGAATGAAGTGGAGGGCTCGTCTGGATGGGGAAGGAAGAAAAAGGGAAGACGCAAGCGAAGACATCAAAAGCCGATGATGAGACCAGCAATCCGGAGAATCGGCGAATAACTTTGGAAGAATTATAATAAGATAATAAATAACAAAATAATTATTAAAATTTTTTAATAATAATGTAACCAGTTTATATAACAAGTTTCAAAATAAAAATGATAATTTTTAAGACTTGTTTATAAGTATTTTTTTTTCTTAGTATCTCATTGTAATTCTCCTAATAACTTCTATAAATTTATCGACCAAACTTGGCATCTTTCTGTTTTTGAGGATTAATAGATCAAATGACATTTTTTATTTTATTGAAAAAGAAATCTTAAATATTATTAACTTTGTATTAAAATTTAATAACTTTTTATCTGTCATTCTAAAACCTTTGAGCCTCTCTCATACGTGCCTCCCCGTCTTACTAAATTAACTGTAAATAATATATGAAAACTTTTTTTTCTCACCCAATTCTAGATACTTCCATAAATAATTAAAAATAAAGACAAGAAAAATAAAATTAGGGAGAAAAACCTAGAGAAAATAATATTTATTGAAAAAGATCATAAAAATTATAATTATTTAAAATACAAGATGTCGAAATATAAATTTAAAAATACAAAATTATCCCAACAAAACTTTTCAAATTAATCCTACCCGTACAACTTTTTATTGGGGAAAAAAAAAAGGATCAAAACCAAAACTATGGCCACCATCCTAGGACCGTATATGTCCTTTGTTAATTCAACTTTTTTGCACCTAGATTGGCATTCCTATCATTAACATATCATTTAATTATAGATATAATTATCGGCCATAAAATAAAGCATATTGGCTAAAATGAACCAGTCTCTCCTCAAGTTCCTTATGCGATCTTTCAACTCACATCCTAGAAGCATTTTTTCCATCTTAATTTTAACATACACTGGATAACTTGACATGTGTCCTGGTCCTCTCATACAGGTTTCCCTCAGTCGCGTATCATGGACAATTATCACAAGAGTCCATTTCTCATCATCCATCCTCAAGCTGCTTATTTTGTTTTGCCTTTTTTTGTCATGTCCACACTCTCCATAGAGTCCCCTAATATCCCCACAACACAATTTTCTGTTTCTATATAAACATCGCAAAAGTTATATGGTTGAATTTTAAATGAGGTATAATATATATTAAATAGAAATAAAAGTTAAAAATGTGTTAAATTTTAAATGAAAGTTAATAAATTTTAAAGTTTTCTTTGATCTATCTGAACCATATTGAAAGTGACTTATAAATTAAATTAGAAGAGTATGTCTTTGTAAGAATTTTATAGTTATCTTTTAAATTTTTGATATTAAAAGATGTGGAAATTTACAACTCGGTCCAAATTTTATTAGCATGATGTATTTGGGGGGGGGGACCTTGTTTAGAAAACGAGGTTATTTAAGTAATTTTATTTAGGGGAAGGTTAATCAATTAAGTCCATTCATAATCTTCCTCGCCTATCCCATCTATTTTAAGAAGGGGAAAATTGCATTAAGGTCTGAAAAAAGATAAAATACTACAAAAAGATCTCTGAAAATTTAATAATTGCATTGAAGTCCCAAAAGTACTTGACTGCAATAATAAAAAAATAAAAAGACTTTGTTGCCCCTGGTACAAAAAAAGTGCTGTAAAGAGAGAGTTATCAATTTAGGCCGTGATAATTGCCAATATTGCTTCTTCACTTGTCAATTATCTGCTAATATAAGTTTTAAAAAAATGTGACTTCAAGTTAGATAAAAATAAGTAATACTGGCATGTCCTATAGACAAATACTTTTTGATGATAATGTGATATAATATCATTATTAAAAAAATCAATTATCACTCATATGTAATTATGAAATCACTTGTCATTAATTAACTCTTTACATTATAAGTAATAATTGACTTTTAATAACGATATTATATCACATTATCATAAAAAATAAAAAAATAGGTCCGCAAGATGAGTATATATGTAACTTGAAATCATATTTTTTAAGATTTATATTAGCAGATAAATTGGTAAGTGAAGTAATAATATTTACAACTATCACGATCTACATTAATAACTATCACGACTTATATTAACAACTCTCTTTTTAGCATTTTTTTGTACCAGGAGTAACAAGGTCTTTTTACCTATTTCAAAACAGTTATCAGACTTTTAGATTTTTTTTTTGGCAATATTTTATCTTTTATGAGACTTTAATCCAATTTTTCTTACCGTGAATCAATGTCTACGCCGGCACCGCTGGTTTTAGGTAAATTGGACGAGTTTAATGAGAAGAACCCAAGTAATTGTGCCTGCATCGTAGTGAATGTTAATGGCCAACATGTTCTGGCCATTAGCGTTGCTTCGTCTTGCTTGTTAAGAGTATAGGCTTAAATTGAGTTTTGCATATGGATTAATTAGAATTCTCCCAAAGTAAATTTCCACGCATTCTCGTTTTATATGACATTTTCTTCGGTTTGAATGCACTTAATAAAATACTTCGAAATCCTGAATGGACTTTAACCCTAAAAACTAAATTGAAAAAAACCTAATCATGTTTTAAAGCAATTATTTATTGATTTTTATATTTCCAATACATTGGCCTATGTCTTGGATAATTCATAGAAAAGTCAAATTTTTAGGCTTTAACATTCAAATTATTCGATCTGCTTTCCCGTCAAATTCTTGTAAATAAAAAGCTATTAACATAATGCTTATTAGTATATATTTATCTGTTATATCATGAATTAAACCATCCTTTTATCTCTAGCAATATGAGACATGGTTTTCTCGAATAAAATATTTAGTATAAATAATGAATTCAATCCAATTTAATTTGTTCAAAGACCAAATGCCCCAATAATTTCACTTTCAACTTGAAGTACCGCACAAAAAAAAAATGGAAATGAAACTTACATCAAAGCCAATTTTTTCTTCAAAAAAAGTATACATATGAGAAAATAATGTTTTCCCTTAATATAGAATTTTAAATAGATTTGCAAGAAATTTAATAGATATTTTCGATGTCTACTTTTTCATTTCTTAAGTGCTTCCATTTATTTTTTGCTCTGTGAAAACAAAAATAAAAAAACAAAAAACGAACTTTGACTTGGTTACACCAACCAAATCAAAAAAATTTTGGTTGTATCCTCCCACCCAAACAGTAAAAAGACTCTTAAATACTGTCAGGCACTGTACTGAAGACTCCTTTTAATAATGTTTTTTTCTATACATACCGCTCCAAAAATTAAATCTGAAACATGATATTTAATGTGCCTAAATTCCTTCCACTTGGACCAACCTTTATTGGTACCAAATCAAAATTTTGTCAACCTTACAACAAAGCGTTTTTCTGGACCAACACAACAAAGCATAGTTGAAACGAAGCCTTTGAGAAGAATGAAGATATAGAACAAATTAGCAGCTAAGGAATGCGCGCAAACTTATTATTTGTGGCTTCCAAATTCGATTGGACCTTCAAAAATATAACACTCCCTCTTGTACTGATTATAAGATCTATATTGCAGTACAAATTTATACTATAAAATAAATTTTATATTTAGAAACGAAAATAATATAAAATTTCCTTCCTACATAAAAGTATATATTTTAATTAAAAACTATATTAAAATATAAAAAAAGTAATTTTTCAATCCTTATGGTTTCATCGTATTTTGAATTGGGTCTCTAAATATTTTATTTTTATTTTTATTGAACCAAATTTAACTGGATTTTTGAAAATGGCAACCCCGAGCACCCCGGGAGCACCTTTTTATCAGATAGTGCGAGCTTGGTCAAGGGCCCCATCGCCCTGCCCCAACGTAGGCTAATGGAATCTAATCTTCAAATTTTCTGTGCTGATAACTACGCAAATTCAATAAAAAGAAATTTTTTTTAAGGACTTAATTCAAATCCCGTTAAATTATAAGGACTTGTAAATTAATTTTTCCTAAAATAAATCTTGTTTATTATATCACTCATTATACTGAAACTCTGAAATTTATCTTTTTTGACATTTTAATATTTACTAGTTATTTGTTTAATATTTGCAGCGTATTCTGATGATTAAAGTTATTTTTTACTTTTTTACTCAAAAAGTATTTTTTTATTTTTTTTGCCCAAAAAAGTAATTTTACTTAAAAACCATTAACAATTAGTTGAAAATTTGAGTAATTTTTTTTAACAAATGTATATAAAAAAATACATTTAAAAATTTTGAACTGCAAATTTGACATATTAATATAATATTCTTAAAATTATATAATTTTATAATCTCATACTTAATCCAAAATATATGTGCATATGTGTATTTGCCAGACGTCTAACATCTTCAACAAACGTATATATTAAAAGATTACAATAGTAATAAGTTTAAATAAATGATGAGATAAATATTTCAAATTAGAAAAAAATTAGAGAAAATAACCAAAAGTATAAAGAGAACAATATTTTCCAAAAAGATAACAAGAATTGTAATTATTTAGAAGCATCAAATATAAAAATACAATTTTAAATAACTAAGTTGTTTCCTAATTAAACTTCCTACGTTCTCCTCTTAGTTTATAAGAGGGTTTTGGTGACTTTCATTTTTCATCAGCATCCGTATAATCACATCACCAATCATTTAATTATGGGTTAATTAATCCGCAAGTCCTTATAGTTTTAACGAATTTTGAATCAGGTCCTTATAGTTTTTTTTCTTTTATTAGGTCCTTATACTTTTACCTTTTTTAATTAGGTCCTTGTATTTATTTTTCTTTTAATAAGTCCTTATAATTTCACTTAATTTTTAATTAGGTCATGTAGTTTTAATTTTTATTTATTAATTAAATATAAGCTTAATTAAATAGATTAATACTGAAATATAAAATATTAATAATTAAATTAAATTAATAATTATGTAATAAAAAAGTAATAGAATTAATTAATTCAGGAAAAATTTTTAGAACAATTAATTTTTTGCTGAAAAAATTAAAATCATTATAATAATCAATATCTTTAGAATATTGTTTATAAACTAATATTAAATAATATATACTCCCTCCATTTCTTATTATAAGAGACATTTGATGCTTATGGCATGTTCCCATATAAAGAGACACTTAAAAGTTGTCTCTATTTTTTGTATTGATTTCCTATTTCACCCCTATTTATTTTGTCTCCAACTCATACTCTCTCCCTCCCACTTCTCTTTTTTTTATAATTTAATTGTTCTCTCTTATACTCTCTCTCCTTATTAATGAGGGCGTTGTTGGAAAAAACACTATACTTTTTACATATTAATTGTCCTCACTAATTTTAAACTGTTTTTTTTTATCAACGTAATTTGGTTATTTGTCTCTTATAATAGAATGGAGGGAATACTATTTTATGTTTATATAATAGTACTATTAGAATTTATAAAATAAAGAATAAAAAATTCAGGGACTTAATTAAAAATAAGGTGAACTTATAAGGACTTGATAAAAAGAAAAATAAATACAAGGATCTAATTAAAAACAGGTGAAAGTATAAGGACCTGAAAAAAAAAAAACTATAAGGACTTGATTCAAAATTAGTTGAAACTATAAGGAGCTGTGGATTAATTATCCCTTTTAATTATTAATGTACTATTTATCCATTTCAACGGTAGTTTGATTTTTTTCTTTTAAAATAAAAACATAAAATTACACTGTTTATCTGTCATTTTATGCACAAACTAAAAATAAAAATCACAGGTTAATGATATTTTTAGTCCCCAAAATTTATTTCATTTTGGTTATAATTCCAAAAATTTGAAACCAATAGTTTTGATACATAAAATTTGACCTTATCTTGGTTTTTATTCCTTAAATTTGAAACCACAGATTTTAATCTCTCAAATTTGATTTCATTTGGATCTATCTAAAGATTTTTAGTTTCTGAAAAATTATTTTTTAAGAACTAAAATTAAAATGGGGTTAAATTTTAAGAATCAAAACTACTGATTTCAAATTTCAGTTACTAAAATCAAAATAAAGTTAATTTTAGGATAAAACTATTAGTTTTCAAATTTCAGGAAACAAAATTAAAATGAGATTAAATTTTAAGAAAGACTACACTAATCCAAAAATCATTTACAAAATAACAGCTATCAAGCAAGTAAATAAGAGATATGGGCAGGATGGCAAGGAAATTTTGATCCAATGTGCACTACAAAACCAGCTACAACTACAGTAGCAACCGGCAAGAGAAAGCCTTGGGAAAGCAATTAGGTGCAAACCCTAGATTCCATTAGCTTGACTTATCTTTAGAAGGGGGCCCCATTTATCCAAGTGGCTCCTAATTATGCACGTCCGGATTAGGCATCCCTGTTCCAGGTCATACTGCATTGACGAAAACTTGGTAGGGAAGCAAATAGGGAAGACGCATTGAGTTTGGCTGCCGAAACAAATTAGAAAAGGGAATCTTTGGTGTTGTTATTAAAAAAATTCAGGGTTTCGATATTTAGGAAGGGAATCTTTGGCTTTCGCCGGGAAATCTCTAGAAACTATTAGAAGAAAACTATGAGATTTAAATTAAAACAAAGAATTTTAAATAGAATTATGGTATAATAAAATACTACCTCCGATCTTTAATATAAGACCTCCTTTGATTTTTATTTTGATCCTAAATATAAGCCTCAATTCATTTTATCTCTAATATTTATGTATTTTTTTTCAAGGTAGTCATTTTAATAATGGTAATCATAGCCAACACACTTAATTAGTAAAGATATTTTGGGCACCTATTTATTTCAATTAACTAACTTGACTCATTTTCTTAATCTTCTCAAATTAGTCAACTAGCTCTTATAATTAAGATCGGAGGTAGTACTACTTTCAGTCTTTAACATAAGAGTTTGTTTTATTTTTATTTTGGTCTTAAACATAAGACTTCAATTCACTTTGTCTCTCATTTATTTATTTTATTTTTTTTCAAAGTAGTCTTTGCAATAATAGTAATTCTAGTCAATACACTTAATTAACAAAGATATGTTAGTAAAGACAACATATATTCATTATAAATAACTAACTTAACTAGTTTTCTTAATATACTCAAACTAATCAACTAATTCTTATATTAAAGATAAAGAATGGCAAGACATTTGTGGGTGCTATTATGTTTTATGATATAAAATGTTTAGGGAAAAAATAATGATTTATTTCTGGATATATTCCAAAAATATCCTTCTGTCATTTAATTGTAAATTAATTAGCTAGAAGCGAAATAAATGGTAAGTTGTTACAAGGAGTCATAATGGCAACAAGAAGATATTTTTGGAATAAAAATTCTTTTATTAGGTTTTTTTTAATCCCAATCACAATTCTTATATCCTATTTTCAATACTTCATATCAAACATGACCTAAGAATTTAAAAATGAAGGGCATATGGGGGTTAATTATCAAATCCAGGTATGCACCGAATTCCTTCACTTCAAGATTTTCCATGGCCTCTATGGCCATACAAGCTGGTTTGCAGGTGGTCTCAGTACTCACTTCGCATGTGGTTGCCTCACTCATGGGAGCGGCTTTCCTCTTCCGCCTTACCATCCACTTCCCCTCCTCTACCCAAAACAATGCCGTTTTGAGTGTTAAAATTCAAGGCTCTCCACTTTTGTTTTGTTTTGTTTTGTTTTTGTTTTTGTTTTTTTGTTTTGGGTAGAGGAGGAAAAATGGATGGTAAGAGTAAAAGAGAAAAGCCGCTTCTCTCACTGTTAGCTCATGTTGGCCTCTTTTCTTGGAGCATTATGATTCAAGACGTACATCTACTTTCATTGCCCTGAAAATATTGATGTGTTTTGCATATAACTGTTTATAACTTTTAAGTTGATATCCAATACTAATGGTATGAAAAGTCGATGTTATATAACAATCTGCGGGGCTAATTTATTATTACTGGCATTTGTTAAATACACATAATGATACAATTTTAGGTTATTGAAATAGTAGTGTTAGTGCTCACCTCATTCAACATTTTTAAGGCGAAGGATTAGTTGATTGGGTAGAAAATCAAGGTAAGACACCAAAATTTGAGAATTGAGGGCTTTTTTTTTTTTTTTTCCCCCTCAAGCACGTAGTGATTGTGTTTAATTGTCATGGCTTTATGAAATTATTGCTGTATTTCTTAATTAAAGTAATTCAATAGCTTAGCTTCACTCTCTTACTTTGAATTTGGTTTACCATCAAATCAAGCGCATATTTTTTAGGCGGTTTTAAAATTCTTATGAGTATTGATTGGATGTTAAGTATACAAATTTTTTAAATGAGACATTACATTATTTTTTAAAGTATTACAGAAAACAGGCAAATTAAGCCAAGCTTATCTAGCGCATCATTTAAGAAGGGTTACATTCTTTTTCTTCCTTTTTTAAAAAACAAAAAGACAAAAGGAGGATGATGTATTGAATTATCCAAATTCTGGTAAAAATAGTTTAATAATAGAAAACATTAAAAATATCTTGAATATAATTTTATATTGTTTATTATTTAGATTTTAATAAATATAATATTCTCTAATGAAAATTTTTTCCTTTATAAATAAAATTCTAAAATTTAATGATAGATATGGTAATATTATTTTTTATTTAACAAGTGTTTTAATATTTTAAAATTTTCTCAATCATAACACTTTCTAGTTTTATAATTTTAATTTTAATATTTTTTAAAAGATTATCACATTTTATAAACGTAGTGCGTGTGGGTGAGTGTCTTTAATAAAAAAATATGTTCTTTTCCATTTTACATATAAACATGTTTTTAATTAATTATTTAAAAAATTTTAATTTGTCAAAAGGACTTTTTTTTATGAAATATCAAAAGGACTTTTTATTTTGTAAAAGCTTATACAAACATAAATAATATTATATTAACTTATTTTTATTTCAATTTCAATTTATAAAAAATGTTTGAAATAAAAGTCACTTTTACGAATGGTAAGCTTGCATTCATCCATGTATAATTAATTTAAGTTTTTCTAGTTCATTAATTATTTTTTTAAAATATAATTTTAAAAGTAAGATAAAATTAATAAATAAATAGTGACGGCAATGAGCTCTGTTTTGCGGTGTTTTGGAATCGTCCATGTAGTAAATCATTAAACAGCGCCTTTTTAGGCCGAAATGAGGAAACCTTTGATGGTCTTTCAATTAAAAGGATTTAAAGGAAGCAAAGATTCCTCTTTTTTTTAAATTTTAAAATTTTAAGTCAGTCTTATTTATTATAATAATTAACAATATTTAAAAAGTAAATAATAATATATTTTTTAGTGATTCCCGATTTTTGATTCTGAAATTATACATGTACTTTTTTAAAAAAATTTCTTAAAAGAATGCTCAATGACTCGCAAGATGGGAGTTAAGCCTCAAGTAACAGAAGAAAATGTCATAACGAAGAAACTTTGGTGGATATAAAATTACTGAAGAAGTGCAGTTTTTATAATTATACATAATTTTTTTTTAATTTTTTAATTTTATCAAGTATTTTTCACGGCTTTAAACTTAACCATGTTAGTTTCAATAAAAAATAACAAGATTAATATTTTAAATATAGAAGCTATATTTTTAAATAATAATTTATTAAGTTTAATTTTAAAATAACAATAATTAATATAAAAATATTAACTCTTTCAGGCTAATGAGAGTAGAGTTAGACTGTTAGGAGACTAAATACTACTACTTCATGAGATTAGGAAACTAAACTAAAATTTATATAAAAGTTCATAATTAAAAAACAAAATGAAATATATCTAAATTACAGTTCAATAAAACAATATCTATTTTGTGACGAGGTTTGTCATATTTTAATCTAAATATTTTGACATTTTTAAAAAATCGTATAGTTTCATAGTTATAAAATACTAAAATATCTCTTATTCTATGTCGATGCACATAATGGAAAAATAAGTTAATATAATTCTTAATCCTTTAAATTTGTTCTCATTTTAACTTTCATCTCTCAAATTTTAAATTATAGATTTTGATCATTCAAGTTTCTTTTATTAAAAAACATTGATTCTTATAATTTAATAAAAATTTAAACTATTTTACCCCTTAAAGAACTAAAATTTAGAAATTAAAATCAAAATAAAAAAACTTGAAATATCAAAATTTATATTAATAGGAAAAAAATTAGGGAAAATTGCAAAAAAAGACCTTGGAATTGCAAAAACGCAGATAGGGACCCTTGACAACTTCACTTTGGGTTTTGACAACTTTAGGGCATATTATTCTTGTCAAAACCCAAAGTGAAGTTGTCAAGGGTCCCTATCTGCGTTTTTACAATTTCAAGGTCTTTTTTTGCAATTTCCCCAAAAAATTACTATGCTTACAAAGCGACAGCTGTCGAAGCCATAGAACTGCTGGCCAAAAAAAAAATTGAAGCCATAGAACTGCCGTCGGCAAATCTCAGAACATTTGAACCTCCTAATATGTGGGAAATTAGCCACGGCCGCCGAAAGTCCAAAACGAAACCATAATTTTGGGAGCTTAACATCCGAACATTATATATAGGGAAAATTAATTTGTGGGTCCTTATAGTTTCATTGAATTTTGAGTTAGGTCCTTACAGTTTTTTTCTATTTTATCCCATCCTTATTGTTTCCTCGGTTATCAATCCTAGTCCTTCTGTTATAAATGTTGTTAGTTTAGGTTGACTACGGGCTGACATGGCACTAAATAATGCCTCACTAAGCACACCATCTTCCTCATAGGCACCTCCTCTCTCGTCAGATTCTCTCTCTCCCTCATCCACAGAGCACCTCCTCTTTCGTCCGATTCTCTTTCTCCCTCCTCCACGGAGCACATGCTGCAGAATGACGTTACTACCCAAGCTATTAGAGCCCATTCATTCTTGCTACGCTAATATTTTCTTTAATGGTGCTTATTGTGTTAGGAGAATAACGACGTTTGCTGGATCAGAGAAGAACGCAAAGTTGGAACTTGTTCTAGGAGTTTGATTGGTATCATCATTGTTTAAATTGTCGGAAACATTATCATGGGAGACACCAATTTACACATATACAATGAAGGAACTGGGAAGAACTTCTATGGCTTCATCTCCTCCTCTCCATGTTTCAGATTCTTCTTCGTCAACATCTTCATTTGTTTTTTCACAAAAGAGAAAGAATTATTGGTGGAGTTGAAAGTGCTTGCTGCTTCCACTAGGTCCCATCACGTTCTATCCATTTTACCAGGACCAATCTACTCAAGTGTTAATATATCTCAAAGAGTAGGCACCTCTCATTCCTCGACCCCATGACGCCGGTCACTAGATCCGAAGATGGAACGATTGTGGAATCTCCACGTTGCCGCAAGAGCCGAAGCCGAGTCACGGCAACTAGCAGCTGAGCACCAAGGGAGGTGGCAAGAATGGGGGAGGAGGAGGATACAATTATGGTCGCAAAAAGGAAGTGATGAGTCTGGAACACAAAATGAGGCTTCTGCAAGAGGAGATAATTAAAGATGATGGTGGTGGAAAGGTAACGATGTTACTTTGAAGGAAATTGTGCAGAGGAGGGGGGGGGGGGAGAGAGAATCTGACGGAGGAGGAGGTAACTATGAGGAAGATGATGTGCTTAGTCAGGCATTACTCAGCGCCATGTCAGCCCCTAATCAATCTAAACTAACGGCATGCATAACAGAAGGACCAAGACTGATAGCTGAGGAAATAATAAGGATGGGATAAAATAGAAAAAAACTATAAGGACCTGATTCAAAATTCAGTGAAACTATAAGGACCCCCACCTTAATTTTCCCTTATATATATATTTACAAAATCACTTTATATTAAAACCATGGTTTCAGAATGAAAAACCGTGATTTTTCCAAAAGTGAGCTATTTTGCTTTTGAGGGGGAAAACCATGATCGTTTTTAAAAAGAATTATCATTTTTCTAAAAGTATATTTAATCTTATAATTTATAAATATATGTACATATATTAATTATAATTAATATGCATTCAATATACTAAAATATTTTTTCAGGTGCATTTAATACATCTAACAACTTAAAACATTTTTTATATGTGCCCCAGGTGTTGGTTAGACCTTCACCCTATTAGTTATTAATTAATTATTTGTTTTATATACTACTTCTTATGTGACAAAAATATTATTTATTACTTTATTAATTTAAAAATTGCAAATTTAAATTTTTTTCATATAATTATCATATTAGTTTATGTTCTTTTAAGTAATTTATAATACTTGAAAAAAGAGCTTTTGATAATAATCAGCCAAATATTTTTATTTTATTAGAATTATTTGTTCACAAACTTTACTCTTTCAAAATTTATTCTCAAAATAGTTTTTTTTTCACTTTTCTTTAGAAATTATTCTCAAAATCATATTTTGAATCTTATCGGACCTTCTTGACGAAGGAAAGGACATCTTACCCAATACCCATATTTTGTATATTGCCTCGCGTCTTGAGATAGGTGGAGAAACCGCCCCTGGCTTCTCTCCATCGCCATTGCGATTCTCGGAAAATGTTAGGTTCATGGAATCATGGAACAGGAAACAAAATGAAATAAAAAAACACTTTTTTAAATGAAAAAGATGGTTATTATTAACTGATAATAACTCATTTATAAAATACTTTCCTAATCTTTCATATGAATTTGTCTCCTCTTAAAAAATTAAATAAATTAGTTAATTATAACCTATATGATATAATCAACTTAAAAGTTCGATATATAACATCACACTATGTAATAAAACTAATAAATATAGACACAAGGCCAAAGGCTTTCACTATGTCCAGAAATGAATATAATATTCTAGTGCTTTAATATTAAGCTCATCATTAATGGATGATAAATATAAAATAGAAGGGTAAATGAATCTATAAAAAGATGCGTATCCCTTAGTCAAAGGTGCTAGAGATCATCAAATTTACAATCCCACAAATTGAATGCTATATTTGTGTGCGTATATGATAATGATATGTAGAGATGGAATTCAAAGATTCAATATTTTTAAATATGTTATTATCCGTTAATAATTACTATATTTTGCCTATTATTTTTATATATTTTGCCTATTATTTTTTTTAATTTAAATGCATATAATACGCATTTTTTTATTAAAAAAACCGAATAATCTCTAGACTACGGACAGCTTTCTCTCCACGCAAATAAAACGGCGTCCTTGAGGAACAAGCGGGGAGGCAATGTACCATCGCACTCGCAATGGCGGGCGCCAAGCAACGCGGGGTGTCCGCCGGAAAGGCAGAAACATCTCATCGGACATGGTGACGTGTAGACCACAGACAGGCTTGGAGGGTCTCGCGGTCACGCACTCACTGGGGAAATTCTTTCGTGCTCCCGGTGCACCATATCATCTGTGACTGTCCAATAAAAGTATGGCACAGCAGATTTGATTTATGCTTTCTCTCGCCGTGAGTCCGTCACCTTTTGTTTCGTTTTGTGGTCTTGGAGGACGGACGCAGTGACACTCACGGTGAAATAACCGGAGTCCTTATTGATTTTTTTTCCCTCTTACCTTATTGAAATTTTTTTTATTTACTTTTATAAAATATTTTTAACAAAATTTTATTTTGATTTTTTAATTTTATAAAATTTTTTTTAAGTCTATCATCCAATTAACAAAAATTATTGATATTGGAATATTAAATATTGACAGAATATTATTAAATTTTAAAATAACAATTATTATTATAAAAATTATAATCTACACCATTAAATTTAGAATTAGATAAATAAAAAGTATTTATATTAACATATCAAATTAAAAATTTATATAAACTTAGATATATATATTCCCCGGATCCTTAATATAAGACCTATTTAATCAATTTGATTAGATTAAAAAAGTTAAGTAAATTAGTTAATTATAAAAAGTATGATATATTTTTTGTAAAATATCATAATCATCTTTCTTAATATTCTTTCCCTTTCATTCACTTGATTATGATTAAGAGATTATCTATAAGAATAAATTAAAAAAAAATTAATATATATATAAAATAGATTTTATATTTAAAATCAAAATTAATTTAATAATTAGATCTTATATTAAAAATAAAAAAATACATATTTTTACCTTCGGGTTTTCCATTACATGAAATTGTCAGAAGCGTCACCACCGCCTAAAGGCCTTTAAAGATCACGGCTCGAAAAAAATCTCCACCGTCCATTTCCCTATAAATACGCCCCCTTTCCCCTCGACTCGAAGCACTCAAGCACCCTTCCTCTTTGAAAACTCTCCTTCTTCCCTCTCTCTTCTTCTTCTTCACTCTCTTTCTTTTGAATTGAATAAAATTACACAACAAACTTATAATATTAATATAAATATAATTTTATATAATTTTTTAATTATATTAGTTCCCTTGCTCTTCAGTGAAGAGTTTCACCTTCACCTCTCTTCTTTTGCCCTTGCTCTGTTCCCGCACGGAGAAATTCTTCTTCTCCTGCCGCCGTCATGGCCTTTGTCGTCGAGAAAACCACCGATGGCCGTGAGTATAAGGTCAAGGACCTTTCTCAGGCTGACTTCGGTCGCCTCGAGATCGAGCGCGCTGAGGTCGAAATGTCCGGTCTCATGGCTTGCCGTGCTGAGTTCGGCCCTTCCCAGCCTTTCAAGGGCATCAGAATAACCGGTTCCCTCCACATGACGAAGCAAACCGCCGTCCTCATCGAAACCCTAGCTGCTCTCGGAGCCGAAGTTCGCTGGTGCTCCGGCCCCACCTCCTCCACTCAGGATCACGTTGCCGCCGCCATCGCTCGTGACAGAGCCTCCGTATTCGCCTGGAAGGGGGAGACTCGTCAGGAGTACTGGTTGTGTACCGAACGTGCCCTTGACTGGGGTGCTGGTGTTGGTCCCGATCTGATTGTTGACGACGGTGGTGACGCTACCCTCTTGATCCATGAGGGTGTTAAAGCTGGAGAGGTTTATGCCGAGACTGGTCAGTTGCCAGACCCCTCTTCTACTGACAATGCTGAGTTTCAGATTGTTCTCAGCATGATCAGGGATGGGTTGAAGACTGATCCTATGAGGTACCACAAGATGAAGGACAGACTCGTTGGTGTCACCGTAGAGACCACCGCTGGTATTGACAGGCTTAATGAGCTGCAAGCTAATGGAACTCTGTTGTTTCCTGCCATTAATGTCAACCAGCATTTCGCCAACAGCACGGTTAGGATCCTTTAATTTTAGACGTGACAAATTTCAAATTTTTGTTAGCAGTTACAAAGTTGATTTTTTCATTCAGATCTAATGAGTTTGAACTTTACTTTCGTACACTTCGCAATTAAATTCCTCTATTTGTCAAGTAGGCATAACTCCTATTTTTTCTCATCCTCTTGACTCTTCCCCAGTCATCAGATTCCATCTACAGCGAGAAGCAACACATTTTGACGTTCGGTGGCGACCAGCACACCAGCTTCTGATTTATTTTTCGCAGATCTGAAACGAAGATTTTGGGAGGAGGGGGTTGCGGGGTTCCGGTGTGAAGAGAATTTACTTTTGCTTTTCTCATGTCGGAGGTGGTCGCTCTGGCAGCGTCGCTGCACTGAGAGGGGGCCGGATGGGGCGTGGAGTAGAAGGACGAACCCCTATTTTGTGGCAGCGTCGCTGCACTGGGAGGAGGCCTGCTGGGGTCTGGAGTAGAAGGATGAAACCCTTTTTTAATTAAAAGGCAAGACTAAGCTTGAAGACAAAAATCAAAAGACGAAAAACAATTACAATATTTATATTTAGATCTTTATGTTGTAATTTTTTTAGGGAAAATGGCAAAAGAAAAACTGTCCAAATAAGAAAATTGCACACAGGACTGATGTATAAAAGTTATTGTTAAAACTCAGATATCAAAACTCTATCATATGTAATTAAATTTTATCATTTTATCTCATTTAGGTGTACATATATTAACATATAAATTACACGAATGTCACAAAACCCAGTCAAAAAAATACACACCATAAATAAATTATCGTGTTATACTATAATTATACAATGTTGGCCAAAAATCTATGACGTTGAAGATCATGCGGACACAACCGTGGTCAAAAAATAGAGGGTTGACGGACACCAAACCGCGTGAGGGGGAGGGAGAGTGAGGCCAACGCCGGTGGAGGAGAGAGGCTCAAGAGAAGGAAAAGGAAGGAAGACGAGTTTTTTACACTGGAAATATTGAATTGTTGATGGAATAGCCATCAGCGCTTTAATCAGATTAGAGCACAATACCTCTCACCCCTCCAAAATCTTCCATTTTTGGAAGGGAAGGAAACACCAAAGAAAAAAAAAAAACAAAGCTTTATACCCTTCACCCTTTCGGTTTTTTGCCGGTCAAACACCCTTGCCCTTTCTCCTCACCTCCCTCAAAGGGCCCCAACCAAACAGGGCCAAACAGGACGGGAAAGAACGAGAGATCCCGTGACCATTTTATTTGGCAAATGGTGGCTGGCGGTGTGCCCTAACTTTTTATAACTCCGTAACAGGGTAGAGTCACCAGCTTTTAGTTGTTTTACATACCCTGCTGTGTTTGATTTTTCGCAATGGTCTCATAAAACACTGTGCACGTCCATTAATATCCTCTTGCTAGTTTTGGAAAAACTCATTATTATTATTATAATTATATGCCTGATGTTTGCGTTAACAGATCAGCGAGTCAACCGATTTCCTCTACGCTCTTTTTAAGGGCATAAAGGAAGCCACCGATGGGATGATTCGGGTGAAACAAGCCGTTGTGTGTGGATACGAACACGCTGGCGAGATATGTGCTATTGCACTAAAACAGGCTGATGCTAAAGTGGTTGTGTTCGAGGTTGATTCCCACCTCACTATTCAAGCCAAGCTCCGAGGTTTCTCAGTGGTCACGACCCTTGATGATGTTGTTCCTAAAGCAGACATACTGGTGATCTCCGGCAACAACATGGACAATATCGCTGCGGCTAAGCTGCACTTCAAGAAGATGAAGAACAACGCCATTATTTACGTGGATTCAGTATTATTGGACCATTCTCACGCCAACAAACGGGTCTTTCCTGATACTAACTCGAGCATCTTCGTATTCAGAAAGAAAGAATACCCTGGTCTTGCGTTGTCTCGATCTCGTACAAGACCCGTGGTTGCTATGCTTGAGTTGCGGAGCAAGAGAGGGAGAGGCGAGTACGAGAGGAAGGTTTATGGCATGCCAGATCATCTTGAAGAGAAGGTGTCTGCTCTTCACCTTGCCCAACTTGCGGCGGCGGAAGAGACCACAGCACAGGATGGTCAGTACTCTGTACCCATAGACAATCAGGGAGATGTGTTGGTTAAAACTGCTGAGCCAAAGATAAGTCGTACGACGAGGATGCTACTCATGACTGTTCAAGCTTGCTCTCTGCTAGGCATTATTGCTCTGGGTCTTAGCAAGGCTTCCAAGATTAAAGTTGAGCTTTCCTTGTGCGCTATTTGGGGTAATTAGAGGGTGAGAGAATGGGACTCTGAACTTCTGTGAATAAATGTCTGGAATGGTTTCTAGACTTGATTTTGTCACTACGAACCCTTTTATTGATGAAACCTCTTTATCCTGCAGCATCAGTTATCTATTGGAAAATTCAGCACTCAGATCCGTAGTTATTTTTCTTCCCTCGTGCTATAATAACAGAAAGGGAAAAAAAATCATTTTCTTGCGATTGTTCTAACTCAACTCAAGACATAATAAATCTTACTCAGTTTCAATTCTAGCATTATCAAAGGAGACGTCAGTGCTGATCCTTAGCTTGCACGCGATGTGCTTTTGCTCTTCCTCTTTGAATTCTGGACAAATTAAACCAAAAAGGAAAAAGATCAGCATAGGTAATAGCACATATTTATCTTCATGTTTTCCCATTTTTGCACATAGATTGATTTAGCACCCCAAAAAAAATAAAATAAAGCTACATTCCATTTATACTTGGGTGACGATGCACGGTAATCTGTGTTTTTCTTAATGCAGATATTAATCTTATTTTTACCACATTCGCACTCTAATAGGGTAACAAATGCAACTGAAAAAGTAATATTGAGGTATGTGCCAAGAAAATAAGATCAGGGTGTTGGGAAAGTCTACAAAACAACAAAAATATACTGTTAGAGTCGTGTCATAAGGATCCTATTCTTAAGGGGTACTTCGCAGCCCTGAATGAATTAAGAAACGATACTCTCCAAGATTAAATGAATCCTTCTCATGTGACTATAGGGTGATAGAACAACAAAGAAAGATAAAGGAAACAAGGGACAAAAAGTTTCTTCTTATGATTCATCCAAATGGATTGATGGTGAGGGCATTTATAGATAATAAAGTGATGTTTTGAAGTAGTATACCTCTTCAATTAAAAGTTGTAATTATATGTTAGATTCATGAGTCCCACAAGTTGATTCATGAACCAACACATTCCTTAATTTATAAGGGCATGATTTTCCAAAAAAATAAGATCTCTTCATATTAAAAATATTTAAACAATATTGAAACGCCTCTTTCTTTTTACACACTCATACATAACATCAATAATATTCACAACACAGGCTCCATAAAAAGATTAAGGGAATGTTTGGATAGAAATCAATCCATGGTTTCAGAAATGTTTTTACGAATTACGAAATAAATATGTAGAGGAATAAATATGTAGAGGAGATTACTCGTTTTGCGAAAAATTGATTCTGAAACCGTGATTCTGATTTTACCAAACACCCCCTAAGATATTAGATCAACCTCAAAAATAAAGTCAAAGGTGCTAGATACAAGTTCGCTCTTTATTCCTTTGTTAAGCAGATGTAACTCTCACGCATTAAAAACAAGAGTATCATGAATAAGTTGTTATATTCATGATTATGGGTAACTGGGATCTGGGATTCAGGGGTTGCAATTGGGTGATGCTAACTTTCATGTTTTCGAATTATTAAGGGGGAAAAAGGAAAAGAAAGAAAAACCTCTGATGTTTTCGAATGAGATAGGAGTCCTAATCCCATCCTACCACAGAGATTAGAAGATTAGTCATAGGATTGAACATTTTCTTACCAAATTATGACTGTAATATTTTTCAAATTCCTATTTTGCCCAATCCCAAGCCTCTCTTCCCCCGTCTCTTGATTTCCTTCCTCCACTCTCCAGCCGCCATTTGCTACTCGCCGACGAGAGAGAAACAACCACCAGCGAAGGAGGAGCAAGTAATTACAGTCCGATCTGCTTCCTCTGTCGTCCCACCGCAAACCTGTGACCAGACCCAAGCCAGTGAAGCTTCAGGTGGGCTGTGAACAAAACCAAAAGCTTCGAACCCATGACTGAACCCCAAACCAACGAAACTTCAAACTAGCGGTGAACAGATCCTAAAAGGAGCAAGACGATGGACAAGAAGCTAATTGGCACATGAGAGAAATCTAGTAAATAATCAATAACATATGCAAATATATGGAAGTAATCTCACACCTTTCGACGATGATGGAGACGAGTAAGCTCCATGTGGTCCTATCGAAGTGAAGATATCGGTAATGGAAGTTCTAGAGAGACGAGGCAAATCCCATGAAGGTGAGCAGCAGACCAACTCTGCTCAGAGGCGATCACATCGTCTTGGTTTTGGGTTCCCGTAATATATCAGAAAACTAGGATTGGTTTTTAGAGGGGTAGAAATAGAGGGTGTAACAAGTTTTAAATGGGAGAGGGAAGGGCGATTATGGCTGCCTGAAGAAACTGATGCCGCGGCACAAGAGGAAGACGGACCACGCCATGCGGCTGGACGAGATCTGGATTGGGGGGAAAAGAGGCGAAAACCCTAGAGAAAGTTTCCTCTATAATATTTTCATACGGGTATAATAGTCTTTCTGTAACTTATAATTTATTACTTTTCTATTTCTTCGGTTTTTAATATAGGAACTAATTTTTAAGTTGATTTTGGTCTTAAATATAAGATTCATTTATCATATTTATTAATTTTTTTTAAATTACCACTATGTATACTCCATCAACCATAATCAAGTAGAAGAGGGAGAGGAGTATTGAAAAAGATAATTATGGTGTTTTAGGAAAAATGTGTCATTTTTCTTATAATTAACTAACTTACCTAACTTTCTTAATTTAATCAAATTAATTAAATGAGTCTTATATTAAGAATCAGAAAAGTATTATATTTAGAATTCGAAGGAGTATAAAATAAAGAAAAAATTGCAATTAAAGACTCTAGAATTTGAAAAACATAGATAGAGATCCATGACAACTTCACTGTGGGTTTTGACAACTTCATGATATATTATTATTGTTAAAAGCTACAGTAAAACTACTGTTATAGATCCTTATCTGTGTTTTTTAAATTTTAAAGTTTTTTTTAATGATTTCTCTAAAATAAAACTAACGCAGGGGTTCCTTTAAATATTACTTCGTCCAAACAAAATTTCAAAACCTCAATTTCACGCTCATACTTCCATTCCCGCTTCCCAGCTTCATTCCGAATACAACAAATTTCAGGCGTATGTCCCAGACAAGAACAAAAAGGTTTTCGGTTAAAATTAAATCATAATTTTAAAAGTAATTTACAGTCTATAAAATAAATATATAAAAAAATTTTTATCTCAATTTATATAAAAAATTTTAAAAATACTTTTGGCTTAAACTAAACACCCCTTAGCGTGCGTTTGGTTCATTTGAGGAAAAGGGAAGGAAATGATTTTAATAGATAAAAAAAGAGTCAGGAGGAGAGGAGGGATTTTATAGGACAGAGAACAAGAGAGAGATTTTAATGTTATCTTATTTGGTTCAGAAAGGGAGAGAAGAAGAACAGTTTTTACATGGACAAGTTTATCCTTATTTTGCTTAAGTTGTTTTTTTTTTTTTCAAATTTTGTAAAATACTTAAGAAAATATAATTATAAATTAACATTTAATGTATATATTTTATCTGATATTTATAATTATGCCACGCGTTTGTATAGAGAGTTGAAGAATGGCGAGTATAGACGCACAAACAACATACACACAGACACACACACAAAAACAGTGGCGCATCCAAATGACAGACCAAGAGTCAGGAGAGAAGAGAAGCGATTCAGAAGCACGAAGAAGATTAAAAAAAAAAAGAGGAAGAACAGCGACTGGACGAGAGGTTGTATTTTATAAGCATCTGATATCCTCCTCGAAACAGCTCGAGCTCATGTCATTGCCGGTGCGATCAGATTATATGCACGGTGAATTGGTAAGGGAACGCGCGAAGAAGAGGCTGAAATTTCGATGGGTAGACTTGGAATACCAAACAGATAAAATGGATATAATTGTCAGATGAGAGTAATTGTTTCTCTCTCTTTTAAAAAACCCTACTTTTAAAAAGAAATAAAAAAAAGAGGGAGCAGTAGACAAAAAATTTTGCTCCCCTCCATTTCCTTCCTTCCAACCAAACACATTTATCATTCTCCCTTTCCTTCCCTTCGCCTCCTCTCCTCAAAAACCCTATAACCAAACAATACCTTAGTGTCTATTACATTTTTTTAATTATTCTGATAATCAATTGAAAATTACTACATAAGCTTTTAAATATAAAAGCTGGTCAAAAATTTAATTCAATTTTAAATATAAGATCTCAGTTTATTTTATCTCTTATATTTATTTATTTATTTTTTTCACTTCAAAAAATTGATCAATGATTATTGATTAATAGTGTCCCGAGAACATAATTGAATCAGGAATCATTCCCACATCTAGTCTGGGCATGAGAATAAATGGGAAAGCTAGAGAAGGATAGAGCCGGGAAAACCGGCTAGTCCTTTTAGGCCTAAAAATTATGAGGGTTGGGCTTAAAATTTTTCCTCTCAAATGTAAAACAGGCCCTACAGGGCCAGTCTTTTAGAGCCGAGGGCTTAAACGGGTTGGCCTTTTTATAATCTTTTTCTCTTTTTAAAATTTTTATGTAATTCTAATATTATTAATTTTTTATATTGTTAATGATATTCCAAATATTTAGTTATTATTATCATTTTAAAATTAAATTTCACAAAATGATTTGATTTATTAGTTTTACACAATAGTTTGGTTAATTAAATTTTTAAAAAAATAGGTTAATTTGGACTTTAATAATGATTTGATTTATGTTATGTATGTTGATATTTTTAAACTATATATCTATATTGGATAAGAGGGTATTATACTTATATAACTTGTGATTCTATAATTTGAATGAGAAATTTATGAGTTTCAACAACAATGTTTCTCAAACTAAAGTAAAATAACAGCCAGATTGTAAAATTTAAAAGTGAAATTTCTATAAAAAATTTGATATTTTTGTTACAAAAGAAAAGTATACTTATAAAAAAGAATAATTGATTATAGTAATGATGAAGTCTCAAAATATTAATGATAGTGTTTGTTTATTACACATTTACACTATAGATGAAACTTTTGGATATTGTTATCTTGTTAATGAATGTTTTAGATGTTCTTGGATATTGATGGATATTTATATATAATGATATTTTGTATTTGTGACTTAATTTTATTCATATTTATGCCTTTTATTAATAATTTTATGGGTTTGTTTTCATTTTTTTATAAAAAATGTGAGAAATATGAAAAATAGCATTTTTTTCTTAAATAGGCCAAAAGCCGGCTGGCCAACCTTAAATCCTGTTAGCTTAAGAGCCGGACCTAACAAATTGGGATATTTTTAAAATTTCAGCCTTATAGGATTGATCTTTTTAGGCTCGCCAGTCCTACAGGGTCGGTCCTGTAGGGCCTGATTGACCTATATTTCCACCTCTAGAGAAGGGAACTCATCAAAAACCGGTGGAATCGGCCTTGAACTCAAATCGGATAAATTGAGCCGGTCTCATTTTTGGGGGGAAAAATTGAATCCATGTTTCTAAATCAGAATTTATGCATATTTATACCATTAAGCATTGCTGTATGAAGAGAGGAAAAAAACAAATATGTAAGAAATATATGTGTATGTATTCTAAAATTATAAATTATAAAAAAAATGAAATGAACAAATACATTTGGGATAAAGTGACGGAGTATTGGTAGATATTATTTTTATTATATATTTTTAAATTGAATTATTCACTTTTGTCGTTGTAGATAATTATTTCTCTCTATTTTAATTTTAAGCATATATTAATCTGTTCATGACTGATTCGATTATTCGTGAACTAGTGTTTGAACTGGCTTAACGGTTGATCCAATTTTCTAAACACTGATGACGATGGCGTGGGTTATCCTTTACATACACACACAGATATATATATATATGTATATGTATATATATGTATATTGATAGTAACTGAGGGTGTGTTGAAACCTTTGGAAGCAATTAAAAAAAATACTTTTAGTATAATTTAAAACAAAATTCTTTCCAAAATTGTATTGGAAACCGTAAAATCATTTTTAAAAAACTAATTCAAATATCTATTTAAGAGTGTATTTAGATTTGTGACGGTAGAATTGACTCTGTTTTTGCCAATCTGACTCCTACAAACTCAAATTAAGATAGAAGTTAAATAGTATGATGTGATTATATTAGAATTGAATTTTATGGAAAAAAAATCAATTTGACAAACTAAAAGTTTAAAATTTGTATGGAGAATATGATTAAAAAGTAAGTTTAGATTTAAAATGGTTGAAAAGAACATTTTTTTATAAAAAAATATATTATAAATGTGTAATTTCGTAACTTTAAAAAATATTAAAATAAAAATTACAAAAATAAAAGGATTTAATGCATTATTAAAAAATTTATAAATATTTAGATAAATTTAAATATGATGATTAATTAAAAAGTAGATTTAGATGTAAAATAATTTAAAAAAATATGAATTTTATTAAATACACATATGTATTATATATGATATGATGGTTTTGAGAGAAATATTAAAATTAAAATTATAAACACATTATATGATAAAAAAAAATGATTTGTTTTTGGAGGTAAATCTGTAAATGTCCTTTTGAAAAAGCATTAAATGCCTATAAAGGTAACTCAACGTGCAGCAAAAAAGCCGAAAGCAAGTGAAAGTAGCTTCATCCTAAAAAAGTTTAAAACATTGTTTTTAACCAGGAAAAAAAAAAGCTTTACTAGGTGGGATGCGCGTTTGGCAGCCCATGCATGATCCCGAACAACCCCCCATGTCGATCAGCAAAAGAAAAGTAAACTCTTTTAATTTATTTTATTAATAATATGCAAATTATGATCCTTAACGTGTTCGCAGCTAAACCAAATCATCGTTATACTTGGGGGTCTTTTATTGCTTTTTTTTTGGGGTGATTACAGAGAATAGCATCGTAGTCATCCTTGGAAATGTCCGAATGTTAGTAAATTATTGTCCAACGAAATGAAGAGGTTTAGTGTTAGTAAATTATTGTCCGACGAAATGAAGAGGTTTTTAAAGTATTTACAACTCTCATGATATTAAGAAAATTAATTAAAAGTAGTTAAATATCAAAAATTAAAATTTCTAAAATAATCATTTAATTGGTATAGTTAATTTTTTTTTGGGGGAAAGGGAGATGTAGGCGATGAAAAGGGATAAAGATATTCCTCCGGTCCTTAATATAAGACCTATTTAACTAATTTGATTAGATTAAGAAAGTTATGTAAGTTAGTTAATTATAAGAAAAGTGACACATTTTTCCTAAAATACTATAATCATCTTTTTTAATATCTCATATTTCTCTTTTGCTTGATTATGGTTGAGAGAGTATCCATAGAGGTAATTTAGAAAAAATTGATAAATATGATAAATGGGTCTTATATTTAGAACTAAAATCAACTCAAGATTTGAGTCTTATATTAAGGACCAGAGGAGTATTTTGGAAAGGGACAAAACTTACCTCAACTTTTCCTCATGGGTTTACGTGGGAAGTTATTAATAATTGTTCTTCAACAATAGCATAACAAGATTTGTAACTAATGCTCTGCTGTAAAGAAACAAGACGTATTGGCTTGAGAAAGCAATTCAAAAGTGCAGTCACAAAGAGAATGGATCAAAATGATGCTAAAGAGAAGAGATAACTTGGCTGAAGTTTCATTTTTGTGGCTGAAATTATCCTATTATGAGTATTTACATTTCACTAGAACAAGAAAGAGACTATAATTTGAAAAAGTATCGGCCAAGACAAATGATCCTCAGGCCTTGCCACTATTAAGTAATCCCTATACAAAGGAGTTATGGTGCTGCCCTAATTTGCAAGGGACGAAAAGAATAAAATGAACCCTACACGTGGACGGCCATTGCTCATCCCTATCCATTGTGAAAACAAATATAAAAAATTCTGTTTTTCTATTTTTCTCTAAAACATATGCTCATGAAGTATGAACAGGGTTGTAGAGATCATTGTTGAAATAATGGAGGCGTGGGAATGGCTGAATAGTAGATCATTGAAGCTAATTACTACCTTGTCAATCCAGCCGCTTGAACCATTTTATTGACTAAAAAAAATCATTTCCTTATTTTCTTATTTAGTTTATATTTGCTTCCCCCCCTCTTTCCATTCGTTGTTTCTTTTGTAATCGATTGAATACTGAGAAGAAAATATTAGATATTAGATCAATAAATACACCAATGCTCATATCAATAACTAACATAGCCAAAAAAGATCAATAAATGCAACAGCAATGCTCATATCTGTTTGCAAGCATTTTGGTCAGTGATGCTCATATTTGTTTTGCATTGGTGTAAATTTGTATCATGGTTACTCGACATTGGATGGTATTTTGTTTTGCAGTCATATATGTATAGTTCTGTTACTTTTGTAAATTTTGGACTTCTTGATGGTCAGTCTTTTTTGTTGTATCATTTGACATGTATTTTACCCAAATTCAACTTTACTTTTCCAATTTAATGTTTCTTATTAGAAATTGTTCCGCTGGGGCTTTTGATGGAAAAGGGGCATTATTGTTAGATATGCCGGCACTCAAATTTATTCTTGAGCAATAATAGATAATTTTCGTGCTCGGTTAATTTTTTTGGTAGATTCCTTTCTTTTACCTTCATTCTCAATCCACAAGAGTCAAGAAAAAGACCATAGCATTAATAATAAAGTTAAGGTGAATTGAACGCCCTGGAATATTTTTAGGTGCATCCAGCATTCTGAAATATTTTTTTTGCATTGATGCTGAATACACCACAAAATGTTTTAGGGTATTGGATACACCCGAGAAAATATTTCAGGATGCTAGATGTACGTTAACCCTTAATAACAAACAAACAACAAGCCTTATCCCACTAGGTGGGGTCGGCTACATCAATCACACGACGCCATCGTGCTCTGTCAACAACCCAATCCTTAGATATATTGTTGATTAGGAGGTCTCGTTCAATGACCTCATTCAGCGTTCTTCTCGGTCTTCCCCTGCCTCTTTTTATGGGACTCCATCTTGTTTGATCCACCCTCCTCACCGGGGCCTCCAAAGGCCTTCTCTGCACATGTCCAAACCATCTTAAGCGATTTTCAACCATTTTCTCTTGGATAGGTGCCACACCGACTCTTGTCCTGATCTTTTCATTTCGAATCCTATCTTTTCTTGTATGACCACACATCCATCTCAACATCCTCATTTCTGCTACTCCGACTTTGTGCTCTTGTTTTCCCTTTATTGCCCAACATTCACTACCATACATCATAGCTGGTCTTATAGCAGTCCGATAAAATTTTCCTTTAAGTTTCTCAGGTACCTTCTTATCGCAAATAACTCCGGTAGCTTTCCTCCACTTTAACCAGCCAGCTTGTATTCTATGAGAAATGTCTCCATCAATTTCCCCATCCTCCTGTATAATGGATCCTAGGTATTTAAACTTTGATACTTGAGGAATAATTTGCTCTCCCATCCTCACCTCCAAATCCCTATTACCTTGCCTCCCTCCAAAATCACAATGCATATATTCTGTTTTGTTCCTGCTCAAACGGAAACCTTTCGACTCCAAAGTCCTTCTCCATAACTCCAAACTAGTGTTAATCTCTTCTTTTGATTCCGCCATAAGAACTATATCATCCGCGAAGAGCATGGACTTAGGGATTCTTTCTTGAACAGGTTTAGTTAGAACATCCAGAACAATGTTGAACAAGTACGGACTCAGAGAGGATCCCTGATGTAGGCCAATCTTAATAGGAAAGTCCTTTGTCTCCCCCCAGGCGTCCTTACACTGGTAGTTACCGCCTCATACATATCTTGTATGACTTTGATATACGCAACCCGTACACCTTTCTTTTCCAAAGCCTTCCACAATACTTCTCTTGGCACACGATCATAAGCCTTTTCCAGGTCAATAAAAACCATATGTAAATCTCTTCTTTTACTTCTATATCTCTCCATTAACCCCCTTAGTAAATAGATTGCTTCCGATGTGGATCTCCCTGGCATAAATCCAAATTGGTTTTCTGAAATAGAAGTCTCCAACCTCAATCTATATTCCATCACTTTTTCCCACAACTTCATTGTATGACTCATAAGTTTTATCCCCCTGTAGCTTGCACAGTTTTGAATGTCTCCTTTATTCTTGTAAATAGGAACTAAAATGCTTTTCCTCCACTCATCCGGCATATTTTTAGAGCGTAGAATTTCATTAAAAAGCTTGGTTAGCCATACCTCCCCCTCATCGCCCAAACATTTCCAAACTTCAATAGGGATACCATCAGGCCCAACGGCTTTTCCATTGTCCATTTTCTTGAGAGCCGCCTTAACCTCTCCGATACGTATCCTGCGGTAGAAAGCCAAATTCCGATCATCTTCGTTAATTAGCAAGTCCTGCAAGTCCTGAGTCGCATAATTGCTTCCCTCATTAAACAACTTGTAAAAGTAAGCCTCCCATCTGTCCTTAATATCACCATCAGTAACTAACACTTTACCATCTTCATCCTTTATACACTTAACTTGATCCAGATCTCTCTTTTTCCTCTTCCTTTGCTTCGCGATCTTGTAAATATTTCTTTCTCCCGTCTTTGTTCCTAACTCCTGATAAAACCCTTCATAAGCTTTAGTACGTGCTTCGCTCACTGCTCTCTTTGTCTCTTTTTTAGCCAACTGATACTTTTCCTGGTTCTCTACACTATTGCACAAGTGTATGGCCTTAAAACAATCTTTTTTCTGTTTGACTTTCTCTTGCACACTCTTATTCCACCACCAAGTCTCCTTATCTCTTTGACCAGGACCTTTGGATTCTCCCAAAATTGCTTTAGCTACCAAACGAACCCTTGTAGCTATCTCTTCCCACATCATGTTTGCATTTCCCTGCAACTCCCAATTCCCTTCCTTCAAAAGAGTCCTTTTGAATAACTCCCGCTTCTCTCCTTTTAACTGCCACCACTTAATCCTGGGTTTTGCCACTTGATGGTACTTTTGCCTGGTACTCTTAAAACATACATCAAGGATAAGTACTCTATGTTGGGCACTCACCCCGTCTCCTGGAATCACTTTGCAATTAGTACACAATCTTCTGTCCGGATTCTTAACCAAAAAGAAATCAATCTGTGATTTTGAGACACCACTTTTGTACGTGATTAAATGCTCCTCTCGCTTCTTAAAACAAGTGTTGACAATCTTAAAATCGTATGCAAGAGAAAAATCGAGAATAGATTGTCCTCCACTGTTAAGCTCCCCAAAACCAAAACCACCATGGGCCCCGCTGAATTGTCCTGCTTCTTTACCAACATGTCCATTAAGGTCCCCACCGATAAAAAATTTTTCTTCGAGTGGTATGCTTTGAACCAAGCCCTCCATATCTTCCCAAAACTTATCTTTAAGGTGTGTCTCTGCTCCAACCTGAGGTGCATAGGCACTAATGATATTGATAGTATCCTTTCCAACAATTACTCTTAACGATATTATTCTGTCCTCAAACCTTTTAACCTCTACCACGTTTTTTTTCCATGTCCCATCAACGATGATACCAACCCCATTCCTTGTGCTCACCTTTCCTGTGTACCAAAGTTTATACTCTCCAAGTTCCTTGGCAGCTTCTCCAGTCCATTTGGTTTCTTGGAGGCATAAGATATTAATCCTTCTGTCCCTCATAACTCCTACTACTTCCATAGATTTCTCATTTAACGTCCCAATATTCCAAGTGCCAAATCTAATCTCAGTCTCATGAACTAACTTCTTTAGCCGCCTCCGTCCAAGAGAGTGCGGTAGCCCTTGCTCATTTAACACTACATCCGGGCGACGATGCAGCGGCTCTAGCTCATTTCTCACTGTACTCGAGCCATACAGCGCGTCACATCTGGGCAACGACCTAGCATTAGCATAATTACTTCGTTGATCCATGTTCATGAGATTCGACGGGTTTTTACGTTGGCTGTCGAGGGCCTAACACAACCCTCCTCCTTTATCCGGGCTTGGGACCGGCTATACAACATAGGCGGAGTTACGTTAACCCTTAATAATAGTCTAAAATTCATTCTAACATAAACACATTATAAGAAGTAATATTCACCATAAAACTTCAACAACTAAGTCATCACTTATCAGAATATGCAAAGTTAAAAATTGACACATCCATTTTTAAACAAGAAAGAATATCAGATCATGTGTGAATCAGTGAAAACAAATTCAAATGCTTCTTTGCTGTCAAATACAAGCTGGAACTGATAAAGTATATGATTTTTTTTTTTTAAAAAAAAAGCAAACTCCTCTGCCAAACGAGACAGATGTGATATAAATTGCAGGCGGATGCTATTTCTTCTGAATCTAAAGTGTTGTAAGAGAATTTGGCAGGCCAGCAGTAAATGCAGGGAGAATCACTTGACTTCATTGTAAGGTATTGTCCCTTTCCTCTGCTACACAAATTTCTGTATCAGTTTTTCTCTTCCTTCTTTTCTGTTTCAGAGGTCTTGGGATCACTTCACTATTTTTTCAATATGCGCGCACGAGGAAAACAAATGACAAGCTTTGATCACAAGGCTAACTTTGGTTTGTAGGAGGGCTGTTTTTAAAAGTTTCATTCAGATAATACTTCATAATTACTAAGAGCTAACAAAAGAAAATAGAAACACTCTCTGGCACACATATACCATTTCTTGCAATTACTCAGTTATCCGATGCATTATCACAGACCATACTTAAGAGCTGCATTTATGAAAGCAGATGAGAAGCATGGTGCACCTGCCAAGATACTATGGGACACCTGTAGCTTTCATCTATAAGGTAGAAAAATATAATGTTTTTCATCCTATGGTGTAATTATTGTGCCCAGTTGTTCTCTTTGTTAGCAAGACATGATCCAAAGGTTGCCATCACTAAAACTTCTTAGAAGTGGTGTTTTAATGTTTCTTTATCCGTTCTGGAGCTTTAGCTGAAACGTATGAGGCTGATGATTCCTTTTTCAATATGCCTTGGCTACTAGATACAGCCCCCATTAGAAACATATTAATGTATGTTGTTTTTCCAAACACCTTTTGGCAGCAGTGAATATTTCCATACATATTTGGACAGCTCAGGGAAAGCAAACATTACCTGCAAAAGGAAAATGATTCAGTAAAAGGAAAATAAGCAGCTTCTCCATGTCTACACCTAAGTAGCTATAAATTGTAGCTGTGTTACTCTAAGCCGATATATATTCGATGGTCAACATCGCTTTATACTTTTAAGGGGATGCTGATCCAGGTTCGATTTGAACAAGATAAAGCCGTTTGAAAACTTCTATTTTAACCAGTCGTTTGTTTATCTCATTTTTTACATTACGTTTGTAACAGTGCCTGCCAAGTTTTTGATTCACAATTCAAATGCAGCCAAGAGATATTAGAAATGTAAATGAGTTGGCAATAATTGTATGTGTATGTGGGATATAACATACCAAGGACATGTGGAATCTAAGGTCCTGTTTGATACGAAACATTGAAAGTGGGGAATAGGGATTAAGATTGTAATTGAGAAAAATCATTAAAAAGTATTTAGCATCAATAATTGTTTGTTACATGGGATTAGACAAATCTACTAAGGTAGGATTGAGAAATACCACTTTCTTTTAGGGTATTTCTCAATCCCACATACATGAGCATATTTAATCTTATGTAACAAGTAATTTTTCACTCTAAACATAATTTTAATAGATTTTTTCAATTCTAATCACAATATCCCTACCCCTTATTTTCAATGTTTCGTACTAAATGGAACCTAACTTCCTAGGTTGCCTCTAGAGTCTAGACAAACATAAGAATGATGACTGGGGATTATGGATTCATATTGCAGTTCAGGACATCACTAAAGAGGGAGGACGTAGAAAGAGTATGGTTATAGATAAGTGATGAGACTTTCGTATGTGTTTCAGAAGATTGCCTCCATTATAGCTTGCGACCACAAAGAGTAACAGACATGCAAGTAGAAATATTATTGTACTAATTTCAATCCTTAATATAAAACCTAGTTGATTAATTTGAAAAAATTAAGGAAGTTATTAAATTACTTTAAAGTATTAATATTTATCATTTTTATCCAAATTAATTTGTTTCACTTATAAATTGACATATTATAGAGATCATGTAATATGCTATAATTAAGTATTACTTCTGGTCTTTAATATATGAGCGAGTTGAGAATTGTATTTAGTCCTAAACACAAGACATTAATCCACTTTGTCTCCCAAATTTATAATTTATTATCTAAAATATCTCTATTAATTATACATATCAATGGGGTTCTATTCAAAGGTAATCATGAGTAAAAAGATATTTCAGGAAATTCAACTCTTATTTGTTACACTATTACAAATAACTAATTTAATAAATTTTCTTAATATATTCAAATTAATCAATTGGCTCTTATATATTAAAGACCGAAGGTAGTAATTTATTAACTTTCTTAATTTTCTTAAATTAGTCAATTACGTTTTATTTTAAGGATCAAAGGAAGTATATCCATTAATTTTCATGTTTAGTCTTTAATGTGAAAATGCAATTATACTCTGATATAATTAAAGGCATCGTGAAGTTATGTTTTTTAAAATCTTTATTAATTTATTTACATTATATTTTCTTGGGTAGAATACGGGGCAAAATGCCCAATCAAATTGTCTCATTAGAAATCTGGGGAATAAAACCCCTATGAAATCATTGTACAGCAGAGGCCTCAATTCATTAGGTGGCTCATCGAAAACATTAGCCAACCTATCAAGCCTGAGACTGAAATTAGCTAAAAAATCTGCACAAGTATTAGCCTCTCTATAAAACATGACAAACTAAAATACTATCAAAGTACAAAGCCTCTCTATAAATCTGTTTAAGTATGCTAGACTTTACTTCTTTATTGTCAATTATTTCCTTGAACATACAAACAGCAGCGGTAGAGTCACTTTCAACAACAAGTTTCCTTATATTGAGGGCCTTTGCCAACTGTAATCCTGTAAGAATGCCCCAGAGTTCTGCCTTAATAGCAACACAGGCTCCAAGTCGCCTTGCAAAACCTTTCATCCATCAACCTGTACAATCTTTAAGAAGCCCTCCACAACCTGCCAAACCCATACTTCCTTTAGATGCTCCATCCACATTCAGTTTAACCCACCCTACATTTGGAGCCTCCCATGCCACGTTTACCACCTTCTTTCTTGAACCCATGCTTGTAAACAGACCATTACACATGCGTATATCACACACATATTTATTTATTAACAAAGCAGGCTCAGTAGGAAAAGAAAAATTAGTTTTAAAGATACTTTTATTTCTCCACATCCACAAGTACCAACAGGTGATACCAAAAGTTAGGCTCCAGTCTTCCTTACACTCCATCAGATTCCATTTAAACCACTCAAGGTTATTTTGCAACATAAAACCAGCCTCCTGCGCCTTTCCTCCGAAGCATCTCCAGACTGTTTTAGCTCTGTCATAGTCCCTTAATACATGCATCAAGTCTTCAATAACTTCTCTGCATGTTTGATAGTTACCTTCAGCCCCTAAAATGTGATTCCTTCTTTCCCTTGTGAGCAATCTGTTATTGGAAGCAAGCCAAAGGAAGATCTGTATTCTTCTCGGCCCTTTCCACTTCCACAAGCTCTTCCAATAACTATCAACAATACCAAATTCATTCTTAAGCTGTTTGTACAAATCAGACACACTATAGGTTCCTTGCAAGGAATCCCCCTATTTAATCACATCTGGCCCATTCTGAATATCAGGGGGCACAACAGCAACAATTCTCTTAAGATCTTCTTCAAGTAGCAACCTCTCTAAAAGCTGAAGGTCCCATTCGCCACCTTGAGTGACAAAATCTTAGACCGGTTTCTCAGCTTCAAATTCATTAACAGCGGTAACACTGCTGTTAATCAATTTTCTTCCATTATCTAACCAAGCATCTCTCTAAAACCTCACAGTACTTCCATCCCTTACTTCCCAATTGACATTTCTAACTAAATGTGGCCATAATCTAGAGAGATTTTTCCAAATCTCAGAACCAGAAGGTTTTATAATACACTATTCTTTTAGATTAACTTCTCTCCCATACTTCCCCACCAATACTTGAGAGCAGAGATTTGAGGTGTTAGCTAGAATATTCTAACCAATTCTCCCCAATAACGCATCATTCATCAAACCTAGGTCCTTTAACCCGCAGCCTCCCCTTTCTTTTGCACTGCAAAGGAGATCCCAGCTAACTGGATGTATTTTTTCCCTACCAGGATCATCATTCCAAAGAAAATCTCTCTGGATTTTAATCATTTGTTGCCTCACACCCATCGGAATATGAGAGTGTTGCATATGATAGACCGCCATTTGGTTTGTAACAGCTTGTACTAGAGTTAACCTTCCTGCCAAAGATAAGGTTTGCTTCTTTCATCCACTAAGCTTGCTCTGCATTTTATCAAGGATATGTTGAAATCTTTCTTTTCAATTTCTTCCTTTTAGAATATACGCCCCTAAGTATCTTCCCAATTCCTCCAATTTTCTAAACCCAGCAAATTGACAGATTTCATTTTGCAGTCCTCTACTTGTATTTTTGGAGGAAAAAAATACTAGTGTTTTTTGTGCATTTAGCTTTTGTCCAAAGATCTCACTGAATTCTCCTAACACATTTAGAACAGTGGTCATTTGTTCAAGGTTTGCTTCGTAGAAAAGTAGGAGATCATCTGCAAAAACAAGGTGTGATATAGCAGTATCTCTTCTTCCCATTTTCAGGGTTTCCACTCCCCCTTGTTAACTCTATCAACAATTAAATGTGAAAGCTTTTCCATACCTAATATAAACAGATATGGGGACAAAGGATCCCCTTGCCTCAAGCCTCTTGAAGGCCTAAAGACACTCTTCTTCCTTCCATTCCAAGTTATAGACATGCTAGTTGAGTCAACACAATTCATTATCACATTCACAACATGTTCATCAAATCCAATTTCCTGCAGCACTTTTCTCATAAAGTTCCATGACATCCTATCATAGGCCTTTTCAAGATCAATCTTGACAGCCATATATCCTCTCTTTCCTTGCATCCTATTCATTGAATGCACCATTTCCTTAGCTATTATAATGTTCTCTTAGATACTTCTTTTAGGGACAAAGCTGGTTTGGAAAGGGGAAACCAATTTGTCCATAAGAGGCCTAAGTCTGTTAACCACAACTTTAAATAAACCTTTATACAGAATATTACAAAGGGCTTTGGGGCAAAATTGACTTACAAATTCTGAATGCTCCACCTTTGGGATCAATACAAGCAAAGTACTGTTTATTTCACCAATTCTTTTTGGGTTGTCCCAAAGTCTCAGATGAACTTAGCAACTTCAGCACCCACAATATTCCAATTTTGTTGGTAGAAACCAGCAGGAAACCCATCTTCTCTAGGAGCCTTGAAACTTCCCATATGAAAAAAAAGCTTTCCTCACTTCTTCAACAGTTACAAGTCTATTAACCTTCAACACCTCTTCCTTACACACTTCTCCCCATTCTCATACCACTCTCTATCCCTCCTTTCTTCCTCAAACAACCTCAAGTAAAAGGACTAGAACATATTCATAATAGATTCTTCATCATCTATCCATTCTCCTGCATCATTCTTTAAAACTCTTACTTTATTCCTTGTTCTTCTAATCGTTGTTTTTGTATGGTAATATCATGTGTTCGGATCCCCTTGTCCAATCTAGCTCCCTCTAGACTTCTGAAACCATTTTAGCTCTTCTTGCTTAAGAGTTTCGATCAATTCCCTTTCCAATTCTACCTTAAGCTGCAGAAGAAAGGGGTTTCTAGCTCTGTTTTGACATTTTTGTATTCCATATAATCTGTTTAAGAGTTTCTGTTTTTTCCATTCAATCCTTCCAAATTCCTCTACATTCCAGCGTTCTAAATCTTGCCTTAATTTCTCTAATTTCACGTTGGCTTCTTCCCTACCAACCCAAATATTACCAAGTAAGGCAGAAAACTGGTCATGTGATTGCCAAGCAGCTTCAAATCTGAAAATCTTTGCACCGGTTACAAACAGGTTAGGTTTCAAATCTATTATTAAGGGATGATGGTCAGAGCAAACCCTTTCTCCAACCTTGACTACAGCATCTGTAAAGCGGTTTTGCCACTGGACATTACATAAGTAACGGTCAAGTCTCTTGAATGCACGATCTAAACCTTCCCACTGAGGTCCCTTCCAAGTGAAAAAAGGACCCTTAGCTTCAATGTCAATGAGGCCACAATCTTGAATCCAATTGTTAAATCTCTGGCATCTCATCTCATTCACCCTGCCTCCCCCTTGTTGCTCCAATGGCGATTTAATCTCATTAAAGTCTCCAGCTAAAAACTAGGGGTCTCTTGTATTAGAGGCTATTCTTTGCTGTGAATCCCACAAAGCATACCTTCTTTGTTCATTTGGGTCACCATACACAGCAGTGAAAAAAGACTCTTCTTCCCCTAAATTGATTTTACAATGAATCAACTATTCAGTTTTACTGATTTCCTCAATCTTTAGCCCTTCTGCTTCCCACAAAATCCAAATGCCACCAGAGAAACCCACTACCTCTACCGTTAAACAGTTATGAAAACCCCAGCTACGAGTAATTCTGTTTGCAACAGTACCACTAACTATTGGCTCAAGTATCACTAGAATATCAAATCTATATCTTTTTCTGAAATTTTTTAAGGCCGCCGCAAACCCTTTGCTGGCTGCTCCCCTACTGTTCCAGACTAGTAACTTCATTAAATGACAAACTTAAAAGAGTAGAAAAAGAGAGAACTTACATCAGTCCAGTGCTAGCAGAGTAGAGCTAACTCCTTGCTCCATATGCATATCTGAGCACTCAATGCGATCCTCCTCCTCTTCAATAAGGTGGGTACCGTCACCTGGGTCAAAGCCTACTCTCCTTTTCATGCTAAGGTCATGGATTCCAGGATCAATGTTTTCCTTGTCCAAAATCCCAAGACCAGAGCTTCCCATTTCTCTAGCACCTATTTCTAGCACATAGCTTGCAACACTAGAGCTAGCCATCATCTCCATATCTCTACCTCCCAACTGAATTTCCTTTCTTTGTTGCACCGAAGTATTCAACTTATTCTCCTTCACCACTTTTTCTTCTACATTCTTTTTTGGCACTAGTTGTTTGGCTTCATTTTTCTCTTTAGCTAACACCACTGCTTTATTTTCATCCAACCTTGAGCTCTTCTTCTTCATCTTGAAAGTTTGCACATTCTGGCCCTGCAAATTGGTAACATCAAACAGGGCTGTATTCACTCCCTCGTTGTCCTTCTCCCTTCTCTTCCTCCTTCCTCACCTCCTCCTACTCAAGCATAGCAAACCTTGAACCACGTTGAATATTCTGCTTTGAACTAGCAACCTTTCTTTGCCTTCGATTCCTTTGAACCGTGATATAACTGGTCAAAAAAACAAAAAATGATATAGGTTATGTGATATGGATGTCATTTAATATTAAACTTTTCTCGCAGAAATTGGAAGTTTTGGTTACAGTGGTCTTTGCCCAAAAAAAAAAAAAACCTAAACACGATAAATACTCTAAAGTATTAGAAAATTTTTAACTGCGTTATCTCATTTCTGAGAGGGACTCGTGTAATATCTTGTTTGTTATTGCATCAAAGACCCGCATTTTGTTATATAAGATTAAATTGAATATTTTACTTTAAAGAATAAAATAAGAAATAGCACGTTTGTACTTTGAAAAATTTTGTGCACCTCATTCCTTCACCTTTCGCAAGACTTTGTCTTAAAGTGAGGAATTAAAATACCATCCCCTTACACGATATGATGCGAATTGAAATTGAATAAATCTCCTATATGAGTTAGAGCATCATAGGATAGAAAATATTTTTGCAGAATGGTGGAAACTGTTGTTAAAAATCAACTACTATTGAAAGATGAAGGAATTTGCAAACAATATATATGGTGCGGAAAGCACATGCTAGTTATAAAAATAAGTGATCAAAATTTTAATGGGAAGGAGAGGAGAGGGAAATAAAGGGAAGGAGAGGAGAGGAAAAGTTTTAATGAGCTCGTTTTAAATAAATTAAAGAAATAGTGTTAAAATTTTTTACTTAATTTTAATTATCTTTTCATCTTACATTTTCTCTTTATCAAAATTTTATAACCCCACTTCTTCAATTTTATAAAACAAGCTTATTAAAATTTTTCATCCCTTTTTTTTCCTTCCATTTGTCTCATACCAAACATACCCTAAGATGAAGGAAAAGACTTAAACTTCAATCTACAGTTGTTGCAATAAAAATTATTTTTTCCCAAGGTTAATTCAAACACACTCAAAGCCAAACTGATTTTTTTAATAAAAATAATATCTAAACCTAAATCATATTACTCAAACTTCAATTTACACTACAAAAAAATATGCTATTAGCCACAGAATTAACGACAGAATTTGTTCCGTCGCTAATTCTTTTTGTTACTAATTGGATTAGCGACGGATTAGTGACAGAATTTTTCATCGCTAATTACCAACGGAAATTTTCTGTCGCTAATTCTGCACAGAAATTTTCGTCGCAAATTAATGACGAAAAAATTCCATCAGTAACCCGATTTTTTGGGGAAAAAAATTAAAATGCCATATTGCATCTCTACCAGTCGCTCGTCATCACCAGCGACCACCTCCACGTGTCCCTACCACCTTGATGATGACCACCACGTGTCGCTGCCACCTTACCTTTACCTGCCACGTGTGCTGTCACCTCACTTCTACTATCACGTCACATGTCACCTTTATATGCCACGTGTTGCCACCATATAATTCCCTCTTCAAAGTGATTTCTCCATGGCTGGAACCTAGGACCTCATCTGTGCACGCGTGCGGCTTTACCAGTTGAGTTGCAATGAACCTATTAACTTATTATGTAAAATTAAATAAATATATATAATATTATTTTACACAAACAATTATATATACATATATATTAATAAAAACTAAAAATATACTATATCATAATTTTAATCATAACTATTTTAATGACAAAATAATTTTAATAATTTTTTTAAAAAATATTTTTAATATAATTTTAATTTATAAGGACACTAATTTGAATTTTAAATCATAAATATTTTTGATAAATATTTTTTAAATTTATTTTTTAAGTAACATTGATAAGATATACAATTTAATTATATATGTATTATATTACATTATATTATATTATCTATATGTGTTTTTATACATTTGATGAAAACGATTTACAATTAGTCAAAAAATCTTGTTATTAAAAAAAAACTACTATAATAAAATCTAATAAATTATTCTATATAAAAAATTAAATAATTTGAATAGATTATGATAAACAATATCCTCCTACTTGTATATATATCCTAGGTAATTTATTTTCTTAAAATTCTTTGTATATACTATTTGTTTTTATATTGAAGAGCAAAATCAATCTATATCATGAGTATTAATTATATTATGATTAAATTTTTTTGTTTAATCATTGAAATTCAAAATTCACTTTAATATTAGTTTGTGTTCATATAAGTTCATTTTTCGGTTTTGAATTTATATCATATATTATATCTTTCAATATATTGTACATATGATAAAATTATTTCTTTCTTATATTAGTTTGTATAAGAAAGTTATTAATATTCTTATTATATTTTTTAATTATTATTAATAATCAAGAGGAATTTATTTTAACGAAATATAAACAAGTTTTCTAAACAATTGTCTTTCTATTTTCAATATATACTTAATGATGACATGAATGATGATGATATCTCCATTAATACCAACTCCACAAATATATCAATTTATTTTATAATTAAAAATATTTTTAAATCATTATATTCTTAATTGTTATTATATAAATTTTTGTAAAATTATAATTTAAAATAATAAAATTTAAAATTAGTGACGGATTTGCGACGGAATAAAATTAATGACGGATTTACTGATGAAAACTTCTGTGACAAACAATTTAGTGACGAAATTAGCAACGGAAATCTCTGACAAAAAAAATTCTGTCACTAAATATTTATTAACAGATTTTTTGATGGAATTTAGCGACGAACAGAAATTCCGTTGCTAAATATAGCAACAGAATTTTCGTCAGTAATCTGTCAAAAATTAGTGATAGAATAATTTTTCGTCACTAATTCTGTCGGTAAGGGGCTGTTTTTTTATAGTGTTGTAAAAGTTGGTAACATTAATTCAAGCAAATTTTTATTTTTTGGATAAACAATCCAAACAAGTTGAAGCTTTATTAACATTAACATTTTGCTTTAACCAACCACCCATTAATTAAAATGGTATCATAAAAGAATATTAAGTTTCCTTCAAACCATATCTATTTTGGATACACTTTGAGTTATCTATCACCTTATAGATAATCATACTTATCGACAACTTGTTCTAAAATTGTCTAAGTCTGATTTGCTAAACTTCCTACAATGTTCGATAAGTTGTTTGATTAAGCTTCTCTCAGTCTTACTCAATTTCAAGTTTTATTCGATCAATTATCAATTGCTTTATCAATAATCATAATAATCAATCATGTTATCGATAAATGCACTTGTTGATAACGTTTCAGATAAATTTGTTTAAAGTGTTTTCAACAGTTACTTCAATTATCGATAAGTTGTTGGATAAAGTGAATAATCGATCATCTTTTCCATAAAGTTCAAACACATTTCTTTAAACTATTCTTCACGATACTTTTTATAAAATATGATATTATCTTATCTTTAAACTTTTCTCAACCTTCATTAATCATCTTATATTCTCATAAAAATTGAAAGGGCGCCTATTTCAAGATACAGGCTTCTCAATTGATTTCAGATGAATTTTCTTCATAAAATCACTTTGACTATATTTCACTATTTATCAATAACCAATTCCATAAAGTGTATGATCCATATTCGATAAGTAAGTCTGTTTTAGATTGCTATGTTTTCTATTAATTGATAACTTTATTGATTAAGGTGCTTATCGATTAGGCATTCAATAATTTGATTCTTTGGTTATCTAATCTTTAGTTTATGGTTTTCACATCTTGTATTAAAATTCAAGGATCATCATCTACTTTGTTATTTACTTTTATTCTCTGACAAAGAAAACTTATTTCTCTACCGAGACATTTGTGCATATTACAAAGCTCAACAATTATATTATTGGCTCAAGCTACTGTGCCAGAAGCGTATTTATTACAAACAATTGTTGTAACTATCAAACACACGCAAGCGATATCCCAACGATTACAAGCTCTTGTGTCACCCAATTCATTCTCCCCCTTGAATGAAACTACCACTAACACATAAAACTTGTAATCTTTGATGGTAATATGGCAATACACTTGTTGGATGAATAAAAAGTGCACATTAGTTTAGGCAGAGTCAACCTGCTTCAGCTGGTTCAGCTTAAACATGATCAGGTTGAACAAATGGAAAAAGAAAAGAAAAACAAGAGGTTGGAAAATCAAACCGTATATAATTTCTTTGACGAAAAAAAAAAAACATTGTTTCAGAAACTCACACGAAAGCCATTTTTCTTCAGTTTTCGTGTGAAAAAAAAAATCATGTTTACCCATAGTAATATACAATTTTACATAGCTTTATTGAAACTTAAATATTATCAAAATATTGATATGCAAATTTCCATAATTTCACTGTTGTAATCTTTTTTCATTTCGTTAGATGCTTATGGTTTTATCAATTATTGATATCAATCTTTAATTAGTGAAAAAATGATATTAATAGCCAATAATATAACCTTCAATTAGCATAGAGATGAATAAACTTTGTCCTACAAGTCTAAATAAAATTAAGGAAAAATTAATTTTTAATCCTCTAACTTTTAACTCATTTATAATGCAATCTCTCAACTCAAAATAATCATGCAACTTATTTCCTGAATTTTTAACTTGTTTATGACTTAATCTTTTATATAAATATATATATATATATATTATATTATGAGTCATCCATGTGCGATTGGGGCTTGGTCTAGCCTAATCTATTTAGCAAATAGGCTAAGTCTAAGACTATTTAGATATCCTTTGAGGTAAACATGCTAGGCTTCTTATTTAAAATCTAGTCTAAAAGCCTTAGGGTTTAGACTAATTAATTTTTTAAATTTATTTTATTAATATATATTAAAATACTTAGGCTGCTAAACTAAACATATCAACAGCCTACATTTGCATAGGTTTTAGCAGGTTCAAAACTTATTTATGATCTTCAAAACTTAAACTATGATATCTTTTTAAATGCCTATACTATAAGTAGGCCTTTAAAAAAAGCTTCTAAACCTAAAAAAAAGCTTGTATGCAAGTTTAGGTCCAAGTTCAAACTTTAAATTCTCATTACAGGTTCAAGTTTATTTGGTCAAAATCCCATTATTTCACCTTGACAAACTATTCCCCCAAAAAAAATCTCAGCAGCAAGGGAGATGGTTGCTGGCATTGGAGGTCCCATGGTTGCTAGCTGGCGGAGGTCCGATGGTTGCTAGCCGACAAAGTTTATAGTACTTCTTTTTTGAAAACAACATGATTTAACTTTATTTAATGTGTTGGCAAAGAAAATCTATATTTAATGAGATTCATTAGTTTTTGTAATTTATTAAAAAAAAAAATCTTATAAATTGAAATAGGGGAAATATTAGTGGGCCGAATGAAGCGCGAACAAGGTAGCGGCCGAAGCCGACGGGCAAGCGCTAATAGTGGCGCCTCGCGTTCATCACATTTGATACCTCGAGGTTCTTCAATGGGCTTCCTTCCTTTCTTGCTTATCAAAAGCCCAAAAAAAAGAGACAAAGTGGGCCAAATAAAAAAGTGGTCTCAATCTAATGTCGGTAACAGGGAAAAGCAAGGAAAACACTCCTCCATCCTTAATATAAGATCTATATAGGTCTTATATTCTCTTGGTCCTAAATATAAGACATGTTTAATTAATTTGATTTGATTGAGGAAGTTAGTTAGTTAGTTAATTATAATAAATATGACATGTTTTTTTTAAAATACCATAATCATTTTCCTTAATATTCCCCTCTCTCTTCTACTTGTTTATGATTGAGAGAGTATCTATAGAGATAATTTACGAAAAACTAATAAATATGAGTAATAAGTCTTATATTTAGGATCAAAATCAATTCAATAATTAAGTCCTATACTAAGAACTGAAGGAGTATATTGTTTTTACAATGTAGAACCTTCAAGCTTCCTATTTTAGTTGAAGGATACTCTAACTTGTTTCAATATAATCTCCAATATCTAGTGAAAAGTATTATAATTCTCATCAACATCATTTGGAGGGGAAAAAAACGTAGCTTTGCATGAAAGACTTGTCTCAAATCCTCTTGTAGTTGCACGAGAGATCAATAATCCAATCTCCTTTGATGTTGTATTCTCTCATCAATTGATTAGCTCGCCTTCAATCTCTATTGGGCCTCTTTGTGATTCAGTATCTCTTTTAACAATGCGTTGAGGTATTCTTATGCATAAAGTTAAAGCAAGGAACAAATTTTTTAATTTGTAATCCTTAGATTTGTTTTCGAGGTCAACCTTTGCAGCATTTTTAGTGGTTGGAAACTTAAAGGGGATCATAATTTTTTTTTATACAAAAAAGCTTAGGTGAATTGGGTCTCGGGAGCTCATGAGGGTCAGGACATGCTTCTAGATTCTAAAAGTACTTGCAGAGATACTTACAGAAAAGGAATCATAATTTTAACTATAAGTGTTTTTGGTCCTCCCTTTATTTTACTTTACTGGGTCATCATTTATCCTTTCTTCTCTTCGGCTAGTCAATTGCTTCAAGTGTTGGCTTCAGTCAAATAATTTGCTCAACTTAATAACTATAGAGACAGAACTAATAAAATTATCTTGAAGGACATAATCTCTTTTGGTCAATTGTTCTCTAATTCAGATGTAGTAGTATTTCATGTTTCTCATCTTGTATTATCTAAATTTTCTTATTTTTATTCAACGTGAGCTTTGTACTTAAGGATTTTTTTCTTTTTCATATTATTTGATTCTTTTCCCAAAAAAAGAAGAATATCATATAATTATTTGTTTTTAGTTTAATTTCTTTCCCTATAAATGAATACCCTCTGGCTTGCCATTGTTTTTAGCTAAGAGATTCTCCCTACTCCCCCTCTTACCGCACCTTTTTTTTTTCAGAATTTTAAATTATACTTATAGAGTAAAAGTACAAATTTACATATAAACTTACATCTAATGTACGTCAAACATCATATGCCTTTCTCATGTAAAAATATATATATATTTTATGAACAAAATAAAAATAACACAGTGGTTAACTATGACCACAAACACTCGCCACCTTTAACTTAATGGGTCCCACTTGTTGACCGGAAATACTGACATGAAACTTGATGCGGCCATGACAAATATTGAAGGCGGCAATTGACGGGAAAAAAAAAATAAAAATAAAAATAAAAATAATTCACATGTGCCTACTAATATTAAATTAAAAAATAAATTGAAAAAACCTAACCTGCCCTTTTGAAAAATCGCCGAGCATAGCTGGCAAAATGAGGTAAGTTTGTGGGTAAATTTGTAGGGATTTAATTTAAACAATGTGTAAACTCTAGGAATCTCCAAACCTATTTTCCCTTTTCTTTAGATATCAAAAGACAGAGACCGAGAGAAATAATTTCTAACTGTGCATTACAGGGGATGTCACTAGCTAGTTCATAGGAATACATGTTTTAAAGTAATTATTTATTGATTTTTTATATTTCCAATACATTGGCTCATATCTTGGATAATTAATAGAAAAGTCAAATTTCCGTCTCCCTTCCTTTCCCTCACACAGCTTTTGATTTTCTTCTGATTCATAGACCCGGCAATATCTCTTTTCTCAATCTCTTTCTTCGCTTTTTTTTCCCTTTTGTGTTGATGGCTGATATTTGTATTTGGATTTAATTTATATATTGCTTGGATTGATGATTGAGTTTGGATTAATTGTTTAATGGTTGATGAACTATCACCAGCAGTGGACGATTTCTTTCCAGTGAACCCCGGTGGTCATGCGAGAGTGGATGGTCGTGACTATGGGAGTGGATTTTTTTTCCTATTGAGGGTATTTTAGTTTTTTTGCAATATAAATATATATTTTAATTAAAAATTATACCCTACTTCCACCCTCATACCAAACATGTTTTATTACCCACTTCTATTTTTAGTTCCACCTCCACTTCCACTTCCACTTCCTTCAAAAACTCTTTCATTGTTTTCCCTCCGTTCCTTATTATAAGAGACGAATAACCGAATTACGTTAATTAAAAAATTGTTAAAATTAGTTAAGAACAATCAATATGTAAAAAGTATAATTTTTTTTCTAAAAATACCCTCATTAATAAGGAGAGAGAACATGTGAGAGAACAATGGTAAATTATTAAAAAAAAGAGAAGTAGGAAGGAGAGAGTGTGTGAGTTGGAGACAATAAATATGAGTAAAATGGAAAATCAACACAAAAAAGTAGAGACAACTTTTAAGTGTCTCTTATATATAGAAACATGCCATAAGTACCAAATGTCTCTTATAATAAGAAACAGAGGGAGTACCAAACAAGGCATTAGGTTTCAACGTTCAAATTCTTCGATCTGCCTTCTCGTCAAATTCTTGTAAATAAAAAGTTAGGGTTAATTAATCGGCAAGTCCTTGTAATTTCAACCAATTTTGAATTAAGTCCTTATAGTTTTTTTTCTTTTTATCAGGTCCTTATACTTTCATTTGTTTTTAATTAAGTCCTCGCATTTATTTTTCTTTTTATTATGTCCTTATAATTTCACTAAATTTTTAATCAGGTCCATCTAGTTTTAATTTTTATTTATTAATTAAATATAAACTTAATTAAATAAATTAATACTGAAATAAAATATTAATAATTAAATTAAATTAATAATTATATAATAAAAGATAAGTAATATAATTAATTAATTCAGGAAATTTGTTTAGAACAATTAATTTTTTTTGCAAAAAATTATTATAATAATTTATTATTGTTAGAATATTATTGTTTATAAACTAATATTAAATAATAAATACTATTTTATGTTTATAGAATGGTACTATTAGAATTTATAAAATAAAGAATAAAAAATTTAAGGACTTAATTAAAAATAAGGTGAACTTGTAAGGACTTGATAAAAAGAAAAATAAATGCAAGGACTTAATTAAAAACAGGTAAAAATATAAGGACTTGATAAAAAGAAAAAAATTTATAGGGACCTGATTCAAAATTGGTTGAAACTATAAGGACTTTTAGATTAATTATCCCAAAAATTTATTAACATAATGCTTATTCGTAAATATTTATCTGTTATATCATGAATTAGACCGTATTTTTATCTCTAGCAATAAGAGACATGGTTTTCTCAAATAAATTATTTAGTATAAATTACTAATTCAATCCAAATTTAATTTGTTCAAGGACCAAATGCCCTAATAACTTCACTTCCAACTTGAAGTATTGCACAAAGAAAAATGGAAATGAAACTTACATCAAAGAGAATTTTTTTAAAAACAAAGTATACATATGAGAAAATAAGAAGGTACTAAAAACCAGACTGGTCACTAAACCGGTTAAGACAGTGGGTTAAGAGTTAATGGGTTAGACCAGGGTTGAACCGGAGTTAGACTAGTACTAATTAAAATAGTATATCTTCCAATTTATGTAGGTTATTTTAAATAAAAACAAAAATAAGATATAAAAATAAATGTCAAATAATAATAATGGTTAATTAATCGGCAAGTCCTTGTAATTTCAACCAATTTTGAATTAAGTCCTTATAGTTTTTTTTTCTTTTTATCAGGTCCTTATACTTTCATTTGTTTTTAATTAAGTCCTCGCATTTATTTTTCTTTTTATTATGTCCTTATAATTTCACTAAATTTTTAATCAGGTCCATCTAGTTTTAATTTTTATTTATTAATTAAATATAAACTTAATTAAATAAATTAATACTGAAATAAAATATTAATAATTAAATTAAATTAATAATTATATAATAAAAGATAAGTAATATAATTAATTAATTCAGGAAATTTGTTTAGAACAATTAATTTTTTTTGCAAAAAATTATTATAATAATTTATTATTGTTAGAATATTATTGTTTATAAACTAATATTAAATAATAAATACTATTTTATGTTTATAGAATGGTACTATTAGAATTTATAAAATAAAGAATAAAAAATTTAAGGACTTAATTAAAAATAAGGTGAACTTGTAAGGACTTGATAAAAAGAAAAATAAATGCAAGGACTTAATTAAAAACAGGTAAAAATATAAGGACCTGATAAAAAGAAAAAAAATTATAGGGACCTGATTCAAAATTGGTTGAAACTATAAGGGCTTTTAGATTAATTATCCCTAATAATAAATACATAATATTTACATATAAAATAAATAATGTGACCTATTTTTGCAATTATAATAATATATATAATAAAAAATATATGTTTAAAAAATTATATATAATAAATCTATGTTTTCTGTTAATACCTTAAAGGTTTTTATTTGGCAAACTTATATTATTAATGCTACTTTAATCTATTTTAAATTTTATTTTTTTCTCCTCCTTTTTATTGTTTCCAAGGCTTCTCACGATTTTCTATGTATGAACCATTAATTCAAATCACATCGCTGTCTCTTGTTTTTCAATTGTTTTCTTTCCTTCTTGCTCTTTCTTCTTTCTCTATTCCTTTTTTGTTTCTTTTTCATTCAGATTTTTTTCTTCCATTCTTCGTTTTCATACCACCATAGTCCAGAACTCCTTGCTTTCGTTTTAGAGATGCTTGTAGGATCAGAGAAAAGTGAATAGATTAAGATCAACTGACTTGTAGCTGCAAAGGATAAAAAAAGTGAACTTGCAAAGCCAAAAGAAGGCGGTGACCTTTCTTTCTTTCTTTCTTTCTTTTTTTCCTCGGCTCCATAGTTGATAGTTTCTTGTCTCTTAGTTTCTTGTCTATTTTTTTAATCCACCGGGTTAGTCCGCCAAACCTAACGGGTTGTCCAGTTTATGCCCGGTTATACTGGGTTAGGACGGTTCACACCGGTTCAAAATTTTTTTGATTTAAGTGACGAACTGGATTGAACAAGTGGTCGATTTGTTGGTTTCCGGTCCGAACCGGTCAGTTCGGTCCGGTTTTGCTAACACCGGAAAATAATGTTTTCCCGGTAATATAGAATTTTAAATGAATTTGTATGAAATTTAATATATATTTTCGATGTCTACTTTTTCATTTCTTAAGTGCTTTCACTTATTTTTAGCTCTGTTAGAAAAATAAAAAATAAAAAATAAAATAGAACTTTGACTTGGTTCCGCCAACCTAACCAAGATTTTGTCACCCTTATAGGAAAGTGTTTTTCTGGGCCAAAACAAGAAAGTATAGTTTAAATGAAGCCTTTGAGAAGAATGAAGACCTGAGAAAGAAGGAGGTAGACGTGTCTCTCTTTGAAGGATTGTGAATTTTCAGACTCCTCTTGATGATTGTAGATTGATTAATCTGGAATTTAAAGGTCCGAGATTTACTTTGGAGCAATAAAAGATTTGGTGCTGCTAATGTCAAGGAAAGTATTGATAAGGCTCATGATAATGTGCAGTTTAGAAAAAGTTTTGAGAAAGCTCAAGTCTTTTATATTGAACCTATTGGGTCTAATCACCATTTAATACTAGTTGTGTAACACTTCATTCGACTAACCAATAAACTTATCTTTTAATCAATCAAACCACACAAATGATCAGGGGCTTCGTCCCAAACTATACATGATATTAATACTCTTTGTCATAGGGGTCTCACTTTAATATAAATTATAACTACAAGTACTAAAATAAAAAGTAGCCTCAAATAAGAAATTAATAAAAAATGAATTTTTTAACAATCAGTCCCTAATGTCATGACAATTAAATATAATATAACATAATATACTCAACGAGTACATTGCGGCCTTTAAGGCTTACTTATTTAGTGCCTTCCCTTGATCCTTATGAGATTGTTCACCTAAAAAATGTTAAATAAATGGGGTGAGCACTAATTTCTCAGTAACCCAGAGTTTAACCACGCACATACAAACCATCACACATAAGCAATCATTAACTGGCTTATGAACAATTACCGAAATAATTTAAATAATCAACAACAAACAGTGTTACTAAAGTTCATAATGAGCATATGCATATCATGTCTACATACAATGGATGCTTCCTCCGTTATTGCTCCATCCAACCTTATTACACTGATTGGAATCATAGACTTATTTGTAGGCTGGCCCACACATTGGATTAACAAAAGCTACTGTAGTACTCAGGATGTCCCCAGCCAAAGGTACAAAGCCCGAGCCCAAACTATGGCTCCTCTCTTTAAAGAACTAAACAATAACGTGTCACTGTCCCACGTTCCCCTTCTACAAACCTGGTTAGATAAGTATTAAGGAACAGGGCTCTACAAAGGCCAACCATTATGTGTATAGTGGAGGCAAACCATGTGGTTACTATATACCATATCGATAAGTATCATAAACTCCTCAGCTCAAACACCAATGCATGTCATGCATAAGTAACGCTTCCAGTACATGCAAGTATGCCTGAAAGAAATAAATTATTATAAATTTTAATAACTGTAATCCTGACCTAAACATGCTTAACAAGAGAATCCAAATAACGCATATACTAATACAATCATACCCCTTTATCTTTTCATAGTCTCAACAATTTACTTGCATTTAAGCAGATAACTAGAGTTATGCGTGTGTGCGCGCACACACACAAATCAATATACATTTAATCATGACACACACACACACAAGGCTTGCATACACATGGAAAAACCTTAAGTTACCTGGTCTTCTCAAGCTCCCAAGCAGTCAAACAGCAATTCCACGCAATAAAATCTCTCAATAAGAGTCTACAAGAATAACAAATATACAAAAAGTATTAATTTATACTCAACATTGCTTAGAATTATCTTAAGGCTATTTGAAAGTCACTCAAAAATTATTCTATAGTCTCATTGCAATGCTACTCTAGAGGACCCACGATAAATATCATTAATTTTTTGTAATTAAAATTCTATGAATATTACTACTTTTTTTCTAAAACAATTCTAAAGTTACTTTGAAACTTCAAAATTACTTTGAAAGATTAAAATTTTATTATAACGTCAACATTATACACACCCATGTGTGTGTGTAAATATCTATATTAGCTATTTGATATTAAATTGTTTTATATTAAAAGAATAAAAATTGAATGTATAATTTACCTCACTAGGATCAGCATCGGAGCATGAGAAAAATATGCATATTAATGTTGAATGACATTCTTCTGGGTTTCCCATTGTGTGAAGACCAAAGGAAAGAAGAAAAACATGAGGAAAAAGAACGGATAGAAAGAGAGAAATAGTGATGGTGTGGAATAAGATGAAAGAGGGTTAGTATATGTGTATATTTATTGTCGGGAGGCAACCAAAATGCTGACAAAGAGAGGAAGAAGATATGAAAGATATATATATATATATATATAAAATTGAGAAAGGAAAATAATGTATTTGGTGGAGGGATATGGGGAAAAAAATAGGAGCAACCATGTGCACATATCTTTGATGGAAAAGAAAAGAACCTTGAATTGATCAAAGAAAAAAGAATACGAAGGAAAGCAAAAGGAAGAAGAGGACGCAGCTGCAAGGTGAGGAAAGAGTTATAGCATGGTAGATCTATTTTTAGGTTTTCTTCATTAGTTTAATTAAATATATATATATATATATATATATATATATAAACAGAGAAAACTATGGTTTATCAGTTATATATATAATTTTGAGTGTATTGATTTTGAAATTCTCAAACTGTGTAGATAATATCTTAATGATTTCATAAATAAACTTATTTGAATATTTAAAAATCTCAATAATCTTCTAATTATTACCCCAATATAATATTTAATTTTTTTTCATAAAACAACACCCAGGCCTATATATGTAAAGTATTTGTTTCAATAATATTTTATTTGATATTTATTTTTTTATATACTAATATATACAAATTAATTTTACAACATATAAACTTTCTTAGAAAGTATAATATATACCATTCTTATATTCTAAATTAGAATTAATCTCTAAATTTGAAAAAAAAAAAAGGATGTTACAAGTTGATTGTTGTTATGTTGAAGAAAATGTTCCAAATATGTTCAAGTGTAATGCTATTTGGATTAATCCTGAACATTGTAGGAGAACTGTGATGGAGGGCTGGTGTGGGGATGAAAGGAGTCTTTTTAATGAAGTTGATCACTTTACAGGAAGAGTTAGCGGTTGCCGTGAGGCTTTAATCTCATGTAGTAGAAAAGTGTTTCCAAGTAATAAGAGGCTGATTGATGAACTGAGGTTAAAGTTGGATGAATGCTATGAAGGGTTGTGGACTGAAGAAAAAGCATGTAAAGCTACTGAGGTTCCTAAGTTGATTGAGGAAGCCTGAGATCATGAAGAGTTGTATTGGTAGCAGAAGTCTAGACTTAGTCAGATAAAGGATGGGGATCGCAACAAGTGATTCTTTCATACTACAGTAAAGTGCTAAGGTTGAAGTCTAATGATGGCACTTGGATTGAAGATTTTGTAGGACAAAATGTTTGAATCTTTTTACAAAGGTCTCTTTCGCTTCCAAGGTGCCTGAGCATTAGGAAGAAACTCTCAGTTACATTAAGGAAGTGATCATTACAAAAGAAAATGCTGTGTTAACTAGTGTGGTGTCTGATTCAAAAATTGAAGCTACTGGTTTTGACCTAGGCTCCACTAAAGCTCCCGGGGCTGATGGCTTTGTTGCTCTTTTTTATTAGTCTACTTAGGCTAAAGTGAAGAAGGAAGTATATAGGATGGTAAGAGGGTTTTTTGCAGGGCATTTGAGCCTCAGAAACTTGAACCTTACACAGATTATTTTGGTACCAAAGGGGGATAAGCCTAATTCTTTTCTCATTTCTGCCTAATTGGGCTTTGCAATGTATCTTACAAGATCATTAGAAGATCATGACAGCTAGAATGAAAAGGTTCATGAGCAAATACATCTCGAAGCAGTAGAGAGCTTTTGTAGCTGGGTGCGTAATCCAAGACAATGTGATTATGGCTCATGAAGTGTTTTAACACTTGAAGAGAAGGAAAGAAGGAGTCAGATGTGACATGGACTTGAAAATTGATCTAAGCAAAGCCTATGACGTGTTGATTGGATTTTCTTGATGGAAGTGATGTTAAAGATGGGCTTTTATGTTAAATGGGTCAGATGGATTATGGAATGCATAACTTTAGTAGAATTTGAGCTGCAGGTTTCTAGTAGGAAAGTGGCTCGAATTACTCCAAAGAGAGGATTAAGGCAAGGAGATCCTCTCTCCCCTTACCTCTTTATCATTACTGCTGAAGTCCTCTCTTTGATGATTCAATATCATGTAAGCAATGGCGATCTGATGGGTCTAAGGCTTTCTAGAGGAGGACCTATGCTCTCTTACTGCTTCTTTGCGGATGATGCCTTATTCTTTGTGGGAGATCAAAAGGAGAATTGTCGGGTTCTTAAGAAAGTATTGAATTTATATAGTGTTGCTTCAGGATAGGAAATGAATTTGGAAAAATCCTATTTTTTCTTATCTGCTAATGTCACCCCTGAAACTATTAAGGAAGTGGAGGAAGCTCTGGGAGTTAAGTCTATTAGTGACACAGGGAATTACTTGGGGTTGCTATTGATTTGAGTAAGGTCCAAGATAGCTACTGTTGCTTTTGTGAAAAGCAGAATTTGTAAAAAGTTGCAGGGATGGAAGCATAAGTTGTTGACTTTTGCTGAGAAAGTAGTTTTGATAAAGAGTGTAGCAAATTCAATCCCAGTATACCCAATGTCAAGTTTCTTATTTCCAAAGAAGAGCTGTAAAGAAATTGATAGCTTGATCTCTAATTTTTAGTGGGGTTAAAATGACAATGAAGGAAAAAAGATCTATTAGAGAAGATAGGGGTCAATAGCTAATACAAAAGATGCTGGTGGAATGGGATTTAGAAGTTTTCAAGCTTTTAGTAAAGCCTTGTTAGCTAAAACAACTTGGAGACTACTTCAAAACCTAAAAGAACTCTGGTGTCAGGTCTTGAAGGGTATCTATTTCCCAAACTATAGCTTTATGGAGGCAATGAAACGTGGTAAGGCATCTTGGTGCTAGATAAGTATTATTGAGAGGAGGGATTTATTGAAGAAGGAGTGATTCTAGAAGATAGAAGATGGTAAAATTGTGAAAAATTAGGGTGATAAATGGATACCGGGATTGGCAAGTAATATGCTCATAACTATCCTTCAAGATGGAGCTTTAAGGAAGTTGAAGGTAGAAAGTATCATTAAGGATGGAAGATGGGTTCTCGATAGTATTGCCAACTACTTGCCTTCTGTTGGGAGGGAAATGATTCTAAAGATTGATGCTTCAAAAGTTAATAGAAGAGATGAGGCAGTATGGTTGTTATGTAGAGATGAGAAATACAATATTAAATCTGGATATGATGTAGCAAGAAGAGAAGAGGAACTTACTATGGATTTAGAAACATGTAGTTCCTATCAGATACTAAGTAGTTATGGCGATCCATTCGGGGCCTTCCTGTTCCTCCAAAAATTAAGCAGTTTATGTGGAGAATGCTTAATAATGCTATTTCAACTAAAGATACTTTGTTTAAAAGAAAATGTGGTCGAGATAACCTGTGTCCAGTTTATGGTTATGAAGCTGAGACCATTGAGTACTTGATTTTGTTCTGCCCTTAGGCTCATCTGTGTTGGTTTGGTTGTTATCTGACCTTAACCATCCAAAGAGATCAAGTTATGAGTATTAATAATTGGTGTGAGGAAATCTTCTTTAAGAATAAGAATGTCAATGAAGAAGGAAGAGCTTTAAAGCTCTCTGCTGGGGTATTTGGAAACGGAGATGCGACTGGGTTTTCAATGCAGTTAAACTAGATTCTGAGAAAGTGGCACTAACTGCTACAACCTTGGTTAGAGAGGTATGGTGCACTTTAGCTTCTAACATTGTTAATGCTCCTGGAAGGGAAAGTGGGAGAGTGGTAGGGAAGCTCTTTCGGAAGCTGCTTCTGAAGGCATAGTGAAAGTAAACTATGATGGTGTGTTTCTTAAACATTTCTGTCAAGCAGGGGTAGGAGTGGTATGCAGAGATTGGAGGGGGAGTTTCTTAGGAGGATTGAGTAGCAGTAGGGAGGCTTCTTTTGCTTTTGACGTCGAGTGCTTGGCTTTAAAGCAACCTCTTCTCATTAGTGATCATTTTTTTGATATGAATATATGTATTGAATTGTATCGTAAGGAGTTGTACAAGGTTGTGTTGGCTGGCTCTATTAATGGGGTGGAGTGGCAGGGTACTGATTCTCAGTCAGATGCCCTTAGCCTGCTAAAAGATAGGTCTAATGTGATGTTTTCCTTGGTAGTTTGCCAAGGTAATCATGCTGCAGATGTTCTAGTAGCTAGCGGGAGTAGGAGGATGGGCCTAATGGGTGTCTTCTTGAGCACCACCTCTCTTAATGAAGGTTCTGTTGACTGATTATTTTAGCAAGGGAAGGGCTGGTCAACCTGAAACACATGTGGCTGCAGATTATAAAGGTATTGGCTGAGTATCTTTTTTAGGCTTTAGTATCTTTTCTTTTTTGAATTGGTGGCTACATTTTTTATTTTTGTGAGTTGTGTTTTAGGTTGTACTTAGGTTTTTTTTTTTGGGTGCTTTCTTGGTTGTGGTTATTAGTAGTTGCACTTGATTTTTTCATTAATAGAATGGACTCTGTTTTTGTCCCAAAAAAAATGAAGAAGAAAAATGAAGATGGAGAACAAATTAGCCAAGGAATGCACACAACTTATTATTTGTGACATCTAAATGTGATTGGTCCTTCAAAAATATAATACTCCTTCCTATGCTAATTTTAAGATCTACATTGTGCTACCAAATTTATACTACACAATAATCTTATATTTACAATCAGAAATAATATAAAGAATGTTTTCTTACATAAAATTAGTTTTTTTAATTGAAAACTATATTAAAATAAATCTTGTTTATTAATTTATCACTCATTATATTAAAACTCTAAAATTTATCTTTTTTGACGGTTTAATATTTACTAGCTATTTGTTTAATATTTTTAGTATATTTTGATGATTAAAGTTATTTTTTTAACCTTTTTTTACAACAAGTAATTTTTACTTTTTTTTTTGGTCTAAAAAAGTAATTTTGCTTAAAAACCATTCACAATTAGTTGGAAATTTGAGTAATTTTTTAACAAATGTGTATAAGAAATTTCATTTAAAAATTTTAAATTGTAAATTAATTTGACGTATTAAATAATATTCTTAAAATTATATCATTCTATAATCTCGTAACTTAATCGAAAATATATGTGTGTATTTGCAAGACGTCTAACATCTTCAACTGGCGTATATACTAGTAGTAAAAAGATTACATTATATTTGATGGAAAAAAAGATTACATTATAAATAAATTTAAATAAATGAGATTAAATATTTAAAACTAGAAAAAATTAAATTAGAGAAAAATAACCTAAAGAGAGTAATATTTATTAAAAAGATCATAATAATTGTAATTATTTAGAAGCATCAAATATAAAAATAAAAATTTAAAATTACTAAATTGTCCCTAATTAGACGTCCTACATTCGCTCTTTTAATTAAAACCCCCCACTTATCCATGCCAGGGTCTTTTATCACCAATTGTTTAATTATTAACATAGCTATTTATCTATTTTGATTTTTTAACTGTAATTTATTTTTTCTGTTAAAAATAAAAACCATAAAATTACATTGTTTATTTCTCATTTTATGCACAAATTAAGAATAAAAAAAAATCATGAATTAATGAAATTTTTTGTTTCTGAAATTTGACCTTATTTTAATTTTGATTCCTAAAATTTAAAACAAAAAATTTTAGTTTTTGAAATTGGATTTCGTTTTGGCCTACCAAATGATTTTTAGTCTCTAGAATTTTATTTTTCCAGAACCAAAATCAAAATGTGGTTAAATTTTAAAGATACTAATTTCAAATTTCAGTAATTAAAACTAAAGCGAGATTAAATTTTAAAAAATAAAACTGATTTTGAAATTCAGGAATCAAAATCAAAATGAGATTAAATTTTAAGGAAAATGGTTTCAATCCAAAAATAATTTACAAAATAACAGCTATCAAGTAAATAAATAAGAGATGCTCAAAACTAGATTAAGAGATTCATCGAGCCATATGAAATCACTGCCAGGTGGCGTCCCACGCATGTGGCCATGGACGGAAAAATAATTTTTTTTAAACCGAAGACAAAAGAAAATTTATATATAATAAAGAGTCTTTATAAGTTATAATAATAACTTAATAAACCTACATTAAGAAGATTGAAATCTATAAAACGAAGTTAAGAAATCACAAAAAATTAGATTAAAAAAAAAAGCAAATGAGAGCAAGAATTTTGACAGAAAAATAATTTACAAAATAACAGGTATCAACTCAAGTAAATAAATGAGAGATGCAAGACGGCTACGAAATTCAGGTCCAATATGCACTACAAAACCAACTACAACTACAGTAACAACTCGCATGCCCCAGGGAAGCAGTTTAGGGTCCATTTAAAATAACTTATAAATTATAAATAATTTTTAAATTATTATTTACAAAATATGAAATAAGTATATAAAAAATTTTATTTTAATTTATGCAAAACACACTTTTAATGCCATCCCAAACAAACAGGCCCTTGAGTAGGTACAAACACCAGACGCCATTAGCTCGGCTTTGGAAGTGGGCCCCATTTTACTCGTCCAGATTGGTTATCCCAGTTCCAGTTCATATTGCATCGACGAAAACCTGACAAGGAAGCGGATCGGGCGGCCATGAGGTGGGCATCTGATACCAATTAGGAAGGGCGAATCGAATCTTCGGCGTGAATTTTAAATAGAATTATGATCTAATTAAATAAGACATTTGTGGGTGGTTTTATATTCTATGATAAAAAATGTTTAGGAAAAAAATAATGATCTGTTACTTGTTATGAATATTATAACATGTAGATGTCCATCTCCTCTTTTTCCTCTTCCTCTTCTTCTCAACTTCATCATCAACTCCCACTACTTCCACTAGGCATTAATCTTCTACTATTCCATTATCTTTCTACTATGCTTTTAATCTTGTAACTCCCCCACTCATATTCATGTAGTTTATTATCCACTATCTATCATTTAAGTACAGATGTAACTTATGTTAAGACTATGCCTATAAATAAGGCATGCCATTGTATTGTGATACAAGTGAAGCAAGCGAAGGAATACAATACCATTATCTCATTTTCTTGTCTACTTCTCTTCTACAATCTACTTTCATTGTTGGTTAATTTCATAACACGTTATCAGCACGAGACTCTACCATCAGAATTCATGGCTCCTAGTTGATACACGTTGAAGTTTTGTTCGTTGAATGAAGATAGTTTGATTCAAACAGTTTGGTAAGATTTCTCTAATTTATTTAGAGGAAATAGTGGTTTTGTATATTAATCTTATTGATTCATTGGTAGCCGAATATTTTATTTATCGTATTGAGATATGAAAATTTTTATTTTTATTTCTTACTTTTCTTATATTTTTATGATTACACTATCCTTATATTTCTTAATTTTCTATGAGGTTTATGTTCATCTATAAAATTACTATATAGGATTATCATATCTGATATTGGTTAATTGTTGTCTTAGAAAGTAAAATGTTAAATATATAAACGAATGGCTAATAGCCATTGTACTCTTGATTTTGGGATTAGATGGCCAGGAGCATGAGAGGTTAATTGGTTCCAATATAAATATCTTGAATAAAGAGGAGCATACAACTTAGAAGTTATATTGAGGAGGCATGTACTTTAGAAGAGTGTCAAGACATAACTAACTGTAAAACCCCAGAAGAGGTTTAGGTACCTGAAAAGGAAGAAAGAGATCTCAACAAGTTATTTCACAAAAGAAAAAATGGAACTGAAAAGGTAACGTTGTCGACAATGATTTTCATAAGAATATCACATGATAAAAAGAGGATCTGACGTATAGATCTATCATACAAAATAGATATAAATTTGGCCAAGAAGAAAAGGAAAAGGGAAAGACATAATGAAAATATTATTTCAATATGTGAAAATGGGCCTGTAGTCCCAACACATATAAAGTTTCTATAGAATATATAGACGTTTATATGAAAATATAGATTTTCACAAATAATGAGACATATTACTTTGTGGTGGATATAATTTTATATATTTGAATAGTTTGGCAGTTATGAAATGCGCCTGTTAGATATTATTATGACCCATGGATGAGGATCATTAATAGTGAAATTTACATGATAATCCTTGAAGGATAAAAGAATATGCCAAGAGCATATATAAGAAAATCTTTCAGTATATAAAATATTATGAAGATTAAAATAATTTCAGTATGTATGATCCATTTTATAGTTTTGAATCAAAATATATGAAATTTCCTAAAGAATTTCACTTGCCAGAAGCATACAAGTTAAGTTCTTGAAAACAATGATTTAGTTAAATAAGTTGCCAGAAGCAATCAGGGCGTATGTGGTATAACCGATTAAGTAAATATTGGTTGAAGAAATGATATAAAAATGATCCAATTTGCCCATGCATTTTTATGAAAAGATCTGAAAATGAGTTTGCTATAATTGTTGTTTATCTTGATCACATATTTATTATTAGAACTCCTGAAGAGCTTACAAAAGTTATGAATTGCTTAAAGAAAGAATTTGACATGAAGGACTTGGGAAGAACAAAATTTTGCTTCGAATTGCAAATTGAATACTTGAGAAATGAAGATTTTTGTGTATCAAATAATTGATACAAGAAAGGCTTTAAAGTGTTTTTATATGGATAAATCATATCCATTATATACTTTGATGGTTGTGAGATTTGTGGAGGTGAATAAAAAAACTTTATAGATTTTGAGAATTTGATGAAGAGCTATTTGGTCTAAAAGTACCAAATCATAGGTCTAGAAATACCATATCATATCTCATCAGTCACTCATGACTTGACATATCATTTATTGTTAACTTATTACTAAGATATAGTTCTTCACCAAATACATTGGAATAGAATTCTGGATTCCTTTTTGATCCACATGTTGGTAATTCTAGATGAAGTATTTCATGATATTCAAAAGATAGTGAAATACATATCTAGCAAATCCGTTCCAATAAAAATCTAGCAGATTTGATCGCCAAGTCACTTCCTATTACAATATTTGAAAAGTTTGTTCATGATATCGGATGTCACAGACTCAGGGATATTAATTGATGTTATCAAGAGGGAGAGTGAATACACGCTGTTCTCTTTTTCCCTTGTTTATGGTTTTTTTCCCACTGGGTTTTTCTAGCAAGGTTTTTAATGAGGCAGCATCGAATAGTTTATTAGTGGATGTGTACTCTTTTTCTTCTATTAGGTTTTTATCCCATGGGGTTTTTCCTAGTTGAAGTTTTTTAATGAGGCACATATCTTATATAATAGACATCCAAGGGGGAGTGTTATGAATATTATAACATATGAATGTCCATCTCCTCTTCTTCCTCTTCCTCTTCCTCTCAACTTCATCATCAACTAGGCATTAATCTTCCACTACTCCATTACCTTTCCACTATGCTTTTAATCTTGTAACTCCCCCCACTCATATTCATGTAGTTTATTATCTACTATCTATCATTTAAGTACAGATGTAACTTATGTTAAGACTATGCCTATAAATAAGGCATGCCACTGTATTGTGATGTAAGTGAAGCAAGTGAAGGAATACAATACCATTCTCTCATTTTCTTGTCTACTTCTCTTCTACAATCTACTTTCATTGTTGGTTAATTTCATAACATTACTGAATTTATTACAAAAATATCCTTCCTCATTTAATTGTAAATTAATTAGAAACGAGTGTTAAATGAAGGACATTTTTTAAAAAATTTATACTTATTTTTTTTTGCAAAATTAACTTTCTACCTATATTGAATGAGATTAATTATTTTTCGTAATTATTCAATGTCTTATAAATCAAAGTAGATTCATTAGTAGTTTTCCCATCACTAAACCAAGATTCCTTTTCAGACCTCAACACTGAACAAAGATTCTAATTTAAAATAAAATCATCCTGGGTCATTTCACCTTCTCTATTTTTTTCTACTTCATAATCATCATAATCCTCTTTTTTAGTATCACTATATAATTTATCAATAGGAGACTTAATGAGAAGTATCAATATCTTCAAACATGACTTATATATGAGGGATCTCATATCTAGAATTAGAGGCTGTAGTTAATTGTGCAATAAATGAGGGGAACTGGTTCAACATGTCTTTTTCTTTTTCTTTTTTCTGTCAAACTGGTTCAACATGTTTAAGTACTCCAGCAATTTTGATGAAAAGCTGATCCCTCTAGATTGAGACAAGTGCATCTTTTCATAGTGAGATACAGGGGCTAAAAATAATGGCTGATTTATATTTGTTTACCTCTTGACTACGCCAAGGAGAAGCAGAGAACCATAATTCTGTAGGGCCCACTAAACAATTTGGAAAGTCGGGTTATTTTAATGAGAAAATTACACACGGGTCTCATAGAAGAGAATTAATTCAGATAAAGTTTCTGAAAATCCCCAAATTCTTCCTAAGTCCCTAGGGACCTCAGAACAAAATATTCGAATTGTGAATTTACCTACTTGCCCCCCCAATTAATTTGAGTTTGAATATTTTGCCTGCGTCAAACCCTCAGCCCCTCCTCTGTTTCTCATTCGGTTAATTGTCACTTGTTTGAAAAACCACTTCCCTAGGGAGTTCGTGTTGCATCCGTCATTGGCATTGTGGGTTCATCGTTGGTTCTCCCTGGGTGAGTCCTCGTTCTACTCTCATTTTCTTCTCCATGGTCTGAACAATTCCATGGAAATCTATTTTTATCGTTCTCATTTTTTCATCTCCAACAACCTATGATTACATCAACTTGTCGGCAAAGGGAACTACTGCAGGAGAGCACAACTCAGTGCGTCTCCATTATCTTCACTGCGCTCATATCGCCTAAAGCTACCAGCGTCAATGACCCACTGATGATGCCTTTTGTCGTCAAAGCACTCAATTAAACTAGGTCCCAATTAATTTGTAGTTTAGGGTCGACCTAGGTCATTACTTCCAAGGAACAATTTATGGGTTTCTTTAGGTAAAAATTCAGGTGATAAAAAAATGCAATAAATTGGACCTAAACTAAATTGCAAAATTCTAATTCTAAATGGAAAATGCAAATGTCCTAAAATCTATATGAAAATTAAATTAAACTAAATGAATGCAATGTAATTTTTGGGGGGTTTTTTTGAAGGAAAATAAAAATAATGAATAAAGAAAATTAATCAGAAAGCAAAGAAAATTAACAAGTAAAAATTCAGAGATTTCTCTTCAGGTACGGTAGAGGGGACAACTTAAGATTCGTATGAATTCAACCTTCATAACCTTAATCAGTTAATTAGACCAAAGGGAAGTGATAAGAGAGTGGAATTAATAAACTTAATTACCTACTTGAAACAAAGGGAACCCTCAATTTCAAAAGCCCTTAAACTATTAGAGAACTCATAACAGTATAAGGTTGGTTGATTAAGCTTATTAAAACCAATGAAAAATAACTCAATTAATTTTGGAAATTATGTTTGAAATTATCCAATTAAACAATTAGAAAATTAACCAACTTAATTAAACAATTAAGAGGCAAAAGAACCCAAATTTTGCAATTCAAACCACATTGATAATTAAACTCATAATGAAAACTCAATTATAAATTCAATTAACAATGCAAAGGTTCTAAACATAAATTCCAACAAGTGTCTCAACACAAATAAAATCCAAATATCAATTAATCCAAGAATAAAATTGACAATCTAGAACTAAATTGTCTCAACAGAAATACAACTTAAAATTATTTAAAACTAAATAATTTCAAGTCCTTGAATTAAAAAGATAAATGGAATATCACTCCCTTGTGGTCTTCAAGTGCTAGCCCAAGGCTCAAGTCTCCTTCATGCTCCTCCCAAGTTGCCTCCCTATAAGCTTAAGCTTCCATCAAATTGTCTCCTCCTCCAAGCTCTTTGGTGCAATTCACGGGCATGTGACGCACGGTGGATGATTCAAGTCGGTGAAGCACGCGTGGAGCAATTGATGAGAGTGGATGTTGCGGTATGGAATGGAATCAAGGAATTATGAGAGGCCGTGAGACTAGAGAAGTAGTGGTGAAGGAGGAGGATTTGACGTTCAAGTCTCTCTTTCGTGCGTTCAATGGAGAAGGATAAAAATAATATGACGGTGGATGATTGAGGGGTCTTAGGCGTTGAATTGTCCTCTCAAATAAGGAAATTATTTAATGGGAGAAAAGGAAATTTTTCTGAATCCAAAACTCAAGCCCATTAGTAATTAATTGACCCACTTGATATTAGCCATTGGATTGTGCTTAGATTCCAAGAAACAATCTTGCACCATTGGATTTCCTATGTGCCCCTTTCTTGACCTACAAGAATTTAAGTGCATCCATTAATGTAGATTATATCCAAATATAATAAAAATTAAATATTAAATCTGCACAAAAATTAGGCAAGAAAGTGCAAAACTTTCTAAAAATAATCTTTCTAAAAATATGAGACTTGTTTTCAAAGAAATAGGAAAAATTAATTCCAAGTCAAAATAGGAAATCACAAAATATTTATATTTTTAATCCAAAATCTCAATTTTTATGCAAAATCCAAAAATCAACCAATTAATTCAATAATGCATAAAAAGTTTATTTAAGCTCAAAATTATCATTTAAATCCTAAATTAATGTGGGATAAAATATATAAAAATTGGGCTTTATCAATTCCCCCACACTTAGCCTTTGCACTCCTGGGCAAAGCAAATGAAGACCAAAGAGCAGGAAGGAAAAAAAAATCAAATAAAAGAGAATGTTCCAATCACAAGCAAAAAAGCAACAAAGCAATTAACATCTTTCTTATCCAAGTAATCTTCTCATGAATCAAGAAAATAAACATCATGGCAATTTACTTGACAAAGGGGAATCTAAGTCAGAAATCCCTCACCAAAGTTAATGTGTATGTCACTCATCACTCAAAAGTATATCGGCTTATGTTTACACTCAAAATCATCCTATCCAATCCTCTTTCATAGGCTTGACAAGAATCTAAATTCTCCACCAATCATAAAGCAATTACAAGCATAAATCAAAAGGACTTTTATTAGGTTATAATGGGGCTAAGGTAAAGAAAAGAAAGGATAGAGTGTTTGGGAAAACAAAGGTGAACATCTTAGGAAATGAAGAGAGTCAATAAAAAAAAAATAATGGAATGCAAGAAACTAAATTAAACTTGAATTGGGTCATTCTTCTTCTTCTTTTTCTGCTTTTCTCTTCTCCTTTTTTTTTTTTTTTTTTTACTTTCTTAGGCCGTTATATATATGCTCTTTTGACGCGAACCTTCATATTGGTGATACAAAGGCCCGGTTACTCAAGCATGGATAACTCATTGGCACTAAGATGCTACTAGCACGCTCATAGCTTTTACTGGCCGTTTGACGCGAAGATCAACATTGGTGATGAAGATCCCCGGTTACTAAGCACAGCTTAAACTAGAGGAGCGGAATCTTATTACAATATTTTTTTTCTTTTTTTTTTCAAATTGACCCAAACCATAACTCCAAATGTGTTCCTCCATCCCAAACACATATAATATAACACTCTTCAACTCCTAAGACATTCAAAAGGGTAGGATTTTTTTTTTTGGCTATGGGTTAAGAGAAAAAAAATGATGAAGGCTCAAAAGGGGTTAAGCAAAGGATAAATGCAGAAAAGGGTAGGCTTTTGGCTTATCTGGCTAGAAAAATTAAAATGAATGCCTTTATCATCTTTATGAATGCAAATGCACAAATTGGTCTCAAACAAGATTCAAGTCAAGTTCTAGATCAAGGAAAGAGATAGGGATGTACACACATGAAAAGAAGAAATGCATCAGGCTCAAAACCTCACTAGGCATATGATTACTAGCTTAAATTCACCTAAGTCAAATCCATTGCCACTTAGTTTATCCACTCAAGACATGATCAGTCACTTTTCAAATCAAGAATGCATCATACTTGAATCACTTCAAACTTGCAATCTTCACAAACAAAACGAAACAAAAAAGAGGAACTAAAACAAAAGTAAAAACACACCAAAAAAAAGGAAAAAAAACTAAAAGAATGAAATCCCTCCCCCACACTTAAACAATGCATTGTCCTCAATGCAGAACACATAGGCAAGTCACAAAGCAAGTAGTATCCAGCACAGCCCAACTCAATAATATGACAATGCAAAGCAAAAAGAGTGAAGGGAAGGAATACAACCAAGGCTACGTGGCGTCTCGTAGTGTGATAACCTCTACATCTTGGGTAGAGAACCCCTCGTAGTAAGGCTTCAAGCGATGACCATTGACTGTAAAGCATCTTCCAGTTGGCTCTCTCTTAATCTCTACAGCACCATAGGAAAAACATTAGTGACAATAAAAGGTCCCTCCCATCTAGAACGGAGCTTACCAGGCATGAATTTAAGTCTAGAGACATAAAGTAGAACTTTTTGGCCCACGTGAAACTCCCTTCTTAAGATGAGCTTATCATGGATAGCCTTGGTCCTTTCCTTGTAGATCCGAGCATTCTCATAGGCTTCTCTCCTAAGCTCTTCAAGTTCTTGCAATTGTAACTTTCTTTCAACACCAGCACTAGCAAGATCAAGGCTGCAGCTTTTGATGGCCCAATATGCCTTGTGCTCCACCTCTACTGGCAGATGACAAGCCTTACCAAAGACAATTCGATATGGGGACATTCCAATTGGGCTTTTATATGCTGTACGATATGCCCAGAGTGCATCATCCAGCCTCTTGCTCCAATCCTTTCTGTTAGGTTGCACTGTCTTTTCAAGAATGAGCTTAATTTCTCTGTTTGAGAGTTCTGCTTGACCGTTTGTCTGAGGGTGGTATGGAGTAGCCACCTTATGCATCACACCATACTTGCTCAGTAAGCTCTGCATACTTCGGTTGCAAAAATGAGTACCCTGATCGCTAATGATAGCTCTTGGGATTCCAAACCTGCAGAAGATGTGAGACCTGACAAAAGAAACCACTACAGAAGAGTCATTAGTACGAGTGGGGATTGCCTCAACCCACTTAGAGACATAATCCACAGCAAGCAGAATGTAAACATAACCAAATGAAGTAGGAAAAGGTCCCATGAAATCAATACCCCAAACGTCAAAGACTTCACAGAACAACAGCGGCTGTTGAGGCATCTCATGCTTCCTGGAAATATTGCCAACAAATTGGCACCTGGAACACTTCTTACAAAACTCGTGGGCATCATGGAATAGAGTGGGCCAGAATAACCCACTTTCTAAAACCTTCCTAGCAGTACGCTTAGCACTAAAGTGCCCTCCACAAGCAAGGTGTGGCAAAATGTCAACACAGATTCAAATTCACTATCAGGAATGCATCGCCTAATAACCTGATCATTGCAAATGTGCCACAAGTAGGGATCATCCCATATATAGAACCTAGCATCACTCTTAAACTTGTTTAATTGATGCTTATTCATATCAGTTGGTAAAACAGATGCAGCCAGATAATTAGCAATGTCAGCATACCACGGAACAGTCATATCAACTCCACAAAGTCTATTATCAGGAAAATCATCTAAGGGTAAAGAAGATGTTACCACAGGAGTCTCAATCCTACTCAAGTGATCAGCTACCATGTTCTCTGCACCGCTCTTATCACGGATCTCCACATCAAACTCCTGTATCAGCATTACCCATCTAATCAAGCGGGGTTTGGAGTCTGGCTTCTTGAACAAGTACTTGATAGCCGAATGATCTGTAAAGACAGTCACTTTTGTGTGGAGGATGTAAGAACGAAATTTCTCAAGCCCAAACACAATTGCAAATAGCTCTTTCTCGTGGTTGTGTAATTAGCCTGGGTGGCATCCAGTGTCCGTGATGCATATGCTATGATATGTTGCCGCTTTTCTATTCTCTGAGCAAGAACTGCACCCAATGCATAATCAGAAGCATCACACAAGAGCTCAAAGGGAAGGCTCCAATTAGGTGGCTGAATGATAGGAGGTGTAGTGAGTCGCTTTTTCAACTCATCCCAAGCACACCTACAAGCATCATCAAAAACAAAGCCCACATCTTTCTGCAGTAAACGAGATAATGGTAATGCAATTTTACTAAAGTCCTGAATGAATCGCCTGTAAAATCCAGCATGCCCAAGAAAAGAGCGCACATCTTTCACACAAGAGGGATATGGAAGAGATGAAATAATATCAATTTTGGCTTTATCAACCTCAATGCCATCATGTGAGACAACATGTCCTAAAACAATGCCTTTCTTGACCATAAAATGACATTTCTCAAAATTCAGCACAAGATTATATTCAATGCATCTTTCCAAAACCCTATCCAAACTAGCTAAGCATGCATCAAAAGAATCACCATAGACAGTGAAATCATCCATAAATACTTCCATGCAATGCTCAAGAAAATCAGAAAATATGGAGACCATGCAACGCTGAAAAGTGCCAGGTGCATTACATAATCCAAACGGCATGCGTCTGTATGCAAAGGTTCCAAATGGACATGTGAATGTGGTCTTATCCTGATCCTCAGGTGCAATAGAAATTTGAAAATATCCAGAAAAACCATCCAAAAAGCAATAATGGGATCTACCAGCCAGTCTTTCAAGCATTTGATCAATAAAGGGAAGGGGGTAATGATCTTTTCTGGTCACAGAATTCAACTTCCTATAATCAATACATACCCTCCAGCTATTCTGGACTCTAGTTGGAACAAGCTCACCTTCATCATTACGAATAACAGTAATACCAGTCTTTTTCGGAACTACCTGAACCGGACTAACCCACTGGCTATCAGAAATGGGATAGATTATACCTGCAGAAAGAAGTTTAGAAACCTCTTTCTTTACCACATCAAGAATCAATGGGTTGAGTCGCCTCTGTGGCTGACGCACAGCTTTGGCACTATCCTCTAACAAAATCCGGTGCATGCACACATTAGGGCTAATTCCAGGAATATCAGCAAGAGTCCATCCAATAGCTTTCATCCTTCTTTTCAGCACCTCCAGGAGGCGAATTTCTTCATCAACAGCTATGTCGCTAGCTAGAATCACTGGCAATGTCTCATCTTCCCCCAAATAGGCATATTTCAGCGAATCAGGAAGTGGCTTTAGCTCTAAAGAAGGAGCTTGCTCAATTGAGGGCACGAGGGGCTTCAAATCAATGTTAGTCAAACTAGAAACCTGCATTGAAGACTCACAAGCAAAAGAGCAGACTTTCCCAACTTGGGAATCATTAGCAGGAACAGTAACAACAGAAGAATCAGATAATACGCCACAATTCATGAAAGAAGTGCCATCAGTAGCACTCATGTCAGAAGCAACATCAGGATCAGAATCAGAGACCTCTATATCAGGGACATGATCAATGTTAACTAACAGCTCAGAGTCAGGTAATGTAGATGAATCAGTTGCATCTATAGCATCAATCACACTAAGTAACTGAGAGAGTCCATGTGAATCAACAGAAGTACTAGATGAGGAATCACTGAAAGTGCCAAGTCTATGGACAGGTGCAGAAGAATCAAAACTAGAATGTCTAACAATCTCAATGAAATCAGTGAAAACATCAATATCAGCAGCATCTATACCAGTACAAGTATCACAACTACCAATTTCAGAACATGAACAAGAGATAGAATCATCTAAGCCAACAATATCACATGATCTACTTATCATACTATCTCTAAAATCTATGACAGCATCATCAGTAATAATGTCAACAAAACTAACATCAATCTCAGCACAACTATCAGGTGGATGTCTCATAGAGTCAAGCACATCAAATCTAATGATTTTACCAGCAAATTCCATAGTAAGAGTACCAGCATGCACATCTATCATAGCCCTAGCAGTCTTAAGAAATGGCCTACCCAAAATCAAAGATGAATGTCCCTTTTGCCTAAATCTAGCATCATCCATATCAAGAACATAGAAGTCTGCAGGAAATATGAGATCTTTTACCTTCACCAAGACATCCTCCAAGACTCCTTCTGGAACTACACAGCGTCTGTCAGCAAGAGAAGCGATTAGATTTGTAGGCTTAAGATCCACACCTTGAAGTTGAGCAAAAACTGATTTTGGCATGACATTGATAGCCGCTCCTAGATCTGCTAGAGCATCTGAAAACTCAATGTTACCAATGGTGCACGGTATGAGAAAGCTACCAGGATCCTTGCACTTCACTGGCATTGGCATTTGATAAAGAGAGGAGACAACCGCCCCTAAGTCAACTTTGCCATCATGCTTAAGCCTTCTCTTGGTGGTACACAACTCCTTCAAAAACTTCGCATACTTAGGCACTTGTGCAACTAGATCAACCAATGGAACATTGATCACCACCTTTTTGAAGATATCATAAACCTCTTTGAACATCTCAGCTTCTTTCTTTTCCTTTCAGCCCTAATCACCCCTGTAGGAAAAGGTAAGACTTGCTCGCTCACTTTCTTCCTTCTTCCCTTCCCTCTTTTCTTGCTCTTCTTGCAATGCCACATGTTGTGGTGTTAAAAATGGACTTATTATGCGATGTGGAAGCAGGGGGAGAATCTTTAATGATAGCTTCCTTCCTTGTTGTTGAAGCATGGGTAGTGACAGGATCTGCAGAGGTAATTGAATTTCCGCTTCTAAGAGATATAGCATTAATTCCACCAATGTTAGGATTCTGCTGGGTGCCAACATTAGGGTTAACTACTACTTGAGATGGCAACTTCCCTGAGCCTTGACTTTGCATGTTACTAAATGCATTAGATAACTGCCCAATTTGAGTTTGAAGATTCTGAATTTCTTGGCTATGTTGCAAATCCTTTTGTTCAAACTTATCCATCAGGAGTTTCATCATGCCTTCTAACTTTGAACTCTCATCTTGATTGGGCATAGTTTGCCTAACTTGTTGGAACATTTTACCACCAGAAGAGTTTATGCCTTGATTGAACTGTGATTGTTGAGGCTGGCCACTCCCATATCTGAGATTTGGATGGTCACGCCATCCAGGGTTGTATGTATTTGAGTAAGGATCATATTTCTGGCCACCTTGAGTCATAGGCTTAGTGTGGTATACTGCATTACACGAGTCAACTCCATCATTTAGGTAAGGGCAAGAGTCAGTGGTGTGAGTAGCTAGAGAGCAAATAGAGCAAAGTGGCCCAATTAGAGCTGTAGAGTCAGCTTGTGGGATGAAAGCAGAGGAAGATCCCACAGAAGGAGCCATATTTTGGGAGTTTTTCATCTGAAATACAACCATTTTCTCCATAGCAGATGTTAACTTATCAATTTTGCTCTCAAGGCGAGACTCAGAATAAGATGAATGCAATCCAACTTCATTTACTCTAGCTTGCTGCCTAGTACCAAACTGTTGGGTATTTTCAGCTTTCTTTTCAATCAATCTCCAAGCAGCTTCAACAGTCAAGTCAAGAAGAGCACCTCCAGCAGCAGAATCTAGTAAATCTCTCTCAAGAGGCAAGAGCCCTTCATGAAAATATTGAATCAACAATGTATCTGAAATTTGGTGGTGAGGACAACTGGATAACAATGCCTTAAAGCGCTCATAATACTCATATAAGGATTCCCCAGACATTTGTCGACAACCACAAATATCCTTCCTGATGGAGGAAGTACGAGATGCTGGGAAATACTTTTCCAAAAACAACCTTTTCAGCTGGTCCCATGAAGTAATGAATCCAGGAGGTAAGCGAAGAAGCCAATTCTTTGCAGAACTTTCCAAAGAAAATGGGAAGGCACGCATCTTAATCTGATCCTCAGACACACCAGAAGGCTTCATAGCAGTACAGATCATATGAAAAGTCTTCAAGTGATTGTATGGATCCTCGCCTGCAAGACCATTAAATTTTGGAAGTAAGTGAATCAATCCAGACTTTAACTCAAAATCAGTGTCAATATCAGGATAATTAATGCACCAATTTTGAAAATGCAGATCAGGTGAAACCAATTCCTTGATAGTCCTAGCAGGATTAGCCATGCTACTGTCAGAATGAGAAGAGTCAGGAGAATTAGAGGAATCAGCAGTTAACTTAACAGAAGAATCACTTTCTATAAGATTGCTAGCTTGAGCCCCTCCTTCTTTGATGAAAAGTCCTCTCAATCTCAGGATCAAATTCAAACAATTCTTTGCTAGAGGATCTAGTCATGCACTAAGCAACTATCACAAATCAAAGTGAAATGAAAAGAAGGAAAAAAAAAAATGCACCAAAAAAAAAACAGAGAAAAAAATGCAAATCACCTAGAAATCAAACCTAAAGTTTAACCATTGCTCCCCGGCAACGGCGCCAAAATTGATGATGCCTTTTGTCGTCAAAGCACTCAATTAAACTAGGTCCCAATTAATTTGTAGTTTAGGATCGACCTAGGTCATTACTTCCAAGGAGCAAGTTATGGGTTTCTTTAGGTAAAAATTCAGGTGATAAAAAAATGCAATAAATTGGACCTAAACTAAAATGCAAAATTCTAATTCTAAATGCAAAATGCAAATGTCCTAAAATCTATATGAAAATTAAATTAAACTAAATGAATGCAATGCAATTTTTGGGGGGTTTTTTTGAAGGAAAATAAAAATAATGAATAAAGAAATTAATCAGAAAGCAAAGAAAATTACAAGTAAAAATTCAGAGATTTCTCTTCAGGTAGGTAGAGGGGACAACTTAGGATTCGCATGAATTTAACCTTCATAACCTTAATCAGTTAATTAGACCAAAGGGAAGTGATAAGAGAGTGGAATTAATAAACTTAATTACCTACTTGAAACAAAGGGAACCCTCAATTTCAAAAACCCTTAAACTATTAGAGAACTCATAACAGTATAAGGTTGGTTAATTAAGCTTATTAAAACCAATGAAAATAACTCAATTATTTTGGAAATTATGTTTGAAATTATCCAATTAAACAATTAGACAATTAACCAACTTAATTAAACAATTAAGAGGCAAAAGAACCCAAATTTTGCAATTCAAACCACATTGATAATTAAACTCATAATGAAAACTCAATTATAAATTCAATTAACAATGCAAAGGTTCTAAACATAAATTCCACAAGTGTCTCAACACAAATAAAATCCAAATATCAATCCAATCCAAGAATAAAATTGACAATCTAGAACTAAATTGTCTCAACAAAATACAACTTAAATTATTTAAAACTAAATATTTCAAGTCCTTGAATTAAAAAGATAAATGGAACATCACTCCCTTGTGGTCTTCAAGTGCTAGCCCAAGGCTCTAGTCTCCTTCATGCTCCTCCCAAGTTGCCTCCCTATAAGCTTAAGCTCCAT